>NC_133918.1:600000-967424 GCF_964199755.1 Larus michahellis | reverse complement strand
GTGGGGATGGGGGGGTGAAGAAAAAAAAAAAAAAAAAAATTGCTTTAAAAAAAAAAAAATAAGAAGAAGAATCGAGAGAAAAGGGATTTTTCCGGCCGAGAAGAAGCCATGCAGGAGGCGAAGGGGGGGGCGGCCGCCCCCGGCCCCCCCGGCCCCCCGGGAGCCCCGGGCATGCAGCGACTCCCTCGCACTGATATCGGGTCCGGTAATACTTAGTCTTCGAAGGCAAGGCACATCATGTGGTATAAAATTTCGTGCAAATTAGGAAAACATGGATTATTATTATTATTTTTTTTTCCTCGTAGGTTTTTTTTTTTTTTACGGCTTTTTTTTTTTCTTCTTTTCTACAGAATTTTTTGTGTGTTTTTTTTTTCTCCTCTTTTTGTTGTTTTTTTTTTTTTTTTTTTTCTCTTTCGCTGAAGGTGACGGGGGAGGGGGGGGGAGGAGGGGAGGGGGGGCGGGGGGGGGGGAAGGTAGAGCCGGTTAATACAGTCTGCCATGCACAGCATCAGCCATCGGCGGCTGGGTTGAGCCAGGTCACCAGATCCTGTTAAAGCACCATGCAGTTTATTTGTCTTTTTTTTTTTTTTTTATGTCTTTTCCTTTTTTTTTCTTTTTTTTTTCCCATGTGTTTCTTTTCTCAGATCTTTTTTTGTAAAAAAAAAAAAAAAAACCAAAAAAAAATAACAACCAGGTTTCCCTCTCCGCCAAGCGCTTTTTTTTTTTTTTTTTGGTTGGTTTTTTTGTGTGTTTTTGTTTTGTTGTTGTTGTTGTTGTTGTTGTTGGTTTTTCGTGGGTTTTTCTCCTTTTCTTGTCCGTTTTGATTATTTTTTTCGTCTCCCGGGATTTCCTGCGTCAGCCCTTTCCCCGGTGCCGTGCTGCGGGCGGGCGGGATCCGGCCTCGCTGCGCCGTCCCGGGGTGGGGGGGGTGGGGGGTGGGGGTGGGAAGCTGCGGGGGGGAGCGGGGTGGCCGGTGGGACGGGGGCTGCGATGCCGGTGGTCCACGGGGCAGCTCTGGGTGCCAGGGGAGGGGGTCAGGCGGGTGGCGGCGGTGGCCTCGATGACGTCCCCTGCTCCCGGACATCCCACGGTGGCTTCTCTCCGTCATCACCCGTGGGGTGTCCCCTGGGGTGTGGGGTCCCCTTGGGGACACGCCTGGGACCTGGCTCCTCCGTGGCCGCCACTATCTCGCTGGAGACGTCGGGAGCCTTCGTCACCTTCCTCCTCCTCGCCTCGGCCGCCGCGTGGGTCGCTCTGCTCTAAGGCACTGCCATGTCCCCGCGTCCTCTTCCCGGCCACGCTGCCATCGCGTGAGACGGGGACGGCCGGGTGCTTCCTCCAGCGCGGTCCCCGGCCGGGGGCTCCTCCGGGGGTGCCGGGACCCCTCCCCGCTGCAGTTCAGGCACTTGACGCGGGGCCGGGGGCTCTGTGGGGCCGGGGGCTCCGTGGGGCTGGGGGCTCCGTGGGGCTGGCTCTGCCCTCGGCCTCGCTCAGGCTCCTTTCCTCCATCCTTTTGTATTTTTTAAAAAAAAAAAAAAAAAAAAACCAAAAACCCCAAACCAGCCATCCCAGCAAGCCAGTGCCGGGGGCTCCGTCTCCTCCTCCTCTTCCTCCTCCTTCTCCTCCTCCTTTTTTTGTGATTTTTTTTTTTCTTTTCTCCTTTTCTTCTTTTTCTTTTCTTTCTTTTTTTTTTTTTTTTTTTTTTTTTTGACGATTCCCTCTTAAAAGTGCATTTCCTACAAAATGTGCAACACGAGCGCACCCTCTCCTCGCCATCCACCTGGTACCTGTCCACAGGAATGCATAGCTCAGACACACGGACGCACGCCCCCGCGGACCGCCCCCCCCCCCGCGTGGGGACACGCAGGGGGACACAGGGACACGCATGGGGACACGTGGGGCCAGGGGCCGGTGCACGCTGGGGGGCGAGGAAGGCATTGCAGAGAGACGGTGACCGGTGCCGCGGCGTGACCGATGTCATGGCCCGACGGTGGCAGGCCGGGTCCCGCTGGGGCCGTGGTGGGAGCGTCCCCAAACCGTGTCCCCGCGGGAATCGGGGTGCCACCACCACCACGACCCTCCTCCGTCCGTGCCCACGCACCCTCCATGTCCCCAAGCACCCTCCTCCTTGTGACACTCGCTCGTGCTGTGCCAAGCCGAGTGGGCCACTGTGCCACCGTGTCACCCTGCCACCATGCCACCGCATCACCGCGTCACCGCAGCACGGCGTCGCCCATCCCCGAGGCGCTTTCACGGCACGGAGCATCCCACCGCCCCGACGGCGAGTGCGGCCGCATCCGTTGGGAACCGGCGGCAGGAAGGGCCCCCCCAACCCCGCCGCGCCCCACCCCGGCCCCGGGGCCCCCCCGAGAGTCTGCATGGGGCTGGGGGGGACGGCGGGGGGAGGGAATTGATCTTTTCTACTCACATAGAGGCAAGAATGAGAGAGTCAAGAGCCGTTTGCATATCCGACCCTCCGGCGAGCGGCCGGCAGGGCTCTGGCGCCGCAGCCCCGCTGCCGCTCCGGGAGGCATCGCTGGCACAAGTTGTGTCAGGTCTCGGCACGGTGCCGGCCGACGGGACACATAATAGTGTTTTTTTTTCTTCTCTTTCTGTTTCTTTGTTTTCTGGCGCATCGCTGGGGTGGGGGGGGAAGGTCCTCCTGGGGTGGGTTGTTGTTTTGTTTGTCTGTTTTCCTTTTTAAAAAAGTTTGACCCTTTTCCTTATTCCTTTCTCTCGCTCTTTCCTTCGGGTGTGGGTTTTGCTTGTCGTCGTTGTCGTCGTCGTCGTCGTCATCGTCGTGAGTCCACGCTCTCCGTCGTCACCGCAAGGCTGGGCCTGGTGCTCGGGGACGGGGATGTTCCTCTGGGGGTGCCTAAAGCAGAGGAGAAGGGAGGCGAAGGGGCGGCACGGCGGCGGTTATCCCAGGTACCAGGACTGCCGGGAGAGAAGAGAGAGAGGCCGGCGTTAGTTCTTTGCGCCACGAAGCCACTCCACCCCCCCGGGGCGTGCGCCCCGCACCCTGAGATAGCTGTCCCCATGCTGTCACCCGTGGCGTTCCCCCTCCTGCACTGAATTTATCAGTCC
Organism: Larus michahellis; assembly: GCF_964199755.1. Lineage (NCBI taxonomy): Eukaryota > Metazoa > Chordata > Aves > Charadriiformes > Laridae > Larus > Larus michahellis. The sequence continues at coordinate 964,337 of NC_133918.1, read as the reverse complement.
TCTGCGTCGGAGCCACCCGTGTCCCCCTTGGTGGCCGGTCCCTCTGCAGCTCCGCGGCAAAGACGACGCTCCCCGGGGAACAGTCCCACTTGGGGATGACGGGTAGCGGGGGTGGCAGGGCTGGAGACCCCGCAGGGTGGCCCCCTGCCACCCTCCCATTGTCTCCCCCCCCTCCCAAGCCCCAAGTTCAAGTTCGTCCCCGATTACCTCATGTCTGGTTTCCGTTGGCAACGAGACAGCTCGGGGCCGCCGCTTCCCTTAACCCTTCCCGGCCCCGCCACACATGACCCGAAAGCAGCAGGTCTCGGCTACCCCTCCCAGGGATGCGGGACGCCACTTCATTTCCTCCGTGCCTCAGTTTCCCCGTGCAAAGCATCCTTGAGCCCCGGGGAAGCTCCCGGAGCGCGACTGCACACCCGTGCACAGGGACAGGGACTCCGGGAACTGTGAGCAGCTGTCACCCCCAGGGGGCTGGGGGGGTGCAGGGACCCGGGCACCCTGTTCCTCGGGGTTCTCCCACTGCTGCCCCATGTCTCCTCTTTAGGGACCCAAAGCCCTCGGGGTGCCCACCCCGCTGTGCTCTGCCTACGTGTAGGATTGGGGAAACTGAGACAGGGCAGGGGGGGCTGTGGTCAGAGACAGGCCCCCAGCGTTTGTCCCCTGCTACGGCACAGCACCCTTGGGTGTCCTAACTTGTGGTCCCCGAGCACTTGCACCCTGGCACAGCACAGCACCCCTGGGTGCCCCACGGCACAGCTCAGCGCTCCAAGCACTTGCCCCCAGCGGGTGCGGCACCCCGGGGTGCCCCCGGCACGGCGCCATCCACACACCCATCCCACTGCCCCAGCACCGGCGTCACCCCCTGGGCAAGGCTGCAGCCTCCCGAAGCCGCCCCTGCTGGGACGGCTGAGGCCGGCCAACTCATATCACAAGTGAGGCAAGGTGCTGGCACTACCCTGCCCTGGCCCCATGGCACTGCCCACGGCGCTGGCATCGGCTCGCGAAATACCAGTTAAAAAATTGCCAGGACTAAGCAAAAGGCCCTGGAAAGGCGCACGCCACATCCCGCTGCAGCTGGAGCGGCCGGCGGGCGCAGTTGGGCGAGAGCAGGGGATGCTGTGGACACCTGGGCAGCCCGGCTGTGCCGTGGTGCCAGGCCAGGCACAGCTGGAGCCTGGCAGAGGGAGGGCAAGGTGCCAGGCATGGGCACGGCAATGACCTCCCTCTGCCCTGGGGGACCCAGCGCCCGAGGCCCTGGCATGGGGTGCCGGGTGGTGATGCCCATGGTGGGGATGCCAAGGCGGCAATGCCCGTGGTGGCAATACCCACAGGGGCGATGTTGAGGCTGTGATGCCCGCAGTAGCAATGGCAGGGCAGCAATGCCACAGTGGTCATGACCACGGTGGCAATGTCCATGGCAGGAATGCCCACAGCGGCAATTCCCACTGTGGCAATGCCCATGGCAGTGATGCCACAGTGGCAATGCCCACGGTGGCAATATCCATGGCAGTGACGCCACGGCAGTGATGCCGTGGTGGGGATGCCCACAATGGCGATGCCTGCAGTGGCCATGCCCATGGTGGCAATGCCCATGGCAGTGATCTTACAGCGGTGATGCCCACCGTGGCAATGGCCACAGTGGCAATGCCCACGGCGGTCACGTCACAGCAGTGATGCCCATCTTGCCAATGGCCACGGCAGCAATGCCCACAGTGGCAATACCACGGCAGCGATGCCACGGTGGGGATGCCCACGTCAGCAATGCCACGGCAGTGATACCCACAACGGCGATACCCGCAACGGCCATGCCCATGGTGGCGATGCCCATGGCGATGCCACGGCGGCGATGCCCGGGGCGCGGGCAGGAGGGTCCCCCCAGCAGCATCCCCGCTCTCACCTGTGCCTGATAGATACTCCCAGGATCCCTTGGTCCTAATCCCACGAAGGAACGGTTCGCAGGGGGCGTGCCTGGTGCAGAGTAGGCTGGGGAACAAACGAGAGCTCATTAACGGGGCTGCCAGTGGCACCGCCATCGTCCCCCCGGGGCCAAGCCTGGCCCACTCCCTGGCACTGCTGGGATGGGCGTCCCGGGCACCCGGAGCTGGTGGCCGGGCGACATCCCTGGCTGTGTCCCGGCAGTGGGCGAGCAGAGGCCAGGGATGCTGCGCCCGGGGTGGTGCCGTCGTGTCTGTGCCCTGCGGCAGGGCCGGCTTTGGGGCGACGGCGGGCTGGGGGTCAAGACCCCCCCCAGGGTGCAGGCGCAGACGGGTGCTCCCCTACCGTGCCGGCGCCGCGGCTTCCCGAGCAGAGCTGCTGTGGGGCGAGTGTGATGGGAGCCACCAGCTCCACTCAGCCACATCCACCCGCTGCCACTTCCAGCCCCAAGCTGGGGGTCCAGCACTGAGACCCCCCCGGCCCCGCTGAGCTCCTGGGCTCAGGGTCCTGAGAGGGGGCTCAGAGCTACATGTCCTCTGCTCCCCTTGGGGACAGCTAGTGTCCCCCATGCGCATCCTTCCCTGAGCCTGAGGGGGGGACTGGCACTGCCCAGTCCCTCCCCGTGGCTATGGCCATGGCCCCGTCACCGGCCAGGCCACGGCACCCCGAGCTCTCCCCTCCACATCGGCTGGGCTTTGATTCTTCACGCCACATAACCTCGACACCCGCCGGCGGCTGGCAGCACCCGGCTGCGGCCTGTCCCCCGCGGACACTGCGCCCGTGCAGGGCTTGACCTGGTGCGGACATGGCACCCTCTCAGGGTACCAGGAGGTGTCCCGTGGGAACAGTGGGACAGAGACAGGGACAACCCCTCACAGAGTGCGGTGATGGCACAGCGTCCCACCACTGTGGCACATGCCCCAATGCCAAATCAAGGGTGACGCCAGCGTCTTCCCTCTGCGCTCCCAAAATCCTTCTGGCCAAGGCGCTAAAGCCCCCTGAGGTGGAGCGGAGGGGGATGAGCTCGTCAGCCACCGCTGCTAACAAAGGCTCCCCAGGCGCCTCCCGCCGAGGGCTCCAGGGGCCCTGCACGCAGTCCTTGCACCCGCGCCGCTCCACGGCCCCCAGCCAGATCGGGGTCCCCAGTGCCAAGGAATCCCATGGCAGCGAGAGGACGGCACCCCCCTGCGGCACAGCCAGGCACACTGCCCCCCGCGCTGTACCCACGCCGGCTGGTCCCCGCATCCCCGACAGCACCGCCGCTGCCAGCCAGTGGGGAAACTGAGGCACGGAGAGGCGACGGCCTCCCCCGCAAGCCCTACCCATGCTGGGGGGGTTTGGGCAGGATGTCGGCTTGGGGGAGCCCCTCTGCGGCTCCGCTCCCACTCCCCCGGCCATCTCAGAGGGACGCGGGACTCGGGCTGGTCCCTGGGACCAGCACGGAACCCTTCAGGGGAGGGAACACAACAGCCGCCTGCCCAAACCCTGCCTGCTCTGACCTGCCTGAGACCCAGCAAACTCGCTGTGTGCTGGCTGCCGCCCTCTCCCCGGCTGCGGGGAGGCCACCTCCACCAACATCCCCCCAGCAGCACTGAGATTGGGGGGGGACCTTCGGGGGGCTGCGAGAGGAGGGGGCCGGCCGGGCCGGGGAGAGGGGTGGGCGCCGCGGGGTGCTTACTGGGTGATGTCGGTGAGGTCGTCCCTCCCTCGGTAGTTGTCGTGGTGGATTTGGTGTCAGGAGAGATGGCCAAGCGGGGCATGCCGGGGGGAGGTGGCGGCGCCAGCATCTGCGTGGGCAGGTAGTGGCTGGGCACTTTCACTTGACCACTTCCATTTAACTGGGGACACAACACAGACAGAAAAACAAACAGCACAAGCCATTAGGAAGCACGCGCAGCACCGGCAAAGCCGGCCCGGTGAGCCCCCGGTGCCGGCTGGCACGGGCACGGAGCATCCCTCACCGTTGACACGAGTTTGATGGGTCTCAGAGCAGCCCTGAACGGTCGGCGCCGGCGAGAGGGAAATCACGGCGGTGCAGGGGGGGTTGGGAGTGGGCTGGGGGGGGGCCATGTCCCATGGCGGCGTGTGCCAGAGCCGGCGCGCTCTGCCCCCCTCTCCGCGGCGGCAGCGGGAGGCCTTTGAAGTGCTCACCTGCAGGGAAGGGGCACCCCGCGGTGCCGGCCTTCAAAGGCTCCTGTCCCTGCTCCCCACACCCGACCTGGTGGGGGGCCACTCCCAACACAGCCCCCGCCAGCCCGGCACTCAGCCGCTGCACAGGTGAAGATCAGCTGTGCCCCCCACCTTGGCATCAGGCCTCACCGGTGAGGGGCAGCAGGCGGGTGCTGGGCAGACTCAGAGGGGCTCCCTGAGACCCTCCTGCATCCGGGGAGCGGAGCGGGAGCGCGGGGCATGGGAGTGGGAATGCGGCCACCCCTGGCCCCCAGCTTTGGGCACAAAGGGAGCCCGGGGGAGTGGGTGCGCGGGGTGCTGGGTACAAGGGGTGCTGGGGGTGTGGGGTGCGTGGGGTGGTGTCCGTGCCACCCCCGTGGGTCACTGAAGGACACGGCGCAGCGGCGGGGCTGACAGGTCACCAGCCGGCTGCACGGGAGGATGGGGCACACCGAGCCCATCACTCTCCCGGGCACACTGGCACACGGTGGCTCTTTGGCGACGGTCACACATCCCCTGCCAGATGCCACACTCCCACCAGACCCCCCCCCAGCCCTGGCTGACAGCTCAACCCCAGCACCCACCGCCCTGTCCCCGCTACGAGGCAGGTCCCCGTGCTGAGCCAGGGGCCACCACCTCCATTGCCGGAGAAACCAGGTGCCAACCCTGACCAGGCACAGCGGAACTCCCGAACCAACGCATGGCACCAGCCAGAGCTGCTCAGCCGCCACCACAGCGGTAAGAACACCCTACCAGGCTGGGTACCGGCACCCGGGTGCCACCGGAGCACCTTGAGACCCCCCTGACATGCGGCGGCGGTGGTGACGGCAGTGACTGCAGACGATCCAGGAGACGCTGCTGTGGCAACCGGTCGGCAACAGGTCCCCAGCACCCCACGGCGAGGTCAGTGATGGGATGCAGGGATGTGGCCGGATTCTTACCGGTCCGGGCTGCTGGTTGGACGGGTCGCAGGCCAGCGAGACGAGATCTTTCAGCGGGTCCTGCGGGTTGAGATGAGGCGGGTACCGAATGGCCGTGTGGGGGAAGTAGGTGGAGGCCGTCTGGGGGAGGATGGAGGTGGTGGGGAAATGCAGCGCAGACGACGGGTGCGGGCTTCGGGCGATACCTGCAGGTGAGAGCGGAAGGGGTGATCCACAGTGTCACTCGGAGCTAGTCACTGCCCCAGCCCCTCGCTGGCCCCGTGCCTCGGTTTCCCTGCCAGGACACTCACCGCTGTGCACCGCGATGACGGGACGGTGGTGCTGCGTGAAGCTGCTCAGCCGGGGCGAGGAGTCCTGGGGCGATGGGCTGTTGAAGGGGGACTTGTCCATCTCCGTCTTCTTCACGGTGGGGGAGATGCCTGGGGAAAGCAGGGCGCAGCGTCACACCCCGGCACCCGCCACGGGACCCCCGAAGTCCTGGGGGTGCTGCCAGCCTGGCCTGGGCTCGGGGGGGTGCGTCTTCCTGGGGTGAGCGGCGCCCTGGGGCCAGGCTGGGCATGAGGAGGGTGCGTGGGTGTGACGTGCGCGTGCGTGCACGTGTGTGCGCGTGTGCAGGAGGACGGGCACCTCTAGGGGTGTCCTGCAGGTGCGCACGTGTGTGTGCACCAGCATACGGGTGTGCGCGGGTGCGCGCCAGCACGACCGTGCGCACCTGGGGGAGTGTGTGGACACGCACATGGGTGTGCAGGCGCGTGCCCATGCACGGGCATCGGCTGGAGCGCGCGCGTGCGCCCGTGTGCGCATGTGTGTGCATGCAGGTGCTGCATGTTCGCACGTGACCACCCTGGGTGCAGCAGTGGGTGCCCCCACTGGGACCCCCCCCCCCTCCCCTGGCACCCCGGGTCCACATCCCACCAGTACAAGGAGCTCCGGGGGAGGCACAAAGGCGCCTGCTCGGGGTGGGGGGACCCTCCACGGACCTCTGGCCCCCAAGGTCCCTGCACAGTGCCAGACACCCAGGTCCCCAAGGGCCACCCCAGGGCACAGGGTTGAGCAGGAGGGGGCAGCGGGCACATTAATCTCCCGCTGCCACCGTGGCTTTAGCTCTGGCCGTTTGGCCCAGCCCCGGTAATGGGTTTAGCCCCTTCTCAGCCGGGGGTTAGGAGGATTTCCCAGAACATCCCGTACAGGATTGTCATAACCCCGCCTTGCACCCCTCCTCCTCGTCCCCACCCGTCCCTGCCCTGGATCAGGTCACCAGCGGGGGACAGGGACATCCCTGCACAGCTCCCTCCCACCACGCACGCCAGCGTGCAACGCTTTGGGGAGGGGGTCTCCTGGGACTCTCCTGCCCCCCAGCAGCCCCAGCCCCATGGGGCCTCGGGGGGGCAGGATGGGGCACTGTCCCCAGCACATACGGGGCACCCTCCTGGGGCAGGACTTGCTTTCCCCAAACCTCCTTCTGACAGGATCGGTGCCTCCAGCCCCCCGGCCAGGCACCACCAAGCCGTGGCAGGGCTGGGGGGCCGGGACGGATCCTGCCCCACTGTTGAGGGTGCGGGGAGGCACGGTAAGAGCCAAGTGGGGAGAAAGACCAACGGTTCCTTCCTTCGCCTGCAGCCCGCGAAGGCGCCCCGGGGCGTGGGAGCCGCTGTGCCAGCCCTGCAGCATCGCTTTAATTAGCCCAGCCCCCCCCCCCCCCCCTTTTCTTAATGAACAGCTAATTGGGGCTGTCTAGACAGGAAAGGGAAAAAAAACGCCAAGCAAGAAAGCAAGCTGTCCATAGCGCCAGCGGCCGCCGCCGTGGGGCTGGGAGAGGCTGGCGTGGGGCTGGGGTGCTGGGCTGGCCCTATAGAGAGCACCTACAGAGAGAGCCCGTGCCTAAATGAGGGGGGGTCCTGTACCAACACCACGGCACCTACAGAGAGCCTGGGCCTCAATGGGGGGGTACAGCAACCCCATGACACCTATAGAGAGCCTGTGTTTAAACGGGGGGGTGTATAGCAACACCATGGCGCCTATAGAGAGCCTGGGCCCACATGGGGGCGTATAGCAATGCCATGACACCTATGGAGAGCCTGTGTTTAAAAGGAGGGTCGTATAGCAACACCACGACACCTATAGAGAGCCTGTGTTTAAAAGGGGGGTCATATAGCAACACCGTGGCACCTACAGAGAGCCTGGGCCTCAATGGGGGGGTATAGCAACCCCATGACACCTATAGAGAGCCTGTGCCTAAATGGGAGAGTATAGCAACCCCATGACACCTATAGAGAGCCTGTGTTTAAATGCGGGGGTATATAGCAACATCATGGCACCTATAGAGAGCCTGGGCCTAAATGGGAGGGTATAGCAACACCACGACACCTATAGAGAGCCTGGGCCTAAATGGGAGGGTATAGCAACACCACAACACCTATAGAGAGCCTGGGCCTAAATGGGAGGGTATAGCAACCCCATGACACCTATAGAGAGCCTGTGTTTAAACAGGGGGGTATATAGCAACACCATGGCACGTATAGAGAGCCTGTGCCTAAATGGGAGGGTATAGCAACACCATGACACCTATAGAGAGCCTGTGTTTAAAAGGGGGGTCGTATAGCAACACCACAACACCTATAGAGAGCCTGTGTTTAAAAGGGGGTCGTATAGCAACACCACGACACCTATAGAGAGCCTGTGTTTAAAAGGGGGGTCTTATAGCAACACCATGGCACCTACAGAGAGCCTGGGCCTCAATGGGAGGGTATAGCAACCCCATGACACCTATAGAGAGCCTGTGTTTAAATACGGGGGCATATAGCAACACCACGACACCTATAGAGAGCCTGGGCCTCAATGGTGGGGTACAGCAACCCCATGACACCTATAGAGAGCCTGTGTTTAAACAGGGGGGCATATAGCAACACCATGGCACCTATAGAGAGCCTGGGCCTCAATGGGGGGGTATAGCAATGCCACTACACCTATAGAGAGCCTGTGTTTAAACAGGGGGGTCATATAGCAACACCACAACACCTATAGAGAGCCTGTGTTTAAAAGGGGGGTCGTATAGCAACACCACGACACCTATAGGGAGCCTGTGCCTAAATCAGGGGGCCCTACAGCAACCCCTTGGCACATATAGAGAGCCTGTGTTTAAGGGGGGGGGTCCTATAGGAACACCACGGCACCTATGGAGAGCCCATACCCAAGCCGGGGCTTCCTACAGCAACACCATGGCACCTGTAGAGAGCCTGTGACGTAATGGGGGTAATTAGCCTGTAGTAACCCCCAGAGCACCTATAGAGAGCCCATGCCTTGATGGGGAGCCCTATAGCAACACCACAGCACCTATAGCCGGCTTGTGCTTTGGCCTGAGGGCCCTATAGCAACAGCACGGCACAGACTGAGGGCGGGGGCTTTCACAGGGGCGGCCTACAGAGAGCCAGTGAGCTGGCTGGCGGGCTCTATAGTAGCCGGAGGGCACCTATAGGGCACCTATAGGGCACTTATAGGGAGGCATTTACCCCCTTCCATGTCTTCTGTCCAGTTGCGGCTGCTGCTGGTGGGGGAGTTGGAGGAGGTGTAGTACTCGCCCCCTGGGCTGGTGTCGATGTCGTCCTCCATGGACCCCGACTTGTGCCGTTTGCTCCTGGGGGGGCAGAGAAGGGATCAGCGCTCGCCTGTGGCAGGATCCAGCCTGTCCCCCGCGGCAAGATGGCCAGCGGCCCGCGACCCTGCTTGGGCTGGCCCCGGCGTCACCCAGCATCGCCCCACCATCGCCCCGCCATTGCCCCGCCATCGCCCCGCCATCGCCCCAGCATCGCCCCGGCATCGCCCCAGCATCGCCCCGGCATCGCCCCGGCAGCACCTACCCGCTGGAGGAGGTGCTGGGCAGCGTCCTCCTCATGCCGGTGCTGGAGGGGTTCAGGTCATAGGCCAGGTGGCCCTGCAGCTCCCCCAGGGAGAAGTTTGGCCCCGTGCCTGTCACCACCGGCGCTGTGGGGAGAGAGGGGGCTCAGGGAGGGCCCAGCATTGCGGGGAGCCCCAGCCCGCAGCCGGGATAGGGGAGCTGTCGGTATGCTGCCGTGCCCGGGCAGCTGGGGGTTGGGGGGGGTGGTGGCATCACGGTGGTACTCACTTCGGGACACCTGGATGAGCTCGGTGACACTGAACACGCCCGAGGTGACAAAGCTTTCCTGGAAGTCTGTCGAATCTGTGCGGGAGAGAGGAGGGAGCATTGGCGGGGAGGGACACAGGACCACCCCTCCTGCCCCGCACTGTCTTGTGGCGATGCTCGAGGGCACCCCAACACCCCCAAATCCCCCATAATGCCCCCCACCCCCCTCCTCAGCCAGCTTCGCTCCACTTCGATCCCCCAGCAAGGGACCACCCCGACTGGTCCCCTCTGCCGAGGACACCCCGGGGCTGCTCCGTGCCTCAGTTTCCCTGGGGGTGAGAGCGCTGGCAGGGCTGGGGGCTGCACTCCCCACTGTGGGACCCCCATGGCAGCCACTGTCCCCAGGGGACACAGCCCCAGTGAGGCTCTGCTGGCCGTGGGACAAGGCTGAGGCCGTGCCCAGCTCATCACAGGTGCCAGGCAGCGGCTGGCTGGGGGGCATGACTGCCTGTCGAAGGGGCCACTTCTACCGCAGGGACCCTGGGGATGGGCTCAGGTGTCCCGTGACCCCTTGCCCGGGCCCTGCCTGCCCCACTCACCCAGCGTGATGGGTTTGCTGTCCTCCTGGTCCGAGCCGATGACCGTCCGGGGGCTGCTGCCCTGCTCTGCATCTGCAAGAGGGAAAAACCACCGGGGTGAGCCACCCCACGCCGGTACAAGCTGGGGACACCGAGCGTCTTTCCCTGCGGCCCCCTGCCAGCGACAGGAATGGGGACACCCCCACGCTGGCCTGCAGGATACTGCTCCCCCAGGGAGGGAAACCCCTGGCGCTCGACCCGCCCTGAAGCAGGGTGATGGCTGCCTGCTCCCCCTCCTGCCTCCCTGCCTCCTCTCCTCCCTCCAGCTGTCACCCATCCCTGCCCCACCGGGCGGTGTCACCGCGGCCAGGCATCGCCGGTGCCCGTGGCACCTCATCCTGCCTCCCCCAAGCCCCCTGGAGGGCAGCAGGGCGCTGGGGCAGCACCCGCTCCCGGCCCTGAAGCCCCCACCGTCCCCGCACCATCTTAGCTAAAAATAACCTGGCTCAGATGCTGAGCTCAGCAGCACCGGCACTCCCCACATGGCACGGCACAGCATGGCACGGCACGGCACAGCACGGCCGGCACGCCCCCCGACTCTGCATGCCGCAACCGGGCCTGAGCCGCACCGGGGAGCAATCCTTCCTCCCTGGCACAGCCGGGAAGCCCTTCCAAAACTTTCACCGTTTATTTTCCCCCCTGCGCCGAGTCCTCATCCTTCCTCCCGCTCCTCCATCACCCTCCTCCTCCTCCCACCCCTTGGCCTTTGGCATTTCTCTTTCGCAGCTTTGGCTGATGCCGGGAAAGGGCTGCGACAATCCAAACACCACCGTCAAAACAGAGCGGCTGCCGCTGCCAGCCCGCCTGCTGGGGCTGGGGCTTTTTTTCCCTTTCTTTCCTTTTTTTCTCCCCCTTTTTCTCCCCCCCACCCCACCCCATGCTGCCCCCAAGTCCCTCATGCGCGCGTGGCTCCTGGAGCGGTTATTTTTGGCTGGCCAGGCCGAGCCATGCGGGCAGCAGGATCGCGCCGCCCCCCACCCCGACACCCCCGTGCACCACCCGCGCCACCCCCGGGGCCGCTTGACGTCGACGCCGAACGCAGCCATTTTGTCTCCCTCCCTAGTTGCCGCCGTTCCTCCCCACCCTTTCCCCGCGCCGGCCTGGCAGCCCTTCCATGCCGGCAGCCCCGTGGCATCCCGCCCCAATGCCGCATCCCGCCGCCGGCCAGCCCCATGCCCGCGTGCTTGCCCGCGCGCTTGCCCGCACGCTTGGCTTCCTCCAGGCAGCCATTTTAGGGAGCAGAAATTCCCCCAGCGACGGGCGTGGGGTTTTTTCCCCCCCTTCTCTCCATATTTCTTTTTTTTTTTTCGCCTTTCTTTTTCCCCCCGCTTTTGAAAGTCGCCGCGTGCCCAAGCGGGCAGGAGGGGCGCGGGCGGTGGGAGCGAGCCGGGCACAAGCGCGCCAGGGAAGGGGGCAAGCGGCAGCAGGGGACCCCCCGCGCGCCCGCGGGCACCGCGCGGCCGGACACGGCCCCTCCTCGCCTCTTAAAACAACAAATCTCGCAGTGGCTCTGGAAGTGGTTAGCGATGGAGCCTGGCCAAGGCACGGGGCGGTGTCTCGCGGTTACAGCCCCGAGGCCGGCCCGGCTCCCCGCGCTCCCCCCGCCATCGCCTCAGGGCTCCCCGGCCCCCCGCTCGCTCCGGCATGGCACCCGGCTGCCACTCTGGGGGGTGCTCGGCCACTAAAGAAGCCCCCTGGGCCGCGTCCTCACCCAGCGGCCTCTGAGGTGGCCAGCACAGCACTGGGCTCGGCCCACGCGGCCTCCCACCATTGCTCGCCCTGAGATGGCCCCTCACACGGCCCCTTCTCACCCCAGAATGCCACACACGGCCCCTGCTTGCCCCAAGATGCCCCACATGGACCCTTCCTCACCCTCGGATCCTCCATGTTGACCTTCGCTCCCCCTGGGGTGCCTGGCGCAGCCCTTTGCTCCCCCCAAAGCCCCCCCAGCCTGGCCCCTGATCCCCCCAGGGCACCCGGCAAGGCCACTCGCTTGCCCTGGGTACCCCGCCGGCCCCCCTGGGTGTCCCCACGCCCCCTCACCAGCATCACCCTGACCCAGCACCGCCGCTGCCACCCCACCCACCCTTGGGGGGGCACCCCGGGGGCCTCCCCCCACCCCAGTCCCAGCCCCGGCACCCCAAGGAGCACCGGGGACTTTCCCGAGCTCCGCGGTTTGGCAGCAGGACTGTCCCCTCCCGGCTCCCTCGTGTCCCCACATGCGGGCGCCAGGACGGGGGACTGTGGGCTCAGTGTGTGTCGTCGTCCCCCCACGCCCCCCCGCCCCCGCCCCAACACTGCCGGCGATCCTCGCAGCCGGGCGAGCTCGCCAGCAGATTTCTGGCTGCCTGCTCCGGCGCGGCGCGGCCGAGCCAAACTGTTCTCCCCGCCATGTGACAGCTGCCTGCGGCCGGCCCGCGCACGCTAAAATGGCGAAGGGAGCACCAGGCTCCTGCCACAGCCTTTGCTCCCCCCGAAGGGACGGTTTTTTTTTGGGGGGGGGGGACGGGACACGATGGACCAAATCTGGCACCCAACAAGTGGTTCGGTCACACTGGGAAGGCAAAAGAAGCCTGGGGAGCCCCCCCTGTGCCCTCCGGACTCACTGATGGGGGGCATCCTGCACCCTCCGCACCCCCCGGCGCCAGGATGGGGGATGGAGGCCGGGGCGGAGGCCACATTGCGGTTCAGTGCCGGGTGTCCCCCCCACCCCGGGAGGGACGGGGAGAGCACTCAGTGCCCGAACAGGTCGATCCAATTGCTTTTAAAACTAGCAAAGTGTGTGCCCTGGCGGGGGGCGGGGGGGAGGGTGGGGGGGCGAGGGCTGCCCGGGCTCCTGGCCGCGCTGGCAGCCTGGACCGATGCCACCCATTGAATTATGGATCCCCGGCACCCCGGCCCCACCGGCTGGCAGGGTGCTGCCAAGCCCCACAGCGACTCCCTGCCCATGGCCTCGGCCCATGGGAATGACCCCCGGGCAGCAGGGTCGGCCCTGGGGAGTGGGGGGGCTGGGGGTGTCCCTGCAGGCCTGTTGCCCCCCCGGGGCTGGCGCGGCTGTGGGAGAGCCCTGGCTCCGTGCCCGAGCACTGATGGTAAAACAGGGCACGGTGTTACCGGCAGCGGCGCGGGGCGCAGGCGCAGAGGCTGGAGGATACGCGGGGCTGGTGGATCTGCTGGCGCCGGCGTGTGCGGCCATGGCCCCCCCTCCCCAGCGAGGGCAGCAGCTTTCCTCCTCCCCCCCCTCAACAGCTCTGCCACTGACAGGGCAGGAGATGGGAGAGGGCTCAGCACCGCCGCCTGCAGGGTCCTGCCCTGCACCTCAGTTTCCCCTGGGGCCGGTTCAGGGCTTTGTCCCCTGGGGAATGGCCCCCCTGCCTCTCCCTCGGTGGCAAAGCAGCCCCAGCACCTACCCAGGAGCAACGCGCAGCCCCCCCCTCACCCCCGGTGCCTCTGGCTGGCCTCCCCCACAAGGTGCATCATTAGGGCCCAGAGTGAACAGCCTGGTCAGGATGGGGGGGGACACCTGGAGACCTGAGGGAGCCCGAGTGCTGTGGGGCAGTGGCCCCATGGGAAGGGCTAAGGGTGGGCGAGGCTGCCAGGGGAGGATGGGGGTTGCGATTTGGGGGCCCCTCCCTGCCAAACCCCCAGCACCCCCCCATCCCACTGTGACACCCCCCCCCAGCCCCCCACCCCGGGCTGAGTGGCTCCGCTACACGTCTGGAGGCCGGGCAGGCTGGGGTGGCCCTTACATAAAACCCGGAACACATCCACTTGTGTAACCTCCTTTATATAATACCCCGAGAAACGCCGTGTGTGCCGGGTAAATCCCGGCTCAGCCAGGCCGGCCGGCGCGCCGGGGGCACCGGACCCCTCTGCCATGCCCTTTATAACATCCCGCTCCCCCTTCAGCCCCCCCTCCCCTGTGCCTGCAGGGCTGCAAGTGACGTGAGGGGTGAAATGAGTTTGCTGGGTCTCAGCCCGCGAATGCAACGGGGGCGGCAGCTTCTCCTCCCCCAGCCGAGCAGAACCCCGGGGAGGTCCTGGCTGGAGGCGTCCCCCAAGGTGGCGGCGGGGGGGGGGACGGACGCGCCCCGCTGCCACGTTCGCCGGCTGCAGCCAGCTGGCCCGGGCGGGAGGCTGGGGAGGCGCGAGCACGTTGGCCGGCGCCTGCGAGCGAGAGCTGGCGCGCTGGGAGCGAGCGGGGTTGTCCTCGGCTGACCCCGGCCGGCGCGGGGAGACGGCAGCAGCCGGGGGGAACCCCCCCAGGCAGGCGGCGCGGCCGCCCCCTCGCTCAGCCCTGCCAGGCCTGGGCCACATCCAGGGCTGCCGGCGCCCGCCAAGGCGAACGGGGACAGATGGCAGCGGACAAAGGGACGGGAGAGAGCGGGATGGACAAAGGGATGGCTGAGCCCCCCCACAGTCCTTGGGCTCCCCCCCGCCCCCGGCCCTGGCACCCTAGGCTGGAGGGACTGGGGGGCACCCGGGGGTGCAGCTGCTGGGAGGGGATGGGAGAGAGGAGAGAGGGATGGGAGAGAGAAAGGAGAGACAGGAAGGGAGGAAGGGAGGGAGAAAGAGAGAGAAAGAGAGAGAGAAAGAGAGAAAGAGAGAGAGAGAGAGAAAGAAAGAAAGAAAGAAAGAAAGAAAGAAAGAAAGAAAGAAAGAAAGAAAGAAAGAAAGAAAGAAAGAAAGAAAGAAAGAAAGAAAGAAAGAAAGAAAGAGAAAGAAGAAAGGAGAGTGAAGAAAAAGTAAGAAAAAGAAAGAAAAAGAAAAAGAGAAAGAGAAAGAAAAAGAGAAAGAAAAAGAGAAAGAAAAAGAAAAAGAAAAAGAAAAAGAAAAAGAAAAAGAAAAAGAAAAAGAAAAAGAAAAAGAAAAAGAAAAAGAAAAGAAAAGAAAAAGAAGGAAAAGAAAAAGAAAAAGATGGAAAAGAGAAAAAGAAAAAAGAAAAAAGAAAATAAAAAAGTAAAAAGGAAAAGAAAAAGAAAAAGAGATAAAAAGAAGAAGAAAAAAGAGAAGAAAATAAAAATAAGGAAAGAGAGAAAGAGCTGACAGGGAGCAGTGAGAGAGGGAAGGGGAAGCGGAAGGCAAGAGGAAGGCAGGGGGAAGACAGGAGGGCAGGAGGGCGAAGAAGGGAAATCGGGGGGCGGGGGGACACCCCAGCTCTGCAGGTGCAGCCAGGGGGTCCCAGGCCTGGCCCCCTGCCCTGCCAAGGGGGCTGGCCCTGGGCAGCTGCTGGGGGCTGCCGGCGTCTCGCTGTCCCACCAACCCCAGCCCACAGCATGGCACAGCCCCACGGCACGGCACAGCCCCGCGGAAAGGCATGACACAGCCCCACGCCACGGCGCAGCCCCATGGCACGGCGCAGCCCCACGGAACACCAGAGCACAGCCCCACAGCGTGGCATGGTCCTACAGCATTACACGGCCCCACAGCAGGGCACAGCCCCGCGGCACAGCCAGCCCCCTCGCAGAGTCCCATGGGCCCCCCCATGGCCCTCGTGACCCCCATCTCCCCCCCCGCATTGACCGCAGGCATCGCTCCCGGTGCATTGTGGGAATCTCCCGCCCCGGGGCTGCAGTCTCAGGACGCACAGGGCTGGGGGCGGGCAGGAACAAGCCCTCCCCTGGGCTGGCCAAGACCCCAGCGGGGGGGCTGGCATGGCAGGGGACCCCAGTCCCCAGCTGTCAGTGCCAGCCCGGTTTGGGGGCGCAGTGGCATGCTGGGGGGCTTGGCGGCGTCTGTTCCCCCACCCCATGCCCACAGCCGCCGGCGGGAGGGAGCGCCGCGGGCATCTGCCGCCCCAGCTGTCCCTTGCCAGCGCGGCACGGAGCCGGGCACCCGGCCAGGATGGCAACTGCGGCCCTGGGAAGGGCACGGCGCTTGCCAGTGTGGGGGGATGACGGGTGGCGAAGGCGGGGGACGGCAGGTGCTCGCGAGACAGAGCTCGCTCATCTTTTATTCATCGGCCACGGAACGGCACAGGAACCGCTCCGGCCCTTTGCCCCCCCCGCCCCGGCACCACAGGATGCGGCACCCGGTGCCAGGTCCCCGGCAGGCACCGCTCACCCCGGCCGAGGCTGCGGTGCTGAGCACGGGGCAACTGGCTTCAGTGGTGCCCCAGGGCTGGGGCTGCCCCCTGCCAGCCGGGCACTGCGGGGAAGCCGGCTGGCTCCGGCGTGCCTCCGCCTCGGCGCACTGCGGGAGAGCCGGGGAAGCCCTGACCTCCCCAAGGTCGCCGGCACATCGATCCAGAGAGCTCCAGCGCGCCGAAACCGCCCTGGCTGCTGCTTGCCGCCGGGCTCACGGCGGGGCCAGGCTTGGGGAGGGCAGGTCCCCCAGGCAGTGACGCTGCAGGGGACAGGGATGGCTGGGGTCACCGCAGCTCTTGGAGGGCAGGAACCCAGCCCCTGTCGATTCCCTGATGTCTCATACCCTTGTGCCCTTTCCCGGGGCGGGGGGGGGGGGGGTCTCTCCTCCCGCACCCACTGGGCTCTCCCCATCCTGCTGCCCCCAACCCCGGCCTCCTGGTTTGGCTGGGAGCGGAGAGATACCTGGAGCGGGATGAGGGTTTGCACGTCTGTATCTGCGTGCCGGGGGGTTCTCCGTCCTGCCTGCCCGCTGGTGCCCAGCTCTGCAAACGGCAGAGCCCAAATATTGTGCACCCCATCAATCTCCTCGCCACCCTGCCGATAAATATTTGTGCGGGGGCTGACGGAACGGCGCTGCCCGGGGAAACGCCTGCTCCTCCATCTGGAGGGACCGCGCAGACGTTTGGCACGGCCGGCCTGGCACGGCCGCAGGCGCGCTCGGGACGAGAGCCCTGGCACGGGCTCCCCGGCAGATTGGTGCCATCTGCCTCGCGCCGCAGCCAGCAGCGAGGCTGGTGAGGGGAGATAAGGGGCTGCCAGGCGGTGGGAGACGCAGATGCTGGCACGGCGTGGAGGTCCCTGCCTCCCCCCGGCTGCTGTCCCCCCGCCGGCGCCATGGATGGCTGCACGTGGCAGCGTGCCGAGGGGTGCCAGGAGCGGGATGCCACCCTGGGGGCCGCCGCCTGATTGCCCTGGGCACCCATCTGCTCCCACCCTGCACAGCCCTGGGGGAGGCAAAGCCGGGCTCAGCTGCCAGGCACTGCCAGGGGAAGCTCACTGCAGGGCACAGCCTTGCCCCCCCTGCCGGCCCCACACTGAGCACACCGGCTGCAGGGTCCCTGCCAGCCCCAGAGCACCCCAAAAGGTGCGAGGGGCCACCACTGACCCCATCCTGCCTCTCCCCGGCTCCTGGAGCCTGGCCGGGATGGGGTCCAGGGATGGGGGATCCCGGGATGGGGATGTGGGGCCGGGGGCACGAGGAGGGGGGTCCAGGGATGGAGGTCCAGGGATGGGGAGTACCAGGATGGCGATGCAGGGATGCGGGATGCAGGGATGCGGGATGGAGGCACAAGGGTGAAGGCGCAGGGAGGGGGGGCCCACAGAGGTGGGGAGCACTGAGGTGAGGGTGCAGGGAGGGGGGCACCAGCCCCCCCAGACTGGCTGCTGCCGTCGGGAGCTGCTGGGAGGAATCTCTCTGTAATGCTTCGAAGGTCCTGGCACCATCGACTGGGGAGATTGATTACCATTTTACTGCAATGCTTTTGACTTTCACCAGCGACCTCCGAGCTCCCCCCCCCTCTCCCCCCCAGCCCCCCCCTCACCACTGCACACCCAGCTCTGGGCTGGCTGCAGCGCCGTCCCCTCCCCCACTGCGGTGTGCACAGCCCAGCCCTGCACCCAGCCCTGCACCCATCATCCTGCACCCACCCTCCTGCTCCCATCCTTGCACCCATCATCCTGCACCCACCCTCCTGCTCCCATCCTTGCACCCATCATCCTGCACCCACCCTCCTGCTCCCATCCTTGCACCCATCATCCTGCACCCATCCCTGCACCCACCCTCCTGCTCCCATCCCTGCACCCACCCTCCTGCTCCCATCCCTGCACCCATCATCCTGCTCCCATCCTGCTCCCATCCCTGCACCCTGCTCCTATCCCTGCCCCCAGCCCTGCACCCATCATCCTGCACCCATCATCCTGCACCCATCATCCTGCACCCATCATCCTGCTCCCAGCCCTGCTCTCATCCAGCACCCATCATCCTGCACCCATCCTGCTCCCATCCAGCACCCATCCTGCTCCCATCCGGCGCTCCCCCGCACCCCACGGCGGCCCCCCTGGGGCCAGCGGAACTGGGACAGGGTGTCCCCCCAGCCCGGCATCGCTCAGGCCTCAGTTTCCCCAAGCGCAGCCGGGGGCACGGAAAGCCGGGTGGGTCTTCTGGGCAGAAGGATGGGGGGCAAGAAAGAACCGAGAGGCAGAGCTGGCCCTTGGCATCGGTCCGGGGAGGGGGGGCAGGAGCTCAGCACCCCCAACCCCAGACTGCCCCTGACCCCAGGTGGGGAGAGCAGCGCCGGGGGGGCTCCTCCACCGCCTCCCCTCCCCGCCGTTGCCAGAGCAGCGGCTGAGAAATTGTGCTGACACCAGCAAAACGGGCCGGGCGTAGGCGGGAGAGCCCAGAGCCCACGTGCTCCGGCCTGATAATGGGGGGCCGCGGGGGCTGCGGGGAACCAGAGCTGCCCAGCCAGGGGGCTCCGAGTGGCCAAGATCCCCCCCAGCCTCCTCCTTTGGGGCCGGGGCTGCTGGGGGGGGGGGGGGGCCAGCTGCAGGGTGAGATGTGCAACGGGGAAAAGCGAGCGGGAGCGAGCCGGCAGCGTGCTGGGCAGGGACGCGGTGAGCGATGGCGGGGGACACCCCGTGCACCCCGAGCGGTGCCATCGCCTGACCCGGCCATACAGCGCAGGGTCCCACTGCTGCAGTAGCTGTCCCTCCTTGCCTCAGTTTCCCCACCGACGTGGATAACCCCTCACCAGCCACAGCCCCACAGAAGGTGCCCGCTGAGGGCTGGGGCCGGGGCAATGCCGAGCACCCGCCCCACCGCAGCACCCAGCACCCCGCAGCACCCCGGGGGGGTCCCACCCCCGGCACAGCCGGTGCTGCTGGCCTGTCCCGGTCCCCCTTAACCGGGGCAGGGAGCGACCTTAACAGGGAAAGTGAGAGGCTGCCAGGCCTTATCAGAGAGTATTTACAGCCGCTGTGTTCCCAATTAGACAGTCAGGTGACTGCGGCTGCTGGGGACCCAGACGCCGGGGTCAAGGTCGCCGGTGGGGGGTGGCAGAGGGGCAGCCACCTCCCCGGGGACACCCACAGGCTGCGGCGTGGCCAGGGAACCCGCCGGCGTGGGCACCCCAATGCGGCACGCCGAGCGGTGCAGCGGACCCCGTCAGGGCTGCCGCAGGGGGCCTGGTCCCTGCCATCAGCACAGCCACCGTAGGGCTCCCAGTCCAGCATGGGGGGGGGTCCCAGTCCAGCCCAGTACAGGGTACCCCCCAGCCCAGCATGACACCGTACCTCTAGCCAAACCGGCACAGGGCACCCCCAGTCCAGCCCAGTATGTAGTGCCCCCATCCCAGCCAGTATGGCGTGCCCCCAGCATGGCATGTGGCACCCCAGTTAAGCCCAGTACCCCATCCCAGTTCAGCCCAGCACAGCCATGTCTCAGCCCAATACACGACACCCCCCTGCCCAGCAGCTGCTGCCCTGTCCTGCACAGGGCACCCACGCCCCCACCCCAGCCAGTGCCCGGGGCCCCTCTGTCCCCGGCACAGCACCCGCTGTTCCCAGTGCACCACCGGGCCCCATCCTGCCCCCGAGCGGACGAGCCACATGCATGGGCACGTGAAGCCGGCACTACGCGTGCGCACATGTCCACCCTTTCAGCTGATCGCCAATGCCCCCCCAACCTGCCTGGGGTCCCACCTGGGCCCTGGGGCAGGATCTGGCCCTGGCTACTCACTGGCAGAGGCTGTGCCCTGCTTGTCCCCAAAGCCATGAGGGCTTGGCGCAGCCCCCAGTGCCCTGCCCGGGATATGTGGCTCCCTGGGGACCGGGTGGGGTCGCCTGCTCAATGTGCCTCAGTTTCCCCAGTGACACCCAGCGTACCCCACCGCTGGCCAGGCAGGGGCAGAGCTGTCTCTGGCTGTCTGTGCCCACCATTATTCATGGCCCTGGCACCCCCTTTGCTGGGACTGCTGACACCGCGGAGCCCTCCATGGTGTCACTGTCTGGCCCTGGGCCCTGGCCAGTGCCGGGCAAGGAGCCCCACAGTCCCCCCACCGTGGTGTCGATGGGGATGGGGGGAACAGCTGGGGGGGCATCACCCAGTGCTGTGGGTGTGTGCTGCCAGGAGGGGACCGATGTCCTGGTCCCTGCACACCTGGGCAGCTCAGCCTGGCCATGGAGGACTGCGAGCCCCTCGACTGCCCCTCGGGGCTGCACGTCGCGGCCCCCCCTGGCTCGGCATCGTCCCTGCGAAACCCACCCTGCCCTCGCCTGCGGGGATCACGAAGCATTTTCCTGGGCTCCTTACCCGCCTGAGGGTGCTGGGGGATGTCGGGGTCCGTGGGGGACCCCAGCTGCCAGGTGGGTGTCTGTGCCAGCATGTCACCAGCCGGGGACAGCAAACCTGCCCGGATAAAATAAGATCTGACCGGAGCTACTGGGAGCTTCCCTTGCCCAATGTGCGAGGAGGTGGCGTGAGCTGGCAGCGAGGACCATGGCTTAGGGACCTAATCCTCTGAGCCTGGAAACCGTCGTCTGCCCTGCCCACCGTGCCTCAGTTTCCCCCTTTCGATTGCCAAGGCTTCGAGAGCAGGTCTGAGCCTCCCTCCTCGCTGTAGTGAAACCAGCCCAGTTCTCCCAGCGGGTCCGTGGGACCCCTGGGCGGGTGAAGGGCAGGGGAGCAGCATCCCCTCATTGCAGAGCAGAAGCTGCTGGGGTTTGCCCCCGCTGGCACCGTCGCTGCCCCCTCCCCAGCCGCTCCTGTCCCCGCCTCGGTCACCCGCCGGGCGAGGGGCTGGGACGGCAGCCCACGGCAAACTGGCACTGCTGGACCGCTCCCAGCTCCAGCCCTCGGGGGATGCGCTGGGAACAGGCTGTCCCTTCCCTGCCCATGCCGCCCACCCGCTCCTCACCGGGCTGCCGGCACAGGCAGCCACGTCAGGCAGGCGTGGGATGCGGGGTGAACCCCCCCAAACCCCCCCCTCCGGGGATGCCCAGAGCCAGGAGCATCCTCAGGGACCGCTCGCTTCCTCCCCTCCCTGGCACGCGCCTCCCGGGGCAGCCAGGATCCATCCCGGCTGGGGGAGAGCGTCCGTGTGGGCAGGGCGGGGGGCACCCGCTTCCTTTTGCAAGGTCTGCCAACAGGAAACGTGTCCCGGAGTGGTGTCCCCAAGCCAGGGATGGGACAGACATCGGGGGAGAGGGGAAAGCGAGAACAATCTAGGATCAATCGCAGGGAGCCGGATCTGGTTGGGACGCATCCTGGCTCTGCCTCGCAGGGACGAGCACCCACCGAGCACCCACGGAGCACCCACCTCTCTCGCGGACGAAGTAAGCCAGGTAGAGGTCGAGCTCCTTGACGGAGACGCTGATGTGGTGGGGCTGGACGCAGAGGATGGGGTTGGTGCACTGGCCCGACTTGACCAGGCGCTCGCCATCGGTGCTCTCCAGCGGGATCCCTTTGAAGAGGATGACCATGACCAGGTCCAGCCGCCACACCTTGTCCGCCTGCCGCAGGCAGTCGATGCGGCGCATCTTCCCCTTCTGGTCGGGGTTGGAGAGGACGCAGCACGAGGGCTTCTTGCCCGTGATGGAGAGCACGAAGTCCTCGCGGCACTCGGGCCGGATGTCCTTGCGCAGCTTGGCCAGGAGGCGCGAGGCCCATTTCTGCTTCACCTCCGGCTTCTCGCTCAGCAGCTCGTCCTTCACCGCCCTCTCCTCATCCTTCGTCATCCTCTTCTCGTGCTTCTTGAAGTACTTGCGCTTGCGGGCCTGCAGGTTGAACCAGGTGTAGGCGAAGGCCCGGACGTGGGGGAGCAGCGCCTCGATGAAGGGGTGGAACTCATCCTGGTGGAGCAGAGGGACAGGCGGTCACTCCCAGCTGAGCCCCCCCAAACCCACCCCGGGGACGGCTGGGGACATCCCCACCGGGCTCCATCCCAGCACACCCAGGAGGAAGAGCTGTGTCAGAGGCGCGTGCCCAACACGGACGGGCAACCCCTCCCCGTGCAGCGGATGCCCCCCCATCCCGGCAGCCCCCCATAAATCCCACCGGCTGCAACGCTCCCGGGCGCCAGGCACGCCGCCTCGGCAGCACCCGGACCCTCTCCCCTTCCCACCCACGCGTGCCGGGATCTGCTCCTGACAGAAATCCCGCCTGCCATCGCACCCGCCGGAGCTGCCGTGCCAGCGCCAGGCGCTGCCAGACCGCAGCACCCAAGGGACGGGTCCCCCACACCCCCAGCATGCCGGGTGCTCCCCTAGGGACTGTGGGTGCCTCGGAGCTCTCCGCTCTCTCCAGACCAGCGGGAAACTCCCCCAGTTTGCCCCAGTTGCGGCCAGCCCAGCGGCTGGCGCCCGGCCCAGTGCACAAGGAGTGCTCTGACTGCCTTTTTCCATTTGGCGAGCGCTGCTGGACGAGTCTGGCCCCAAAAGAAAACAAGGAAAATGCATCCCCCCCCTCCCCGGCCCCTTCTTCCCACATCCCTTTTTTTTTTTTTTTTTTTTTTTTTTAAATCCCAGTTTGGAAAATCAGTGCTTCCTGGCTGGGGGGGGGGCCACAACCCCCCCGAGGGACGGGACAGAGAGGTGTCAGGGCATCTCCCGGCAGGGAAAATGGCAGGGAGAGGGCCAATCATCCCCGTGCGGGGCCAGGATAGCAGCAAACTTGTCCCCGAGGGCAGGATTTGGCCCTCAGGGTCCCTCACAGCAGGTGACGACGTGGAGAAGGAAGGAGCTGGGCTCGACGCTCGAGTCCCGCCAGAGGCTGCCAGGGCCGGGCAGGGGGTGGCTGGTGGCAGCCGCCCCCACCGTGCCACAGCCCCGGTTCGCAGGGTCATGCCCGGGTTTGGGTCACCCTCCCAGCAGGGGGGGGATGCCAGGGGCAGGCGCTGCTCCCGGGGGGGACCCAGGAGGGGACCGCGGGCAGCCGCTGGGGGAGGACGGAGCCCCGGTAGTGGGACAAGGCGAGCGGCTCTGGAGATGGCGATCGGCCCCGCTCATCCCAGGGCAACGATGCATTTCCCGGCCGAAGCAGCCCTGTCCCAAGTGACCCTCCTTGGAGGGAACAGTGTCCCCCGAAGCAGGCTCCCGGTGGGGGCCGGCCCCATACGGACCCCGCTAACTCCCACGCGGCCCCAAGTCCAGCACAGACCCCCATTAACCCCAAACCAGCCCCTGCGAAACCCCAAACCCCCTCCCCTGGCATAAACCCTGTTAAAAGCCAGCACAGGTCCCCCGGTGCAGCCCCTGCTGTCCCCGGGACCAGCGTCCCCTGCACGCACCCCGCTGTGACCTGGCACAAACATCCCAGCACAGCCCCTACCGTCCCCTGAACCCGGCCCAGACGCCATAAATCACCAGCACCAACCACCAGCACAGCCCCACTACCCCCCCCACCACGCACAGACCCCCGTTATTTGCCAGCACCGATCCATCACCCCGGCACAGACCCCGCTGTCCCCCCGAGCCAACAGCCCCTGCTCCAGACCCAGCCGTGTCCCCACGGGTGTCGCCCCCACAACCCACGGAGGACCCACCCTTGCTGGGGACCTCATCCCACCTGTGGGGACACAACCCTGCTTGGGGACCCATCCTGACCCTGGGCACCCATCCCTGCCTGGGGGACTCATCCTGCCGGGGGAATCCGTCCCTGCCTTGGTGGACCCGTCCCCGCCGGCTGCTCCCGGGGTGGCTGCAGCCCCGCGCGGCCACAGGGTCTGGTTCCCTCCCCGGCAGCAGCCGCTAATTCAGTGCAGCTGGGCAAGGGCTGGGCATGTGTCTTAAATCAGGGAAGAAGGTCAAAGAAAAGTAAGACAGGAGCCGAAAAAAGCAGCAGCGAGTTCCAAAAACAATACTTGGCCGGGGCGGTGGGCGGCTGATCTTCCTTGGTGGCCGGTTATTCAGACGAGCCCTACAAATTGCTGCCATCCCCCGGCCCCGCCACCCTCCCCAGGCAGCTGGCGGCAGGGCTGGCTGCAGGGCCGGGGCCGGGGACACCGCACCATTGTCCCCGTCCCTGCCCACCCCTGGGCAGTGCCACCCCGGGCACCGCCGCAGGGACGTCGGGCAAGAACCAGGTTATCTGTGTTGGGGGTGGCAGCACCCATGGGTGCTGCTCGCCCTCTCTGCGAGGGCCGGGGGATGCTCAGTGCTCTGCCACAGGGTGGCAAGTGCAAGCCCCGGTTTCAGGGGGGGCTCTGAGCAGACGCTGGCTTTGCCCCCCCTCACCACGGTGTACAGATCCCACTTGGACCCACATCTGGGACCCCTGAAAACCTGCTGCGTGCAGAAAACCCGATGGCCCTTGGCAACCCTGAGGCCATGGTGGCCACCCCCCTCCCCAGGATTACGGTGGGACGGGAGCGGCACCGAAAGCCGATCAGCCCCTCACCAACTTTCCCTCCCGCCTGGTTTATCCCGCGCCGAGATGCCGCGCAGAGTTAAGCCGCTTTAGCGGGGCCAGGCGAGGGCGGCCGGGGAGCACCAGGACAGATAGTCGGATGGGTGGGACGGCTGGGTGCTGAGGGGACAAGCTTGGGGACCGTCGTGCCCTCCATCCCTGCCACGCTGCTGGCACCGTACGGCCAGTGAGCCCCTCGGCCAGGCACCCCACCCTGGCTGACACCGGCCAGCTTCACGGCCAGCGCGGCTTCGGGAAGCAGAGGCAGGGATGCGCTTTCCGTCTGTCCCCGTCACCGGTCCCCGCCGTCCCCCCCAGCCCGGCCGGCAGCGTGGAGCGCCGGCAATTGGCTGGTTAAGTATTTCTCCTGCTGTTTTTCCTTCACGGGGCTGGGAAGCAGAGACGTGCTGCAATACCCCAGACGAGGCTGCTCCCGGGGCATTTCCGGACGGGAATCTGGCAGCAGAGCCTGCGCTTGGGCCCCATCCAGCCCGGGCTTGTAAAGCCCCGCGACCCAGGGAGGAGGAGCACGCCTGCGTCGGGGTGCTGCCGGCGCCGGCACAGGGCCCCCCTCGCACCCCCCTACCAGGGACTGGCGGAGCGCTGACTTTCCCTGCCAGATGCTACGAGGGGAAACTGAGGCACGGGTCAAGCCCAGCTCTTTCCTGCTGTTAGTCCTGCCATGGAGTGGGGAGGGGAAGGAGTGATGCTCTGCGTGGAGCTGGGCACGCCATGCCAGGATTAACTCCTCCGGCAGCGCCTCTGCTCCTGCTCCTGCCCGTCCCCACCGGCTCGGCCGGTGCTGGAGCCCTGCACCCCGGCTGCTCGGCCGCGGCGGTGCCTTCCCACCCTGGGGACAGCGGAGGATGCTCTGTGCCACCCTGAGACATAGCGCCAGGCGCGGGGCATCGCGGCCGGGCACCGCAGCGTGGGCTGGCCAGGGCTCGGAGCATCCTCCGCTCCAGCGCCATGTCCAAACAGGTCGGGCTCGGCGAAACAGCCTGAATTTTCCGCTGAAAAAACACTTCCTCAGGAAATTCCCGAGCAGTTTTCATGGGGGGCGGGGGGGGGGGGGGGGAGGGAGGGACATGGGGGGATTGGAGGAGGAGGAGGAGGAGGAGGAGAGGGACGGGAAGGGTCAGTCGCCTCGGCAGCAGGTTTGGCTCCTCACCGGCACGGCCCCAGCCCTGGGCAGGCGCGGGATGCCATCCCTGCCGCGGGCAGGCAGCGACGCGGAGGACCTTGCTGCATCCCGGCCCTGCAGGGACCACACAGGGTTTATTTTATGAAAGGATGCTCAGCCTCCCCGCCAGCCAGCCACACACCTCCAAACCGCTGCCGGCTCCCACCACCGCCGCCGCTCCTGCCACGTCCCGCTCCCCGCGGCCGCGCGAGCCCGGGCAGGGGCTGGCAAGTTGGGTGCTGGGTGCCGTGCCCCCACGGGAAGCCTTGGCACAGCGACGGGCGGGGGTTATGCAGCCGCAGAGGTTCTGGCAATCCTAAAAATCCCCAAATCCCAGCAGCCCAAAGGGGCACGGGGGGGATTTGCTCCTTGCCCCAGCCTCAGTTTCCCCTTCTTGGCGCCCATGGGCAACCTTGGCACGGACGAAACCCGCTCTCATGTGGCCCCAGCGAAGCCTCTGGTAGCCGCTTCTTAACTGTTCGCCAAAGCGGCTCTCAGTAATAAGTTAACCTGGTAATGAGACCTGTTGCCGAGACAGATGCAAATGATTGGGAAGTGCTCATTAGAGGGGATGGAAGGAGGCACTTAGGCCCTGAAAAGCACCCAGCCTTTCCCGGGGCGGCCCTGCGCCGTATTAGAGCCCATTTTACAATAATTGCTCCAGAGGAGGAAATCTATTTGGATTCATCATAAAGTATTTATTAACAAGAGCTTATTCATAATTTTTGCTGCTCGCCAGCATGGCGCGGCCAGGCTTCCCGGCCTGCTCGGCAAGTCCTAACAAGGCTTCCCCGGTGCTGGCGAGCAGCATCGCCGTGCTGGGAAGGGGGAAACTGAGGCACGCTGGGCACGGGGCAGCGGGAAGGAGTGTGGCAGCAGCCAAAGCTCCCGGGAAAGGAGCCGGGGACGGTACGAGCTGTGCTGGCCTCGCCGGCACACACCTGGCCCCGCGCCGGAGCTGCCCGTGGGGCAGAACAGGCTGTGGCAGCCATGCTGCCCCCCAGCAGCTGAGCCGGGGCGGGGACGACCCGGCCCCACGCTTGCAAAACCCCTCTTGCAGCCCCTGCCGGGGCACGGAGTCCCGGTGCCCGGGGCAGCCTGGCTGGCACCGCTGGCGCGTGCGGAGGTGAAGGCAGGACACGGTGCCACCTCCCCGCAGCTCCTCTCCCCGGACCCCAGGGCGTTTCCCCCCTCCCCAGAGAAGAGCATCCTCCGACATCCTCCAGCCAACATCTCTGTGCACGGCTCGGGGCTGCGTACGGGCCGGACCGTACCCTCAGCGCGTTCCGGATGCGGCCGCCCTGTTGGGAGCGTCAGCCAGGATGGATGCAAGGCCAGAAAGGGGCTCCCCTGCTTCATTTACTGCCGCGATGCTCAGCCCCGCTCAGGATCAGACTGGGAGACAGCGGATGGGCTAATAAAACACCCGATGCTCACCAAACACCCGGGACCACCACCCCGCCGGGTCCTTTGAGCCATCCCGGCGCAGGCAGGTCCCTGCTGCCCCGCGGGCGCCGCGAGCACCCCGCGTCGGGCCGGTGCCCACCTGCCTGCGCCTACGTGCCGGGGCGGGAGGCGATGCCGGCGCTCGCCCTCGCAGGTGGTGCGGCTGTGAGCGGGGGCGCGGGGAGCGCGCCGAGGCCGCCGCCGCAGGTCACGCGAGGCCGCGGCAGGCAGCGAACCTGCCAGTTGCTTTGGAAAACAGCAGGAAGAAAAGCAGCTCTCTTTGCAGCCCCGGGCTCAGGTGCCAGCACTGCCTGGGCCCGCGCCAGCCGGCACAGCCCTCCCCGGGGAGGCAGCACCGCCGGCAGACGGCGGCCGGGGGTGGCCCAGGTGGGCTCAAGCCAGGGATGGGGGCTTTTCCGGCAGCACGGTACTTGCCCCAACCCCGGGCCCATCACCCAGCCTCTGATCTGCACGCAGGCACCCTCACCTCCAGCAACAACTGGCGTTGATGGTCCCCGATTTTGCTAAATACACCCCAAACCAGGGAGCGGCGTGCCCAGGGTGTGGGGAGGGGGTAAGGATGCCCCGGGGATGGTACCCAGCGGCGGCACAGCCAGCACTGGCAGGCAGAGGAGCCGGGGGGAGCGGGTGCTGGGAAGGGAGACATGGAGGTGGGGGCGCCTGGGGCCGCTCGCTGCCTTGCCTGCAGACACACTCGGGTCTCCCAGGTGCCTCATTTCCCCCAGGTGCCTCAGTTTCCCCAGGTGCCTCATTTCCCCCCAGGTGCCTCAGTTTCCCCAGGTGCCTCATTTCCCCCAGGTGCCGTCTGTGCCCGTCCCCCTCGGGGTGCAGGAGCTGACAGCTCAGCCACCTCCCCCCGGGGTGACCCCGCCTGTCCCCAAGGTGCGGTGCTGGCTTTCCAAAGACGGGGAAACTGAGGCACGGCACCCGCCAAGCCAGCCTGCAGCAGAGGCAGGATGCGACGGCGGCTGCTGGGGTCCGGGAGGAACCTTGCGAGCAGCGCAGGGGGAGCGCTGAGGGGACCCGGCCCATGGCCAAGGAGATGTCCCCCCGCCCCAGGAAGCATCCCGTGGCCGGCAGTGCGGGGGCCACGTGGCTTCCCAGCCGAAACCCCCCTGGGGCTCCAAGGAAGGGAAATGTTTTCTGGAACTGGAAAAAAAAAAAAAAGCTTTGCCAACAAGGCCCCGGCGCTGCCAGCTCCTCCGCCCGGCCCTGCGTCAGCGCGGGGCCCCGGGGGTGGCCTGCTCCCCCCCAGCCCCGCTCCTGGCACACGGTGGGGACTGCGGCTACGGGGGTGGCAGGGCTGGAGCGGTGCCTGAGACCCAGCGCTTCGCCCACCCCAGACCCCAGCGTCCCAGGCTGGGAACTGCCGGGATGTGCCGCGGGGACGGTGGCAGCTCGCACCCCCAAGAGCGCAGAGGGAAACTGAGGCAGGAGAGATGCCCCGGCGCTGGCAGCACCGTGATTGCCCCAGGGACGGCAAGCAGCATGCAGCCCCCGCTCAGCATCCCCCCCCCAAGCCCCGAGGAAGCTGGGACCAGGCAGGGCCCCCCCAGCCCCCCCGGGGCTCTGAGCCCGGCTTTAGCCCCTGACGCAGGAGGTTTTATTTCCCTCTGTACATATTTTTAGCCCTGCCTGCTCCGTCCTGGCCTTTCCAAGGGGGATTAATTCCCCCCTCCCTCTGCCAACATGCACCATTAAGGTGTGGGGGTGCAGAGAGGGGTCCCCGACTCCCTCCAGGGGATGCCCACGGGGAGGAGGAAAGATGGCACCCGGGGGTGTCTCTGCGCCCCATGACGGGGAGCGCCACGATGGGGTGGCGGTGCTCACCCTGCTGCAAATCCAATCCCTGGCGGGTTGGAGCAAGTCACCAGTTAAAAATAGCCCCGGCCTTTCGCCGAGGAGCCGGCGACCTTGCGGGAGGATCGGCCGCCCCCGGGGCCCTGGCGGTGAAGAGTTCACGGCCCCCCCCCCGCAGCCCCGTCGCCTTCGCTGCAGCACGGACATGGCCGCGGCTCAGCCTCCGCTCCGGCATCTTACGGGCTCCCTGGTGGGTTGGGGACACCCTGCCAGGACCCTCCGTCTAGGCATGGGGAAACTGAGGCACGGGGCGGCAAGAGAGCAAAGGGGGATGAGGGTGTCCCCAAAGGGTCACCACTGCCCTGAGCGCTGAAGGACAGGACTGCTTTAACTGGGGGGGGGGGAGTGGGGTTCCTCCGCTTTCGGCAGCTCGGCGGAGCCTTCCTGGGGAGATTCAAAGGCTGAGCCCAGCCGGGTCCTATTTCGGGAGGGTTTTGGACGCCTCCCAAGCAGCAGGAGTGGGGGCCGGCCCGGACAAAGGGACTTTGTTTGGGACGCTGGGTTCCGGCGGTGCCCGGTGCGGAGGCTGGTGGCTGTGGCTGGTCCCCTTGTCCCCTCGCAGGACAACTCAGCACCCAGGGCCGCGGCAGGGGGCAACGGCCCCTCTGCCGTGTCAGGTGCTGCACCCACCTGGAGGTAAACTGAGGCACGGGGTGGGACTGTCCTTGCTTCCCAGGCCACTGCTGTAACCGCTAAGTGACACTGCCATACCGCGGAGATGGCCGTGCCAACCTGCCTCGTGACGTGGAGTCCACCAGCCACCCGCCCTGGGCCACTTGCCCAGGCTGGCCCTGAGCCATCCCCTGGGGGAGTCCAAGGTCCCTGAGTGGGGCCGAGCACTCCGGGAGCCAATACCCTGGCCACCGGCTCCACGGCGGAGCAGAAGGAAAACCCCCCTCAGGCCGGATCCTGCCAGCTCGGCGCATCGACAGGAGGCACCAGGGTGCCAGCGGGATGCAGTGCTGCCAGCACTGCTTGCCCTGGGACCGGGGGCCTCCATGTCACCTCCGTGTCACCTCACCCCCCCCCACTGCTTGCCTCAGGCCCTGGGGGGCTTCGGAAAGCCCCAAGGTTTGGGGGCCACAGTACCGTTACCAGCCCATGCACGCTCCCCGCTACACGTAGAGCCGCAAGCGCCCACGTGCGCACCCATGGGTGCCGGGCACAGAAACCCCGGATGGGACTGGCTGAGCGGGCAGGGTCCTCACTGCGGCGATGCCGGGTGAGCTCGGGCTGGCTCCTGTCGCCGTCCCCACACAGGACACGGCGTGGCCGCGGCTCGGCCCCGGCGCTGCTGCCGGCAACTCCCCTCTCCAACCAATTCACCACCACAAGGCGAAGAGGCTGGCGAGCGCGTCCCGGTTCCCTCCGGCGGTACCTCAGGATGCGATGCAGTCATCGCTAATGCATCTGGACTCATTTACGGGGATGAGAAAATGTTTCCAGGTTTCCCACAAAGTCCCATTAAGATCCCAGTCCCACTCTATTTTTAGTGCCCTCATCAACAACGCCTTCCCCAGCCACCCTGGCGGCTCCAGGGCCCTACGGGGCTGGGGTGGGGGGGGCACCCCGGGGACGCGCCCACCTTTGTGGGGAGCTGAGCTGCACCGAGACCAGGCGGCTGGAGGGGGCAAACCCCGGTTCCCCACCCCAGCAGCTTCTTTGCACCCATGGGTAAACCCCGGCGGTGGGGACGCCCCAGCTCAGCTTTCGCCCCAGAGCGGCAGAGGAAGAAAATGTGGTGGGAAACAAGAGCGAAAGCTCCCCCCGCATCTCCCCGGTCACCGCGTTGGCCACAGACCCCAGACGGACACGGAAAGCGGACGGCAGCGCTGGGCGATGCTCAGTGGGGCTGGGCACGCTGGTGGCACCGTGTCCCTGCAGGTGCAAGGTCACAGCCTGCAGCACTAATTTGTCACCTGGCGACAACCGGTGGCCCAGCCAACCCCCCCCCCACACTGCTGCCAGCAACCCCTGGAGCCCCGGCACTGCCTCCCCCCAAGGCAGTGGGTGCCTGCGGGGCTCCTGGTGCCGCTGGCGAGGGCGCGCATGGACCCTGTCCTCGGCCCTGCACCCTCCCGGGCTATCTATAGCCATGACCTCAGCGGGAGCCGGGGCAGGCGCCCGGCCGCGCATCCTCCCTTCTTGGCAGGGCCGCCGCCACAGCCCCCACCCGGTTAAAGAGCCGCCGCCAAGCCGAGGCTTTTATCCCATACGCTCGCTAATCCGACGGGATTCGGTGTCAGGGGCTGCCCACGGGCGGCTCACAAAGGCCGTTTCCAGAGGGGGGGCTCAGCCAAGCGATGGAGAACGCCAGCCGGCAAGGGCAGACGGCGGTGCTGGGTGTCACCGCGTTAGGTGACGGCGTCTGACCTCAGGGGCTGGATGAGGGGGGACATGGGTGACCTGGCTCCAAGGAGGTCGAGCAGGGGATGTCCCCGCGCGGGCAGGGGTGACCTGAGGACACCCCGCAGCTGCGCCCCGCAGGCGTCGGGGTCGCAGCCTCCCGCAGAGCCCGGGGTGGGGGGCGGGGGGGCACGGGGAGGGACCTGCTCGCTCTGCGCCGGCTGTCCCCCGGGGGCAGTGGGGAAGGGGTGGCCCAGAGGAGGGGAATTTCCCCGGCTTTTTTTCTCCGACAAACTCCTCGGCTTGTGCAATTAGAGAAATTTGTTTAACAAACTCCCGGGGGAGCGGAGTGGGAAGGTGGGGTGGCGCGTGGCCAGGGGCGCTGCTCGCACAGGCCCGCTCCCTCCCCGCCCGCGCCTTTGATCAGCGGCGCGCTTCGCCGGGCCAGAGGAGCGGTTCCCTGAAGCCAGATGGCGGCCGGAGCCGTGCTGCGTCGCGGGATGCGCCTCGGCCCCTGCGGACGTGCTGCCCGTGGCAGCCCTCCGGCCACGCGTCCCCTCAAACCGTCCCTTGGCCGCCCCCTCCGCTCGCTCGCCCGCATCCCACCGCCCTCACGCTCGCCGGGGCGGCACGGCCTCAGCACCCCGCTGCCCCATTGCTCGTGGCCCCCAACCTCCCGGGCCGCACGTGCGCACCCATGCGCGTGCCCATGCGCGCGGCATCGGCTGGCGGGCAGGCGCAGGCCCGGGGCGCTCGCTTGCGCGCGCTCCCGCTCACTCTCTTTCTCATGCGATGCCATTTCCATCAAAAACCCTTTACTCTGCACTTTTCGCCAGCGCCGCTTCATTGGTATTCACGCCGCGCCGCTCGCCTGTCCTGGCGCACAGGTTACTAAAGGAGATTTTGCGGCGCAGCGCGGCGGGGGTCACATTACAGCCCGCGCCGTCTCGCTTTCCCGAATCGCCGGGCAGGAGCCAGGGGACGGCGGGAGGGGATGGGGCGCAGGATCCGGCACGTCCCAGCTCCTGCCAGGCAACGGTGGGACGAAGCAGCCCCATTGTACCAGGGCAAGGCGGGCTGGCGGCGGGGAGCTCTGCAGCAACCAGCATGACGGGTGGCTCTCTGGGGACAGCCAGGTCACCGGCGCTCTCCGTCCTCCCCGGCAGCCTGCCGTGCCTGCTACAAGGTGGGAGCAGCCGGCAAAGGGAGACCTGAGCAGAGAGCAGGGCGCACGCTTGGCACCGCCATCACCCTCACCACCGGTGCCCGGATGACTCCCGAGTGGCATCCAGTGTGTCCCCGGCAGGACTGTGCCCCCACGGGGGATGGCGTCCTTGGGCGAGGAGGGAATGGCGGGCGCCTCTCGTTTCGGGGCTGGTTCGGGGAGAGGGGAAACGTCTGGATGGAAAATCAACATTTCTCTCTCCGGCTTTTTTGGTTGGTTTTTTTTTTCCCCTTCTTTTCCTTTGAAAGCAAAAATATTTCTTGGTTTTTCGTGATCAGAAACATGTTGGGGGTTTTTTTTGGACAACAGCCGGTCAAATACCGTTTCCCCGCGAAGGGAATGCAGGGGCCCTTAGCAAGGAGAGCAAAGCCTTCTTAAAAAACAAGATAAAACCCCCCGTCTTTTAAGAAATCCACCTGGCCACGGACTCGAACAAACTCCCAGGGAAGAGGGGGTCAGCAGGAGGGCCTGATCCTGGCATTCCCGTGCCAGGCAGCGCTGCCCAAGGGTGCTGCGGCCCCTCCTGGAGCGGCGGCGCTGCCTGGGAGGGTGATGCCCACGGCGGGCAGCCTGAAGCCCAGACCTGGGGATTTTGCCCAAAATGCTGATTAGAGCTGGCTGCCGGCCGGGGAAGGGAGGATTAATGCGCTTTTAAAGCAGCAGCGAGTTAACCGAGAAATCAATCCTTGGCAGGGACTGGCCCGCGGGTCCCCCGGCGCGTGAGCGCTGCCGCACCTGGGCCACGGGATCCTTTCCCAGCTCCTCTCCAGGACTTGGGAAGCGCCGGGCCTTGGCGGCCGGCGCAGGGCGTTGGGTCCCGGCCAAGCTGGCACAGCGCGGCGCGGCTGCGGGGGATGCCTGCCCAGGGCCGACGTGACGGATGGCGAGCCCAGCCGCCCGCCCGCCCGGGTGCGAGCCAGGCCCCGGGATGCCCGCGGGGGACCCTGTGCATCCCCACCCGGCAGCTGGTACATCTCCGGGGGGCTGCGTCCCCTCCCCGAGGGTGACATTGTCTCAGGGTTCCCAGCTGGGCAGGGCAGGGGCGGGAGGCTGAGCTCAGGCTCTTGCTTTTGCCGATTTGGTGCATCCAAAGCCTCCAAAGGCGCTTTGATACCCAAAACCCACCAGGGTTTGGTACTGGGCACCTCTGCCCCCCCCCGCAAGGCTGTGCCCCTCTCGGGCCCAGCAGCCCCCAGCCGTGCCGTGGGGCTGTCACCGGTGATGCCACGTGGTGCTGGCCCGACCGGGCAGGGCTGAGCCAACCATCGATGCCCCGGCCGCTCCCCATCGCCTTCGCCGCGCTGCCCCGACCTGCCCGGCACACCCCGAGGTGCCGCGGGAGAAATCCCCGCCCCACGGGTCTCCGAGGAGCGGATCACACCCCTGCCACCCCCAGGCCCTGCCTGCACCCCCCCGGCCCAGCTGCAGGGACTGGGGGAAACGGGAACCCTCCCTCCCCCAGCCCCGCCGGCCCCCTCCCATAAGCGCTCAGCCCCCTCGGCGGTGCTCAGCGCCGGCATCGCCATCCTTGCGCAGGAAGAGCCACAGCACGGCTGGGGGCGGCGGGCAGCGAGCCAGCATCGCAGGGAGATATTTTGCCTTCTTCCCCCCCCCAGCCCTCCTTCTGCCCCTCTAGCAAGGGACCCCGGGGGTGCTCTCCATCACCGCCACCGTCCCCATCCCGGCCATCCAGGGCTTGGCTCGTCCCTAGGACAGGTGCAGCCATGCCAGGAGTGACGGCAGGGCGGGGGGGGGGGACACGACGACAATGGGCACCCCTTGGGCTACGGGGACACGGCTGGGGCCAGGCATGGGGAAGGCTGGCACCGGCAGCACTGGGCAAGGACAGCGGGCAAGTGGGCAGGGCAAACCATCCCTGTACTGGGGACCATCCTCGGCCTCCATCACCCCCAGAGGCAGGGGACACTGTCCCCCCCTTTCCCTCTGGATGCCAAACCCACCTCCAGGCCCTCCCCCGGGCCGGGATGAATCTCTTGCCGCCACCGTGGCAGTTTTCCCCCGGGATCCCTGAGCTCTCTGTGCCAGCACTACCCTGGGGAGACACCTTTCACATGCTCCAAGTGGAGCGTGGCCAGCTGGGCAGGCCCTGGGCACGGCTCCTCTGCCCACCGAGCCTCGCCGCGCCGGCACAGCCCCGTGCACACCCTGCCGCACCGGCCACGCTGCAGCCAGAGGGGGAAAAAACGCCGGGTCAAAGCAGGATCAGGCTATGGCTCCCAGCATCCGTCCCCAGCCCGCTCGGGCGTGAGGGGATAAAAAAATCACCAAAGAGAGCTATTCCCTGCTTGCTTCGAGATAGCCGGGCAGCGAGCCGGGCTTTGTTCAGCGAGCCGCAAGCGCCCACGCACGCTCGCAGCGTTGGGCACGCGGCGGGTTTGCTCCCTGCCCCGGTCCGGAGGGAAGCGCAGGCAGGGAGGGAAGCACTCGGCAGGGGCAGAGCTGCCCGGGAAGGTGAATTATTGGCGCGCTGGAGGAGGGCGGCTGATTTATCGCGCGAGGCCCCGGCAAGTTCAAGGTGATGCGGTGGAGAGTGGCGCAGCGCGAGGGCCGGCCACCCGGCCAGCGGCTCTCACCGATGGCGTCTCTCCTGCCGCAGGGCTTACCCTGCCCGCCACTCGCCGTGCCCACCCCAGCCCCCCGATCCGGCTTCACAGACCACGCTTAAAACAGGCTCTATTATTCCCGGGCGAGGATTTAAGATGACAAGGGGCAGAAGCGGCAGGGTCCTCGGTGCCGGCGCGCGTGGCAGGGCAGGGCTGGGCTGGCCGGGGCAGGCGGGCACGGCGCGGTAGGCGCCTCGCGGGGAAAGCAAGGATCTCCCGAAGGTTGCATTTAAAGAACGGCCTCATTGTTTTTCTCAAACAATACTCAGCAGATGGGAGAATTGAAAGTGTGTTGCAACCTTCCCTCTCTCCCCCCGCTGTGCCCGGCTTGCTGCTCCCATCCTTTGGCAGCCGATCTGAGCTCCCCGCTGGAAACCAGTTCGCCGGAGCTACTGGTGGAGGGGGTGAGCACCGGCGCTCCCCTCTCTCGCCGCAAAGCCGCGGGGGTTTTGGGAAGGTGGCTTGCCAAAGGATGCCCCGGTGGGATGTGCCGGGCAGGCAGCTCCCCGCTACGGCCACATGCCCCCGCCGGCGGTGGCAGCAGGGTGACCTGCAGAGCCGACCGGTGGTGGCCGGGGAGAGGCGAGATCCCCCTCGGCTCCCCACGGCGGCGACCGGGCCACGTGGCCGCAACACCTCTTACAGCCCGGCTGCGTCCCCCGGGCACTGTGGCGTGCCCGTTTCCACGGGTGCTGCCGGCACTCGCCGGTGCGGAGGTCTGTGCCAGGCCAGCCGGGCCGCGCTGCTCCCTGGTGCCCCCGGGACCGGTGCTGCCGGCTACAGCACGCGCAGGGCTTGTTGCCCGGCTGCCGGCTCTCAGTCTGCATCGCTTCTGCATCGAAACCAGGCTCCGAGGATGCACCTGAGGAAAGCGGTGGGAGCCGGGCGTCCTGCCGGGGTCCGGCTGGAGACCCTCGTCCCTCCCCCAGGCCCCAGCAAACCCGTGGGGCCGGGGAGAGGGTCTCTGGATGGACCCCAGCGAGACGCCTGGCTCCCACCTCACCTCGCTCCCTGCCGACGGGTACCAGGGTGTGGGCTCAGGGAACGCCGGGGCGACTGCCAGAGGCGAGCCAGAGGTTTGCAGGAACACCGACGGTCATAAAATTTACACGTGTCCCCCCCCCCACCCCCGCTGGAGCACCCCAAATCCTCCCCACCCCAAGCCCGTTGCAGACCCAGGAGCCGGGGATAACTGTTGCGGCTCCACAAACACCGCTGGCGCCTGACGGACACCCGCGCAGGGCCAGCGGCGGGTGCTCAGCGCCGGGGTTATTTCGGGGTCCTGGCAGCCGGAGCCCCCCCCACCCCCTTCCCCATGTGCAGGGTGAGGCCTCCTGCGTGGCGGTGGTGCCGGTGCCGCTTCCCTGCTAATCCGGGCAGCTTCCTCCTGACTTCCCGGCCTGGCCCCGAGGGGGGGACAGGGGGAGTGGGAGAAAGTCCCCAGGCAGGGACAGAGAGCTGAG
This sequence comes from Larus michahellis, assembly GCF_964199755.1. Taxonomy (NCBI): domain Eukaryota; kingdom Metazoa; phylum Chordata; class Aves; order Charadriiformes; family Laridae; genus Larus; species Larus michahellis. The sequence continues at coordinate 927,837 of NC_133918.1, read as the reverse complement.
GAGGGCACAAAGTCACCCCCCTTGCCGAGGCCCCGGCCAGGAGCGTGTGGCAGACGATGCCTTTTGCCAGGGCTATTTTGGGCTGCCAAGCCCCAGCTCGGACCAGCTCCGGCCGGGAAGGGCGGCTGCCCGAGCGGTAGCCGAGGGCCGAGTGGCCATGCGGGGCTCGAGGGGCTGGCAGTGGCGATGGCGGCGGGGAGATGCGCGAAGGCAGAGGCAGGGCGGCTCCCGCGCACGTTCCAATGTATCCACATCACCATCCGCGGCTCCCGAGGCCGGGCGAGCCTCCCCGCCGCGCGGGTGGGATGGGAACGGCACGGCTGGCGGCGGGGGGAGCGCTGGGGGGGCCGGATCCGGTAGGTGCAGACGACGTCTGATCCCAGCCGAGCCGGGCTGGATCGCAGCTAAGGCTACGCCAGGGCAAGGGTGGTGGTGGTGGGGAAACCGGAGCCTTCCCCGCGCGAAGGCGGCGAGGCGGAGGCTGGGATCCGCCGAGGAAAAACCAGCTCCCCCCCGTCAGCCGGGCGAAGCGTTGGGAACAGCGCGGGTTTGGGAGCCAAACGGCTACTGCCAGCCCCGGCCCAGCCTGCGACCGCGCGGCTGCCCACATCAGAGCAACGCTGGTAGCTGGCAACAACAGGCCCTGCCAAACCAGCACCAGTTGGAGACTGGGACAGTGGAGAGGTGGCGGGACCCCCGGGAAGGATACGGTCAGGGTGGGAAAGGGACAGAAAGGGAAAGAAAGGGAGAGTAAAATAGGAAAAAAGTAAAATAGGAAAAAAGTAAAATAGGAAAAAAGTAAAATAGGAAAAAAGTAAAATAGGAAAAAAGTAAAATAGGAAAAAAGTAAAATAGAAAAAAAGTAAAATAGAAAAAAAGTAAAATAGAAAAAAAGTAAAATAGAAAAAAAGTAAAATAGAAAAAAAGTAAAATAGAAAAAAAGTAAAATAGAAAAAAAGTAAAATAGAAAAAAAAGTAAAATAGAAAAAAGTAAAATAGAAAAAAGTAAAATAGAAAAAAGTAAAATAGGAAAAAGTAAAATAGGAAAAAGTAAAATAGGAAAAAGTAAAATAGAAAAAAGTAAAATAGAAAAAAGTAAAATAGAAAAAAGTAAAATAGAAAAAAGTAAAATAGAAAAAAGTAAAATAGAAAAAAGTAAAATAGAAAAAAGTAAAATAGAAAAAAGTAAAGTAAAACAGAAAGAAAAGTAAAATAGAAAAAAAACTCAAAAGTAAAAGAGAAAAAAGAAAAGGACAATAGAAAAAAGAAAAATAAAAAAATTACAATAGAAAAAAGAAAATTTAAATAGAAAAAAGAAAAGTAAAATAGAAAAAGGGAAAGTGAAATAGAGAAAAGTAAAATAGAAAAAGGAAAAGTAAAACAGAAAAAAGAAAAGTAAAATAGAAAAAAAAAAGAAGAGACGAGAAAAGAGGAAAGAGAAAAGAGAATAGCGAAAAGAAAATAGAGAAGAAAAAAAGCCCGACTGAGGTGTGCCCTTTGCCAAGTCAACCACACGACGGGGAGCACCATCCCCGGGGTCATTCCAGCAGCCCCGGCGCTGCCCACCCCTGCCCAGGTCGGTGCCCGCGCCGTCACCGCACCCACGGAGCGCCAGAGACGAGGCCGGACCCCCCCCCTGCTGCCCCCCACCACGATGCAGGTGCCGCCATGAAGGGACACCACCACCCCCCACACACACGAACTCCCGCAGGGTGCAAATCTCCGAGGTGGGGCCCGATCCTGCCCCCAGCTCCGGCACAAGGGATGGGATCCCACATGGGAATCGCCGACACGGGGGTCCAGCGGCGGCAGCAGCAACCCCCCCCTCACCCCCTACGCCACCCCCCCCACAAAAAAAGCCAAGCCCTCGTGGGGTGCAGCACGAGGCCGGATTGGGAGCGGGCAGCCAGCAGGGAAGAGGTTACGAGCGGGGAGGCGGGGGGGCGAAGCTGCCTGCTCAATAATTAAATAAATATCAGCGATCAATAAGGACAGAGCAAAGGCAGAGCCGCAGCGGTTGTGGTGCGGGCAAAGGGGGGGGGAGGTGGGGGTCCCCGAAGTGTCGTCCCCCCCCTCTTTGCCCGCACCACGGGCCCTGGCACGGCCACCGGGCCACGTCGGCGTGGCCTGGGGTAACACCAGCGTCCCCACGCACACGGCGACACGCAGACCTGGGGGGGGGACACACACGACACCCCAGCATCGCCCCTCACCCCACTGACAGAGGTGGTTACCCCCCACCCCACTTTCCACGTCTTGCCATCCACGACCCCCCCACCACAACCCCCCCCCCCCCTCCACGCCCTCTTGCCTGCCAGCGCGGCATGGCGCAGCCGTTTGCAAATTGTCCCAAACTTAGAGGATTTGGAAGAAAAAGCATTGTGCCACCCCCCCCACCAACTCATTGCACCCCACCATGTGCAGCCGGGCTGCAGGGGGGTGGGAGGATGGCGGGGGGGGGGGGGGGGGGGGGGGGGAAGGAAAAAGTTTCACGCTACGCAAAAGACGGCGCAGCCAAGGCCGAACCTGCAGCGCCGAGACCCCCCCAACCCTTGCTGAACCCGAGCGGGGACACCCCCCACCCCGCGCCGTGTCCCACCGTGTCCCCCCCACCCTGTCCCCAAAGCCAGCACCACCCACCGCCGGGCGCAGCAAAAAAAAAGAAAAAACAAAAAAAAAAAAAACAAAAACCAAAATAAACCCCAAACCACAGCGCAACCTTCCCCCCCCCCCCGTGCCCCAAGTGAAAGTGGAGGCAGAAAAACCCCCAAAAGCCCCAGAAACACCCCCTAAAAAAAAAAAAAAAACCAAAACACCCTAAAAAAGGCGGGGGGGGGACGACGACGACGACGACAAGAGGGAAACGCGGCTCCTCTGAGCAGCCCCGCACCGGCCCCAACCCGCCCTTTCCCTGTTATGATTATTTTTGTCCGGTGGGGGGGTGGAAATTGCTTTTTCTTTCTTTTTAAAATTTTCCTAATTTTGGGGGGGGGGGGGGTTGTGGAGTTATTTTTTTTGGGGGGGGGGGGGTTGCGTTGCGGCTGGAAAGGAGAGAAAAAAAAAAAAAAGTCTGTTGCGGCGAAAGGGGGGGAATAACGGGGTGGGGGGGTGAGGGGGGGGGGAAGATGGAGTAAGGGAGAAGGGCGGGATGGGGGGGGGGTGTAGGGGGGTGGGGGGGGGGAGACCGGTTACCTGGGTCAGGCAGAGAGGAGACGAATACATCCCGAGCCGCGCTGGGAAAGTGGCTAATTGCAGGGCTGAGACTCCAGGCGTAAAAGTTACTGAGTCATTTCGGAGGCTGGAGCAGTCCGGGCGTTTTTTCTCTCTCTCTCCTCCGGAGCGGCTCTGCGGGGCCCGGGGGGGGGTGGGGGGGGGTGAGGGGGGGGGGGTGAGGGTGAGGAGGAGGAGGAGGAGGAGGAGGAGGAGGAGGAGGAGGGGGGGGGGGGGGGCAACGGGGCAAGGGGGGACGGCCCCGCGGGAGGGGGGCCGAGGAGGAAATAAAAAGGGTCCAACTTCCAACCCCCCGCTCCCCCTCAAAAAAAAAAAAAAAAAAAAAAAATTAAAAAATTCACAAAAAAATTAAAAATTCCTCTCTCCCCGCCCGCCCTCCCGGCTTGAAAATAAAGCGCTTTTCTTTTTTTTTTTTTTTCTTTTTTTTTTTTTTCGGTTGTTGTTTGTTGAGGGGGTTGGGGGGGGTTGGTGGTTAAAAAGGCAAAAAGCTCATCTTCGCCCCAAGGTTGCGGTGGGGGGGGGGGTGGGGGGGGGGGTTCGGGGGGGGGTACGCACCCAGCCTGCAGGCAGGGGTGGCGGGGAAGTTAGAGGGGAAGCGGCTCCATCCGAGCCAGGGGCAGCGGAGAGAGGGAGGAAAAAGAAAGAATGAGAAAATGAAAAAAAAAAAAAAAAGAAAAAGAGAGAGAGAGAGAAAAAAAAAAGAGAAGAGGGGAAAAAAAAAAAAAAGGAGCGAGGAATGAAGTGACGTTATGAAAAAAGCCCATCCCAAAATATTACATCCCATTTAAAGATGTAGGAACCCCCTTTGGCTCGCAGGGCCGAGGCGCTGCGGGGCAGGGGCGAGCGGGGGGGACGACACGGAATGGGGGGGGCCCGAGCCGGTCAGCGCCGGGCCAGCTCGCCCATTTTCTGTTGTTTCGGGTTTTTTCATTTTTTTTTAATTTTTTTTTTTTTTAAATAAACGGAACTAATCCGGCCAGAGGAGAGAGGGAAAAAAAAAAAACCCCAACCCTGCAGATTCATGTGCAACTTCTGGGCAGCGGCTGGGGGGGGGGGGGGGGGGGGGGGAGCTGCCTGCACCCCAACGCGGGATTTCCCCCCCTCCCCGCACTCCCTCCCGCCGCATCCCGCGGAGAAACGCTTATTTTTGCGCGTCGTCTCTCGCCCCCCCCCCCCCCGCCCGGTGTTATTTAACGACCGGCAGCATCTCGCCGCTTTTCCCCGGTGCGGCGGCGGCGGCGGGTGCGGGGTGGGGGGGGGGAGCCCCGCATCCGCGTGTGTGTCCGTCCCCCGCCCGCCCCGAGCGCACAAAGAGGGAACGAGAAAGGGGTAAAAAAGAAATATTATAATAATAATAATAATAATAATAATTACAAAAAGCGGAGCCCTGCGCGCCCGGCAAACTCCAAACCGCAAGTTCTCACTCCAGAAAACACCGCCGCCACCGAGCCCTTCTGCAGGCTCTAATCAAGCTTAATTAGAGAGCGCGCGAGGCCGGGGGGGGGCGGGGGGGGGGGGAAGGAGGGAAAAAAAAAAAAAAAGAAGGAAAAAAAGAAAAAGAAAAAAAGAAAAAAAAAGAAAAGAAAAAAAAAACAGGAAAAAAAAAAAAGCACAAAGGGAATCCCCAGTTCCTAATTGTGAAAGTGAGTTTCAGCCCCGCAGGATGGCGGCCCCCCCCCCCCCCAACCAAGACCCGCAGGGGCGGGTTGGCCGCGGTGCGGGGCCGCCGGGGAGGATAAAACGGCGCAGCGCCCCCCCCCCCCCCCCCCGCATTGTCACTCCCCAACTTTTGCCGGCACCCGCAGGACGATCCCCGACGGGGGTGGGGGTTATCCCCCCCCCCATTAAAACCCGCTCCGGCGGCACCAGCCCGGCTCCGTGCGAACTTCACTGCCCCCCCCCCGCAATCCCCACCCCGGGGGGGGCCGCAGCGCTCACACACACACTCCTCTCCTCCCCCCCCCCCGTGGCCTGGCAGGAGGCGAAGCACGAACAGCCCCGCACGGCGGGGGGGGGGGGGGGTGGCTGGGTTTATTCTTATATAGAATATAGTGATTTTTTTTTGACACCCCCCCCTCCACGTCCGTTCCCCCCAGGGTGCGGGCAGCGCGACCCCCCCGGCCGTCACTTCCAAGTTCAAGTCGGTGCGGCCGCCAACCTCCTCCGCCCCTTTTTTTAGCGGCCATTTTCAGCTCCATCCCAGCCCTCCGCGGGTTGCGGAGGGGCACCCCCCCCCTTCGCCCCCCCCACCGCGCCGCGACCTCCCCGCCGGGCGGCTCCCGCCTCCGCCCCCCCCCCCTTATACCGCGGGGGAAGTGGGGGGGGGGGAGAGGCGGCGGCAACTTCCCTCCCCCACCCCCCCCCTTTCACCCCCCCCCCCCCCGGGGCACACTGTGAAACTCCGCTGTCCGCCCCCCCCCCCGACCCCGACCCCCCTCCCCACCCCGCGACCAACTTTTGCGGGTGGGTGACACCCGCAAAAGACGCGCGCACGGGGGGTGGGGACGGGGGGGGTTGGGGACGGGGAGGGGGGGGAAGAAGGGGGGGGGAGGAAAGTAGAAGAGAAAATGAAAGTGTCATGGGACCTACCATAGCCAAGTGCAATTAACGGGCTTCCAAGTTGCTGCGAAAAGCAAAGAGCTGAGGGGGGGGGTGGTGGTGGTTGGTTGGTTTTTTTTTGGTATTTTGTTCTAAAACGTGTGTTTTCCACCGAGGCGAAGGAGGGGGGGGAAAAAAAAAATCCAAAAACGTTGACCCCCCCAAATAATAATAATAAAAAATATTAAACCCCCAATAATAATAATAATAATAATAATAATAATAATAATAATAAAAGCCACCCCCGCGCCCCCGCGCCCCCCCCCACTCCAAGGCCACCGGTGCAGTGTCCTCGGCGGGCGGTCACCCTCTCAGGGCCATGCTCCGGCCCCGGCGCCGGGGGGGGGGCGGGCTGGGCCGGGGGCCACGGGCCGGGCCGTTGCGGGGCGGCGGGAGCGCGGGGCCGGGCCTCATGCGCGGCGGGGGGGGCGGTGGCGGTGGGGGGCGTGTGTGTGTGTGTGCGTGGGGCGGGGGGGGGGAGATGGTGGTGGTGTGTGTGTATGTGCGTGGGGGAAGGCGGGGGGTTATTTTTTGGAAGGCGAAGAAGAAAAAATAATAAAATATCTGTTTAAAAAAAAAAAAGAAAGAAAAATAAATAAAAAAAAAATTAAAATAAAATAAAAGCCGGGGCGGGCTTTGCGCTATGGCAAAGCAGAGAGGGCATCCCCCCCGCCCCCCCCCAGCGGAGCCCAACTCCGGCCGGGCACGGCTCCTCCTCGCAGCCCGCAGCGCCCCGGCCCCATCGCCGCCGCCGCCGCCGCCTCCTCCGCCTCCTCCTCCTGCCCTGCCTCCTCCTCCTCCTCCTGCCCTGCCTCCTCCTCCTCTGCCTCCTCCCCTCGCCCCGGGCACCGGCGGCGCTGCGGAGGGGACGCTCCCGGTGCGGGGGCGGGGAGGAGGAGGAGGAGGAGGAGGAGGAGGAGGAGGAGGAGGAGGAGGAGGAGGAGGAGGAGGAAGGCTGCGGCTCCCGTCCCGCTCGCCCGGCAGCGCGGCGGCGGCCCCCGGTGGGTGCTGGTAGGTGGCGGGGGCTGCGGCGCGGCCCCCCCGGGCCGGCGGGCTGCGGAGGGAGGTGCGGGGCCGCCCCCCGGCCCTGCCCGGCGCGGGGAGGAGGAGGGGGGGGGGCGCCGCCCGGTGCGGAGCTACCGCAGAGCGGGGAGGAGCCGCGGGCAGCGCCGGGCCCGGCCGCCCCCCCCTTGCAGCGGGCGGCACGGCGGGACCCCCCCCCCCGGCCACCCCCGGCCCCGCAACACCCCCGGTCCCGCGCCGCGGAGACCCGCTGCTCGTCCCCATCCCCGGCCCACGGACACCCCCACCCCACGGACACCCCCACCCCTGACCCACGGACACCCCCGTCCCCATGGATACCCCCATCCCGATGGACACCCCCCACCCAGACACCCCCATCCTCACGGACACCCCCACCCCCGACACACGGACACCCCCATCTGCATCCCCTGGTCACCTCCCCCCCCCCGCCCAGAGCATCCCCCGTCCCCGCCCCCCCTTCTCCTTGTCACCCCCCCCTTCTCCTTGTCACCCCCCCCATACTCCTCATCCCCCCCCCCACCCCCGGATCTCGGCCCCCCCCCGGGTCTCTCTTAAAGTCACAGGCCGCTTTGCAGCCGGGGCTGCGGCTCCAGCCCCGGGGGGGCGGGGGGGGGAACTGGGGGTTTGCCCCCCCCCGGGTCCCGCTCGGAAAGTTGGCAGCGACCCGGGAGTCGGGTTTGGTCCGGGAGAGATGAAGGGGGGCGGGGGGGGGAAGCGTTTCCCTTTCTCCATCCACCCCTTTTGTGTCTGGACCTGTATTTTTAACCCTTGTTATCGGGTAATCCTTTAAGCTTTTAATCCTTTCAAATAACCATCTTTTTCTAGAGGAAGGCAACAAAAATGAGATATTTTTTTGCAGTTCGCTGGGGGCACAGCGTGCACACACACACACACGCACCCCCCCCCCCCCCCGGCTGCATTTTCGGGCACGCTCCGGAGTCTTGAACCGACAGGAACGTAATCTCCCTCCCGTCTCCTGCGCAAATGATTCTGCCGTGATAAATAATACACTAAATAATTTCTTTTATATTTTTAAAATAAAGCAAGCTACGCTGAACATTCCCCTAGTTTTTATTTCATCATTTTCTCCCTCTTTTTTTTTTTTTTGGGGGGGAGGGGGGAGGAGGAGAAGGAGGAGGAGGACGACGACGACACACAACTCGGTGAGCCCTGATCATTTTTACAAGGGATCAGCTCGATTTTAACAGGGATTTTGTACGCGCTGGAGGTTTATTTTATCCATCCCCGGCTCCCCTTTGCCGGCTAAACCCACCGTGCCCGTACCGGGATACCGGACGTTACACGGCATCATTTGTGCCTTCGCAGGGTGTATTTTTTTACTGCCGTTCAAGTTGTTCGTCAGACACCGAAGTACAGCCATCGGCCTTCGGGAAACAAGATCTTAATTTTGTCCCGGCTTTCTATCCCCACCCCCCCCAAAAAAAAAAAAAAAACCAAAATTTTCTTTTTCTTTACATTTCCAAGCTCTAGAATTTTTTTTTTTTTTTAAAATCGCCATCTGCTCCCCCTCCCTCCCTCCCCCCCCCCCCAAAAAAAAGCCTGTTTTTAAAGCCACAAAAAAAAAAAAAGAAAAAGAAAAAAGGCTGCTGGCTGAAATGAGCCGTTCGCTCGCCTCGTCCCAGCCCCAGAAGCCTCGAGGAATGTAAACTCGGCCGTAACTTTGCTCGCGGAACGCGGTTCTCGTTTTCTACCCGACGCCCGGGCAAGATAACGGCGCAAAAAAAAAAAAAAATCAACCCTGGGGAGGAATTTGCCAATTTTTAACCTCTTCCCAGGCCGCCGCCGGTGCCCGCTTGGCAGCTGCCCCCCCCCCCCGCCCCCCCCTACCCCCCCACCTCCTGCCAGCGCTGTGTTTTTGCTGCGATTCCTCGGCGTTTTGGGGAGGACGCGGATGTTCGGCTGCAGCCCCGGCGCGGTGGGCGATGCTGGTGGTACCGGGATGGCGGTGCCGGATGGCGGTACCAGGATGGCGGTGCCAGGCTGCTGAGCCCAGCGAGGGGGGGGAAAAAGGGGATGATGGGGGGGATGGGGAGGGGGGGGGGAGAAAAAGCATTGCCGGGGTTTTATTTTCACTTCTGCAAGGGCCTGGCGCGCGGGATGGTGGGGACGGGGGTTCTGCCTTAATTAGTTATTTTTATGGTGCTGTTAAAATATTTCCTGGGTGATTCAAAGCCGGGGGCGAAGTGCCGCCGGCCTCGTCTGGGGACACCCCCGTGGCTTCCCAACGCCTTCGGCCACCGCGCTCTGTGTGTGTGTGTGTGTGTGTGTGTGTGTGTGTGTGTGTGTGTGTTCCCCCCCCGAATTCACCCCGTTTCCATTCTGGGACCCTGCAGGAGCCGGGACAGCCGTGACCCGGGGCTGAGGTAACGGCGGGGCAGCAAGTGGCACCTGTGGGGCCCTGCGGCCAGAGCGGGACCAGCGCGGGAGGCACCCGGGCCAGTGCGGCGGGTGGCCAGGGGCCTTTTGGGCTGGGAGCCCTGGTGCTGGCAGGCAGGGTGCAGGCAGGGCTGTGGGTGCAGGCAGGGTTGTTGGGGTGCAGGCAGTGGGTGCAGGCAGGGTGCAGGCAGGGCTATAGGTGCAGGCAGGGTGCAGGCAGGGTTGTTGGGGTGCAGGCGGGGTGCAGGCAGTGGGTGCAGATAGGGTGCAGGCAGGGCTATAGGTGCAGGCAGGGTTGTTGGGGTGCAGGCAGGGCTGTGGGTGCAGGCAGGGTGCAGGCAGGGCTGTGGGTGCAGGCAGGGTTGTTGGGGTGCAGGCAGGGTGCAGGCAGGGCTGTGGGTGCAGGCAGGGTGCAGGCAGTGGGTGCAGGCAGGGTGCAGGCAGGGCTCTGGGTGCAGGCAGGGTGCAGGCAGTGGGTGCAGGCAGGGTGCAGGCAGGGCTGTAGGTGCAGGCAGGGTGCAGGCAGTGGGTGCAGGCAGGGTTGTTGGGGTGCAGGCAGGGCTGTAGGTGCAGGCAGGGTGCAGGCAGTGGGTGGGTGCAGGCAGGGTTGCTGGGGTGCAGGCAGGGTGCAGGCAGGGCTGTGGGTGCAGGCAGGGTGCAGGCAGTGGGCGCAGGCAGGGTGCAGGCAGGGCTGTGGGTGCAGGCAGGGTGCAGGCAGTGGGCGCAGGCAGGGTGCAGGCAGGGCTGTGGGTGCAGGCAGTGGGTGCAGGCAGGGCAGTGGGTGCAGGCAGGGTGCAGGCAGGATTGTTGGGGTGCAGGCAGGGTGCAGGCAGGGTGCAGGCAGGGCTGCGTTGGACGCAGGGTGCAGCCACTGGCCCCCCGCTGCCCACCCGTCCCCGCTCGTCCCAGTCGGCCCCAGTTCCTTGCCGCCACCCTTAATTCCTACTGCAAATCCCAGGCCGAAAAACACTAAAAATACAATAATCCTTTTTTTGTTTGTTTTGTTTTGTTTCCAGGCTGCCCGTAAACAGCTTTCGGGGGGGTGGGGGGGGAATCCAAACCCAATTTCATTTTCCCGGGCGGGTTATCCCTCCTGCCTCATATATATAAGAAAAAAAAAAAAAGGGGGGGGGGGGCGGGGTGGATTTGGGGCCCGGTTCGGTTTCTGTTACTGGGTTTTCGCGTGGGTCAAGCCCGGGGGGGGGGGGGAACGAGGGCGAGTTATTCCCATTTTGGCGCAGACGGAGGGGCTGGATCAGGCCCTTTGTTCCCTTCCTGGGGTTTATCTCCCGGCCCTTCGCAGGCTCCCCACCGCCCTGCTGTAAAACCCGCCCCGAGGAGCAAGTGGAAATTCCACACACGCACACGCACGCGCCCCCCCCCACCCCCTACCCCCCCCCCGCCTCCAAAAGTGAAATTTGCTCCTGCAAAAAAAAAATAAAAAATAAAAAAATGATGGGCTGAAATCCCGCGCTGGCAGGTTCAGGCCGCGTCCCCCCGGGTGACCGTGGGGCATGAGCCCCCTGCCCGGTACCGACCCAAACGGCGTCGGCTACCGTCCGATCCCCCCGGCACGGCCCCCACGGCCGAGACAGCCACGCTCCCCCCCCACCCCACCCCACCTCCCCAAAGCTGAGTTTTCTTTCTAAAGGGCATTTCATGGTTGATTTGTGCTGCTAAGACACCTCGATGCCAACTTTGGGGCTCAGCCCAGGGATGGGGGGGGGCAGATGCCCAGGGAGCAGCGCGGGGCTGGGTAACCCCCCCCCATCGCCACGGGAAAATATCCCCCAGCCTCGTTAGCCGCCTTTCCGGCCTTATTTCTAGCATTTTTAATTTTTTTCTAATTTATTTTTAATTTTTTTTTTTTTTTTGGCAGGGTTTTTTTTTCTCGCGAAGGTCCCGGTCTGCTTGGGTCTGCCGGCAGCGCCGAGCCACGTCCGTCGGCCGGAGAGAGGGAGAAAAAGGGAAACAACCCACGTTGGGACCGTTTTGTTCCTGCCTTTCTTTGCTTTTAGTGTAACTTTTAAGGAGAATATTCTGGTTTCGACCAGAATTTATTTACTTTATTCCTGCATATGGCTCTTGGCCCGGCTCCCAAACAGGCAGAGGTCTGGCCCGGCTCGATTCAAAGCCAAAACGTGCGATGAACAAAGATTTTTTTCTTTTTTTTCTTTTTTTTTTTTTTTTTTCTTTTCTCTTTCTTCATAAAGCAGGTTTTTAACTGGTGAAATTGTTGCAGGCAAGGGGGGGGGGGTGGTGGTGGTGGTGTCGAGGGGGGAGATTTCTGTTTCAAAATTGCTAGCAGATTCCGGTGAATTACTCTGCAGGAATTTCAAGGGGTTTTTAGGATTTTTTTTTTTGCTGCGGCCCCCCTTTTTTTTTTTTTGTCTTTTTCCCCCCCTTTCTTTTGGCTGCGGGTTAGATGTTAAAAAAAATAATATCTATATAAATCCCCAATTTTTCCCCCCACCACCACTCTGTATTTTTTCCGTCAGCTCAAGCGTCACCTCTTCCCCCCCCGGATTTATTGGAAAGCCGCCCTCGAAGCGCCGCGGCCCTTTGCAACCCTTTCCCCGGCTCTGCAGTGGGGAGAGAGCCCCAACCTCGCTGGGGCTGGTGTCCCCCAAACCGATCCTCAAACTTCTTTCTTTACAGCGAAAAGAAGATTATTTTTTTATTATTCTTATTTTTTTTTAATTGCCTTTTTTTGCCGGCCTCGCTGCTGCCAAAGGGCTTCAAATCCTGCGGCGGCGGCGCCGCATGGCCGAGCCCCGTCAGGGTTTTTCGCGGACTCGCGTGGACGGAGGCGCCGGGAACTTTTGCAAACGCCGAAATTTCACTCGTTTTTAAAAAAAAAAAAAAAAACCAATCGACAACCAAACCCCAAATGCAGCCAGGAAACATTTCCTCACTTAATGGTTTTTTTTTTAATTTTTCTTTTTTTTTTTTACCCCCTCAAAAATGAAATAAATCGAGTGCGGCCACTCTCCTTGGGCTGGTTTGTCATGTCAGTATGGGGAAATTTGGGGAAAATTCGGGAGGAATGGGGAGAAATAAGGCCCCGTCTCTTTGTTCCGTGCAATTTGCTTTATTTCCTCCCTGCAGAAGGATCTGGCAGACGGGGGGGGGTCCTGCCGTCGTCCCCGGTGCCACCAAACCTCCGCGGACGCCCCGTGGCCCCGGCAGCAAGGGAGAGTGTCGGGAGCAGGAGCGGGAGCATCTCGGTGCCGTGACCCCGCCGGGTCCCTCGGTGGCCCCGTACCCTTGCGCCGTGGGCAGGTGCCACCGCGCTGCGCCCAACAGCCCCCCCGACGCCGGGGGGGGTGTGGGGGGCCCGAAACGCCCATGTGCCACCCAAGGGTGGGGGGGGGAGGACAAAAAAAATCACCCTAAATAGAGCTTTGCGGGGGGGAGCGGGGGGAGGGAGCAGGGAAGCTTCCCACCGGGTTTGGGGAGCAGAAAGTGAAAGTGGCTGGCGGTGCGTGCGATGAGCGCGTCGGGGCTCTGCGCCCCAGCCGGCACCCCTGTCCCCCGGGGGGCTCAGTCCGGGGAGGGAGGGGGACACACACACGAAAGCAGCCGGCGGTGGCATTTTGGAGCCCCGGCGGGAGGGGTAGGAATCATGGGGGAAATTTTAATCAGTTGCCAAAGCAAACGGCGCGGGGAGGTAACGAGGTACCTGCTCCCGCCGCCGGCTCCAGCGCCGCAGCGTGCCCGGCCCCACGTGCGCCTAATATCAGGGCCCCGGGGCGCCAGAGCGATACCGGGGAGGGGGGGTTAGGAGCCAAAACGCCCCGGCAGCAGCGATGGAAAATCACCATCGTCCAGTCGCTCCAGTTTGACACCGGCGTCGGACACGGGGGTTCGCTCCTGCTCGAGCCCCGGCCCCTCCGGCGGCCTTTTGGCCCAGGCGTTTGCCGCAGTCGGAAACGGTTTCTCCGAGGGTTTTTTTTGCCAGAGGAGAAAAACCGGGCTGGAATTTGCAAGGAGAAAAGTTTGAAGGGAAGGGCAAAGAATTATATTAATTTTCCAGGACGAGTTTCCAGCCGTTGCCGGTACACGGAGGCACGTCCCGAAACCACGCGCAAACCGGTGGCACACGCGCAGGCGACACCGGGCGCAGGGTCCCTTCTCCGGGAAAAGTTGAGCGACTCACATAATCAATTGCCAGCCTCCGTCTCTCCGGCTAAACCAATTACTGCAGACAAATTGGCGTGAATATTCGCCTCGCAGAGCTCTCCGGGCCTGCACAAAGGGCTCGCTTTCCCCCTTCCCCTGCCACGATTTTACGAGAGAGGAAAATCACTCGGATGCTGAGCGTACTGTAAGTAATAAGGGCTTTGAAAATAGGCTCCTAATTAAAAATGATACCACTGCTCGTTTGGTTTTAAGCACACATTAAACTCTTTTTTTTTCCTCCCCCCCCCCCCCCCCCCACTTCCCTGCTGTATTTATACGTTGGGGTTGCTGGCTTGGGGGTTTTTTTGGGTTTTTTTTTTTGTGAAAACTGGCTTTCTGTGCCGTGATTCTGGTTTGATTTGACTCCCCCCCCCCCCCCGCCACCGCCCCACTCCGGGGTCTGCTTCGAATTAGCGAAAGCCAAATCCAAGAAGCTGGAAAGGGATATTATAGAATTTTCCATGTCCTTATTATTTTTTTTTTATTATTTTTTTTATTTTTATTAGGGGGATCGGGCAGCTCGGCTGAGCGGGGAGGAAAAAAATGGCTTTTGCGGTTGCAGCAGTTGTGTGAGCCGCTGGTGCTGGGGCTGAGCTCGCCGGGCACGCAGGCGGCAGCACCCGGTGGCCCCGGGCGTCGGCGGGGGGCACATCACCCAAAGCCATCGGCACAGGGCGTCAAGCCGCAGCGGGAGATGGGAAGGCACCGGTCGGGCCAGCTGCGGTGTTTTACCGGGGTCTGTGGCATCCCGGGGGCTGCGGGGGTGACAGGGGACCTGCGCTGCCGTGTCCCGGCTCCCCGGTGCCAACCAGCCCGGGCACACGAAGCGGGCGCCGAGGGACACTGTGTGACCTGCCCTCTCGGGGGGCGAGGGGGACATCGTCCCAGAGGAGTTGCCATCGCGCTGTGTTTCGGCAGGCCGTGGGTGCCGTTCGGCCACGTGGCGTCGGTGAGCGGTGCCGGGAGCCGGGCATCTCTCCGTGGGCTGGCGGGTAGCCCTGGGATAGCCCAGGCCTTGGATAGCCCTGGGAAGGGGGCGCGGGGGGACACGACATTTCATGATCCCAGTCTAGACTTGGCTCGTAAACCCAAAATTATGGCAGGAAAGAGGGGCTGGGGGCGGCGCGTGAGGAGCCCGTCCCCTTCACCGCCTTCCCCAGGGCGAAGGTGCCCGTGCCTCAGTTTCCCCAGCCCACATCATGCCGGGGAAAGGGGGATCCGGTGGCCGGTTCTTTCCCGGTTTCGCACCCAGGGGGCTGGGAGCAGGGCCTGGAGAGTTAACGCCAGCGACGCCAGCACTCGGCCGCCGGCACATGCTCTGCCCGGCCCTGAATCCCAGCCAGCTCCCGGCTCGGGCAACAACAGCCGCTATTGTGCACCGGCGGCCCCGCGCGAGCACCCAGCTGCCGCCGCGGGCTGGGAGGGTGCAACCGGCGGGTGACAAGTGGACTTTGTATCCCTGCTTTGGGCTGCTGCTTGTTGCTTTTTTATATATATTTTTTTTTTATTTTATTTTATTTTTTTTTTAATAGGAAGCATGGAAAACAGGGCGTTCGGCTCCCGGCGCTTCTCCCAGCCCGCTTTGCAGCAAGCCAGGGGAAAAAAAATATTTTTTTAAGGCAATTGCTTGGCTTTTTTTTGGCCTTTTTTTTTTTTTTTTGGCTTCTTTGGCCTTTCTCCCCCTTTTTTCCCTTTTCTTTTTTTTTTTTTTTGTTTTTTTGTTCCCTTTTTTCCCCAATTTTTTGTTTTGTTTTGTTTCTCGGGCCTCTTCCTCCGGTGGCCACAGCTGCGTCTCCTCGGAGGGGCTGTGTTTACCCAAGTGGCACCGTGTTTGTCACCGGGCCTGGCTTGCTCCGGTGTGTAAATATGTGGCGGGAGCCACGTGACCGCGCCAGCAAACATCCTCCCGCCGGCTGCCAGCGCCGGGGCCGGTTCTGCTCCCCCCCCTCTGGCAGCTCCCGGCTCCCTCCCGCCGCAGCGGGGCCCAAACCTCCCGGCTGCTGTCCCCCGAGCGTTGCCTCGGGCTTGAGCCCAAACTTCTGCCTATTTTGGGGTGAAGAAGGGGCTCCGTGGTCCCCACCCTGGGCCGAAGGCAAAATCCATCCCCGGACGACTCCCGTGGAGCCGCAGAATTGCCCCCTCCCGCCATGTTACAAGTGGGGAAACTGAGGCACGGCTCCGTTGCTTGGCTTTTAGCCGTCGATGGCAGCGGGAGCGGATCAAAACCATGGCGGGGGGCACGGATTTTCCTGCTGGATCTGAGACACGGGGTCTTGCAGCGTGCTCCCAGCTCAGTGCTTCGCCCGTGGGACGTGGGGTGCTGCATCCTGCACAGGAGCATCACTGGGGTCGAGCAGTGGCAGCGCCGGGGGCTGGCGGGGGGGGAGGTGCTCAGCCCCAGCTTAAAGGCAGGGAAATGGCGGCGCGGAACGGGGCCGAGCCCCACGGCCGCTCACCGAAATGCCGGCGCGGGCGCTCCCCACCTGCCCGGGCACCCTGGCTGTCCGCCCGGCACAGGGAGGAGGGGGCAGGCGGCGTCACGGGCCGGGAAATGGAGCCAAATCTCAGCCCAGTGATAATGGTTAACGTTGATTTTTGTCTTCCCCTTCCTCTGGCCCGGCAGGACTTTGGGGTGTGCAGAGCCAACGGCTCCCGTGGCCGCAGACGTCCTGCGTCCGTGTGTCCCCTCCATCCTGACCCTGCTCCGAGGCCCAGACCCGCCGGGGGGGGGCTTGGAAGCAGGAAGGGCGCCCAAATAAAGGGTGTTTCGGAGGGATGGAGGAACCCTAAATTCAGGGTTTCTTTGGCCCCTGCAGGTGCTTTGTTGTGTCCGGGTACAGTGTGAAGCCGCATCCCGCATCCCAGCCCTCCGCGCGGGCTCATCCCCTGCTGTGGCTGCGGAAGAGCCTTGGATACACCGGAATCCGTCCGTTACCTCCCCTCGGCCCCCGGCTGCCGCTTCCTGCGCGAAGGGCGCAAACGCAGAGGGAAATCAAACCGATGGCAACGAGCGGGGCTGGCACGGCGATTCCCAGCCCCGGTAGCCCGTTGGCATGAAGGGAAGCTGGCGGAGGAGTTCCCGGGCAGCCATGTCCCACCCTGAGATGGGAGCAGGGCTTCGGGGAGCGCGGTCCCAAATTGTCCCCGTAAACGTAGGGTCACATCCCCAAAGCCCCGGGGAGGACGCCGCCAACCCCAGCCTCCTGCGTGGAGCATCCGTGGGGCTGGGGCTTTCCGGCCCAGTGCACCCCCCCAGAGTCGCCAACATCCCGGTGCTCCCCGAGAGCCGCCAACATCCCGGTGCAGGGCTGTGCCGGCTGCGGGTCCGTCTCACCCAGCTCCTGCCCCTTCTTTCTACCGGCGACGGAAAACTCCGTGGCGGCACCGGCTTGGTGCTGCCGGGGAGCCCCGCGCCGCCTGCCCCGCAGCACCGTAAACCCGGCTCCAGCCTCTGAACTGGGAAGTCTGTCTCGAAACCAGTCCGACGAGAATAACTGGGAAGGCAACTGTGGTTTCTTTTCAGGAAAAAAAAGGAGATCTCGAAAAAGAACTGAAACTGTTTTCATTTGGACAAAAATATTCCTAGACATTTTTCCACGTTTTGCCAGCGTGCAAGAGCATTTGCTTTTCATTTTTCAATGGAAACCCAGAGAAATGTAATTGAAAATGATGTTTTCCCTGGAAAAAAAAAAAAAAAAAGGCAAAAAAAAAAAGCAATTACTGCTGAAAATCCGTTTTGGTAAAAAACAAAAGCGAGTTGGTGAAAGAAAACCCTTCCAAAACCGGGCCCGGCCTGTGCTGACATGGTTCCCCCCGAGCTCTCGTCCTGCCCGAGCTGTGCCGGGTGCACGGTGCTGCGTGTCGCGGGTGCCGGCGGTGCCTGCTCCCCCCCGGAGCGACGTGACGCACGGCCCCGGCCCCCCCCGTCCTGCACCCCCCTGTCCTGCGGTGGGAGCCGGGCACCGGTGGCTGGCGGGCGCGGGACGCACCACGTCCCCGCCGTGTCCCCGCCACGTCCCCCGCGGCCTGCCTGCATTTTGGAGAGGGGTGTGAAGCAAACATGAGACGGCCTCAAACGCTCGGTCCCATGGTGCTTTTTGGAATAGTGATAATTAAATTCAGACTTTTTTCCTTTCAAAATGCCCTGGAAAAATCCAATCACTTTGCAAATCAAAATAAGCATTTCCAATTAATCCTCTAACTCGAACCACATGGCTTTTAGGGAACGCGGTTGCACTCTGCTGAGACGCTATTTTTAAACTGGTGACGGCTCCGGCGATGTTCCGAGCGTGCTGCAGGCGCGGCCGAGGCGGCCGGGAGCTGCCAGGCACAGGCGCTGCCGGAGCGGGACTGGGAGGGGGTGAGGGGCACGTTGTCCCCGTCCCCGCGGGTGCGAAGCCGCTGCCCAACGCCAGCGCCGAGGCGTGTGACAACACTTGCCGGTGGCCCCAGCGGCTGCGGGGGGACACGGGCTGAGGCTTCCTGAGCTCAGCTTCTCGCCTCTGATGTGACAGCGGTGACCCCCCCCACACTCCTCCCCGTGGCCAAGGGGTTCCCCCCCCCCCAAAAACACCTTCCCCCCAGGGGCTGAGGCTGCACAAACTCATCACAGGCTGGCGCATGGTCTGCCCGGGGGTGGGGGGCACTGGGGCTGTGCTGGGGACAAGGGTGGGCAGAGGCGGTGTGAGAGCAGTGCCGGTGTCATGGGGGGTGTGGGGGGGTACGACAAGGAGAACATGGAACCCTCCCCCTGAGACACCCCCCCTGGGTTCACCGCAGGGATCCTGCCAGCGGTTGAAAATCCCGGCAGCGCCTGGCACCGCTCCCAGTCGTGCCGGTGGGAGGAACCGGTGGCACCGCTGGGCCACCCACCCCCCCACCACCCTGTCACCACCCTGTCACCTCCCTCCTCCCCCGGGGACAAGACCCTCCAGGTGCCCCGTGGCAGGCGAGGGCACCCAGCTGAGTGACGGGGCCAGCTCCTGCCTCCCGGTCCTCGTTGTGTGTGTCCCCCCCCAGCCCGGCCTCGGCCCCCGGCGGCGGTGGCATTTCCAGGGCCCCTCCGCGGTGGTGCCAAGGCGGTGCTGAGCGGTGCCAGCTGCCACCCGCCGAGCCGGGGGGGTGTGTGTGTGTGTGTATGTGTGTGTGCGGGGGGGTTATTTTTAGCCCTGGCTGGGGATTTGGGTGCTAAGCAGCCGGCACCTCGCAAGCTGATTTGAGCGCTAAACTGAAAAGCTGGGGACGTGGCCAAGGCGGGCGCCGATCCGGCCCCCCCCCCGGCCCCCAGCGCTGGGAGAAGCGGTACCTGCAACCCCCCGGCGTCAGCGAGAGATGCTGTGGGGTGGCATCCCCCCCCCCAGCCACCGCCTGTGGCTCTCGGAGCCGGGGGGACACATCCCGGTGGCCAGGGATGCCGAGGGGCAGCGCCGCCGTGGCTTGGGGCAGGGGGGAAATGGGGGTGCTGGCCCCCCTCCACGCGGCGGGGGCTGGCGCTGGGAGAAGCCGCCGTCGGCAGGGCGAGGCGGGAGCGGGAGCCGCGTGTCCCAGCCAAAGTCAACTCCGCCATCGCCGTTCCCAGGCTCCGTGCCCTGACAGGCGCCCGAGGCCTGTGCAAGTGGGGTGCTACCCCCCCCCCCCCGCCTTCCCCATCCTCCTCTTCCTCACACATGTGCTTCTGCGTAGGTTTTTCCTCCCGGGCTCTTTCGGGAGCAGCCAGGAGGCTGCAGCATCCCCTTTCCCCGGGTTGGAGCCGTGGCAGGGCCAAGGCTGGGTTTGGCACCATTTTGGGCTGGCTCAGTAGCCAGCGCCTGAAACCGGGGGGGACGTGGGGATGCTCGGGGCCCGGTTCACCCCACTGCGGGGGCTGGAGCACCCACATCCCAGGTAAAGGGAGAAATGAGGGTGCCGAGCTCCTCCGGGGGCTGCGGGTGGTGGGAGCCGGACACTGGAGCACGGAGAGTGCCCAGCCTCAGCCCAAGGTGCCCCAAACTTGTGCTCCCCCAACCAGCTCCTCCCGACCAGGTGCCCCCCAGCCTCGCCACCTCCGTCACCTCCTCCCCACACCTTGTCCCCCCATCTCGGCCATCGTCTGCCCCCCATTGCTGTCTCCACCAGCATCCCTGATGCCGCTGGTTGGGAAGGAGCCATCCCCCGGGGACACCCGGCACGGTGGCAGGCTGGAGGTGGCACATGGGATCCAGTGAGCGAGTGGCAGAGGGGACAACCCTGTCCCGTCACCCCCTACCGGCTACAGGGTGGTGCCCGCCACTCGCAAACGCCCCGCGGCCACCCCGCCATGCCAGCTGGCTGCCAGCCCTGCCTGGCACCCGCTCCCTGCCCGCTCCTGCCTGCACACGCCGCCGGCAGAGCCCTCGCCCATGCCCCGGCGCGCTCAGCACCCGCCCTGCACCAAGGAGCCCAGCCTGACCCTTCTCCCCGCCGCAACTTCGCCGGCGATGGCGCAGGCACCGAGCCTGGCCCCACACGGAAACGCTTCGCTCTTTACACCGACGACTGATTTATCGCCTGTGGCTGGGCTCACGGCACCCAACGGGCACGGGCAGCGCGGAGCCAGCCGGTACCGCTACCGGCTCCGCTTCCCCTCCCGAGGAAGCCATCAGCGTCTCCGGCTGCGCCTGGGCCGGTGGGTGTTTGGCAGACGGGCGCGGAGGCGGCTTTCGGCACTGTAACCGTGCCAAGCCGGCGGCTCCAAAACACTCTTGGTGCCAACGGTGTGCGGCTGGACCCCATGGGTGCCCGTGGCTCCCGGGGGAGCCGATGGGGGGTGACAGTGAGGTACAGAAGGGCCATTCCCCGGGGTGCCAGGGGCAGAGCTGAGGGTATTTCGCTCGGCTCCCAGCCCCGCAGCGTCGGCTTTCCAAGCCGCTCGCCGTTCATTTCTGAGCTTATTAAGAGCTGGGCTTTGTCAATAAGGCACCATGTAAAGCACATTGTTGTCTCTTAGCAACCTTAACTGGTTTAAGAAGAATTTTGTTTGTTTTTTTTTTTTTCTTTCTTTTTTTTCTCTTTTTTTTTTTTTCTTCGGAATATAGAAGAAACGCACCAGGAAATGGCTGCGCCAGCCGGGTTCATCCGGGAGCACCAGCTCTCCCGCGCGAGTCGTCGGCGCAGCACAATGGCTTGGCCCCGGCTCCCCGGCGCCCGGCCCCAGCTCCCGGCGAGCCTGCCCTGCTCCCAGTTACAAAACGGGAGCGTGGGGAGCACTGGGAGGCTGCTGGGTGAGGGGACGGGGCCGTGCTGGCGATGGAAGGGCACCGGGCTGTGCCAGGCTGGCCCCATCGGGGCAGGGAAGTGGGGAGGGTGCGAGGGACCACGGCCCCGGCGTGGGGACAGGAGGGAGCCTTAGCCATACCATGCCACTCTCGGCTTGAAGCCCCCCCCGCAGTGTCCCCAGCCCTGTTCCCCACGCAGGAGCCGGTTGGGGTGCCACGGCCATGGCGCCGGGCAGGCGGCGGCAGAGCAGGCAGGACCCCCCAGCTCCCCGCTCCTGCCCCAACGGGACCGGGATGGAGGGGGACGGGGCTCCCACCACATCCCTTCGCCGGGCTGTACTGGGGTAACTGGACCCTCAGTCTCACCCTCCCCGCGGTGCCGGAGCCGGTTAATGGCAAACGGCGCTGAGGAGCATTAACCGAAGCGGGCAGGGGGGCCGGGGTATAAACAAGCGCCAAGGGTGAATCTGCAACCGCAGGAAGTCAGTTATTAATTCAAGTGAGACATTTTTGCCCCTTGAGTTCCTGTGAGCGCGCCTTTATGTAACGGCGGGGGAAGGATGGGCGACGCGGTGGGGAGGGGGCAGCCAGTGGGAGGGGGGTGGGCTCCAGCGTCCCCCACCCTCCACGCCTTCGGCTGCTCTCCGCGTCCCCCCCATGTCAGCCCCGAGGGAGAAGGGTGTCAGGGTTGGAGCCACCACCGCGCCAGGGGGACATGGGGGACCCCGAGTGCGTCCTGTGCCTTCCCCATGGGAACTGTGTCCCCCCCCCGCCACCCCGAATTCCCAGCCTGGGCCCCCGGTGGGCTGTTGTGCCCTTGGGGACACGGCTGGGACCTCGTGTCCTCGTCTCACCTCCTGGGTGGGAGGACGGGAGCTGGCGGAGCCGCCTGCCTGTTGCGTGGTGCCGGTGTCCCGCCGTGGGCGTGTTTGTGCAAGGATGCGCTTGCACACACGGGCGTTAAGCGCAGGTTTGTCCCTGTGGGCACACGCGCATGCCTCTGTGTCTGCATTCGCACGCGTGCACGCGTGTCGGTGTGCGTGGGTGCACAGTTGCACGCGTGTGCACGCACACGCGTTGCCGTGTCCCTGCAATGCACGCCACGGGGCACCGCCACGGCGCACGCTGAGGAACACGGGTGCCCACGCAGGCCTATGGCGGGGGGCGGGGGGGACACAACACGACATGTGGGGCGTTAGGGACCGCAGCAGCCCTCGGTGGCGGCTGGCGGGCAGCCGGGCCCGCAGCGGGCCGGGGGATGCACCACTCCCCCGCCTTCAATTGGCTGAGCAGTAAATAAATAAAAGGGAATTAAATAAATAGAGGCGAGTCGGTTTATATAATCGCTGGTACAGTTTGTCCTGAACCTCTGCACGGATTAGAGAGCTGGCACCGGCCATGGGTCATTAGCAGCTGGGCTGAGCCCCCCCAGCGTGGCCCCGGCCCCCCGGCCAGTGGCCCCCAGCCTTGCCCCCTATTTACCGACCCGGGTACTTTTTAACAAGCAACCTTGGGAAGGGCTGTGCGCGGGTGTGTAAGTGCCCACACGGATGGGCGTGCGCGGGTGTGCGCGCGTGCACGTGCTGCTCTGAGAACGTGCACGAGGGTGTACGCGCGTGGGAGGGCACCTGCGTGTGCCTGCGCGTGCCGGCACCCGCCTGCGCCCGCCCCGGGTGAGCCTGAGCCCGGGATTGCGAGTGTGCGTGCGTGCACTGGTGTGCGCCCATCTTCGCGTGCACGTGCGCGTACACGCACACGCACACAACCACAGAACGGTTGGGGGCTGGAAGGGACCTTAAATCTCATCCAGTGTCACCCCCCCACCCTGCCCCGGCCAGGGACATCTTCGACGTGACCAGGTTGCGTACGTATGTTTGCAAGCGTGTGCCTGCCTGCGTGTGCGCGCACGTGTGCGCGTGCGGGTGTGCGCATGCAACGGGGGCGCACGCACGCGTGGGCGCGGACGCGTGCCTTCGCCCATGTGCTTGCAGGGGTGGGAGCGCGCCAGCACACGCGTGTGCCCTCTGCGTGCGGTGTGCATGTGCGTGCGCGTGTCGGGGTGGGAGGAGGCCCCCCCCCCCGCCCCCCCCTTCCCTCCCCCAAGGCGGTGGTGCCCAAGGGATGAGGTGACAGTGTGCCAGGACACCCTGGGTGCCAGCAGACCCGGGTCCCCACGTCCCCCCGCACCCCGCCCTCGCCTCCCCATGGCCCCGATCGCCCCCACCCCCCCCGCCCTCTGGCCCACACTCGCCCCCAAACCTTGACACCCTCCCCGCCCCCCCCGCGCCGCTCCCAGCCTCCGCAACCCGCCCCGGGGGGGCCATGGCAGAGCATCCCGCGGCAGAGCCTGCCGCCGGGCGCCCCGGGCAGCGGGGGCGGCCACCGGGGTGTCCCCAAGCCGGGCCCGGGCTGTCCCCGCCGGCGGCCCCCGCCCTGCCCGGAGCCCCGCGGGACGCGGCGCCGCTGCCGCCGCCTCCGGCGGGGCCGAGCGTGGCCCTGGCCGTGTGCGCTCTTCTGCTGCCATCTAGCGCTCGCCACGGGCGAGCCCCGGCCCCGGCCCCGGCCCCGCAGGGAGCCCATCGCCCGTGGCCTCCAGCCACCACGGGGCGGGGCAGTGGCCGGCTCTGGGTGCCGGGGGGAAGCCAACCTGGGGTTGCCCCGGGCACGGCGGGGAGGTGCTGGTGGGCTGCGACCCCCCTCGCTCTGGACCACTCGAGGCGGGGGGATTGGGGGGGGGCTTGGACCCCGCAACATCCTTGTGGACTGGGGGGGGAAAAAAGCCTTTTCTTGGATAAACCCGACAGAACCGGGCTGCCAGGGAAGGGTTCGATGATGTTGGATGCTGCGATGCCGTCTGGACACCCCTTCACCTCCTCCTTCCTCCCCCCCGACACCCCCGTCTCCCTGGGCACAGGTTATGGCGGGGGCTGTGGGAGCTCAGTTTTACCCGCCGGTGACCATCCTGGCACACTTTGTCACGGGAAGGGTCGGTGCCACAGAGGGGCTGACACTGCCAGGGACCAGTGCCATGGGCGGCTGTACCAGCCCCGGGCACCTCGCCACCACTGTAGTGGTGAAGGAACTGGTCTGCAACCATCACCGCAGCCGTCCCCAGCAGAGCTTTTTTCCGCGCGGTGCTGGCGAGCAGGTTTCCTCCCTTTCTCCCCAGGCAGCCGAGCTTCCCCGAGATGGATGGCCTCCCCCTGCGCTCGATACCTGCTGACTCAGGGCCTCGCGCGCTCGCATTGACTGATCAGCTGCCGCATCCCCTGCCAGGGCTCGGCAGTAAATCGGCTGTGCCGAAGCCAGCCCAGCCCGTGAAACACTCCTGTGCAGATGCTCGCTCCAGCCCCGCGAAGAGCAGAGGGGGGTGATGGATGGGGTGCCAGCAGAGATTCGGGCTCCTTGGTGCTTTGCTCAGGGACGTCTCGACAGGAGACGCCGCAGAGGTATTTTTAGCCGCGTAATTCATCGCTACCTCCAGCCTGATTAATTTTTTTCTCCGTTGGTCAATCCATCACGCGCCCCTCGGCGGCTGATGGATGTGCGCTGGGAGCTGGGCGCTGGGAGGGGCCGATGCAAAGCCCGGGCACGGGGTGCGTCCCTCTGCGTCAGCTCCAACCTTGGCTCCTTTTTTATACGGGGTAACGCAAAACGCGCCAAGCCGGGGTGCGGCATGGCAGGGCGACAACTCCCCCGTCTCAGGGAGCTGGTGCCACCCAGCCGGGCAGGACGGGGCCAGTGATGGGCGGCTGTGGGGCAGAATCGGTCCTGGGAGCGTGTGTCGACCATGGACCAGCTGCTGGGATGCTCCAGCCTTTGCCAGAGCACATTCCCAGCCAGAGATCCCCAAATGGGAGCCAGGGAGAGGCTGCAGCTTCCCACAGCTTTCATCCCCGGTGGAAGCATCTCCACTCAGCCCTGATTCAGCAGAACAGGCTTTTTTCCAAGTGCTGCTGCTCCCAGGATGAGGACAGATATTCCCGGGGGCTGTCGGTGTCTCCCAGGGGCGCAGGCGCAGAAGACGGATTCCCGAAGTACTTCGGAGGTTAAAGGCGGCAGCTGATGGGAAACATGGGCTGAGGGAGCTGACAGGACCAGCCCGATTCGGGATTTAGGGTCCCATTTGTGTTTCCACCCCCCCCCAACCCTTCCAAACCCTGCGAGCGCTCTGGCGAGTGGGCACACGTGGGTGCACCCTGACACCCCCACAGCCCCTGGGCTCCCGCCAGCCCCTCTTCCGGCCCGCCAAGCGTCACCCACCGCCCCCGTGTCCCGGCGTGACCCGGTCCCCCCCCCCACGCTGGCGGCGG
Source organism: Larus michahellis (assembly GCF_964199755.1). Taxonomy (NCBI): domain Eukaryota; kingdom Metazoa; phylum Chordata; class Aves; order Charadriiformes; family Laridae; genus Larus; species Larus michahellis. Next base: position 902,840 of record NC_133918.1, on the reverse strand, counting down.
TGGCCGGAGGCAGCGGGGGGCTGCGGGGGCTGTCTCAAAGGCCCAATTTTCTTGCTCTGAAGCCCCGGCTCTGTTTGCGGCAGTGGGGCAGGGCCGCGGGGCCACCGGGGCAGCGTGGGCGCTCCCGAGCGAAGGGGCACCATGTCCCCGCCGCGGCACAGGGGGCTGACGGGGGGGCCGAAATGCCGGTGCCCTCCACCTACGGTCCTTTGATACTGGCCCAGCCTCTTGCCCTGGAAACCGCTGCCGCCCACGGCAGGGCAGGATCTGGCCTCCCGCTCTGCCCCTGTCCCGGCGGAGCTGGCACGACGCTGGGTGCCATCGCGGCATGGGGACACCCAAGCGTCCCCGGGGTTTGTCGCTGCCGGAGTGCCCTGTACTGCTCATGGCCAGGGCTGTCGGGCTTCCCTCGCAAACCTGAGCTGCCGCAGTGGCAGCGGCTGCCGCTTCCCGGCAGGAATCCGCTCAGCCCATCTGCTTCCCGGAAATCCCAAGCACCGGCCTGGGAGAACTGCCCTACGGTCCCCGCAAAGGGCGGCGGGTGCTTGGGAGGCGCTGCCAGCGCTGGGTGGAAACCCTGGCTGCTCCCCGGGGACCCACAGCCCCTGGGCTCAACCTCTCGCTTCCTCTCCTTCCCAAACACAGCCTGGCGCTGTGCCCAAACCAGCCTTCGGTCCCGCTTAAGGCGATCCCCAGCCTTGAGCCGGGATGGACAGACAGACACCCGGGTCCTCTCGCGGGCGCCCGTCCCAAGGACAGGGGCTGGCAGAGGTTGGGCGAGGGTCACACACCGGCAGAGACCTTCATGGCCAAGCGGGGAGATGCTGTTCCCTGCCGGCAGCAGCATTTTATCCCAAAAAACACTGATGGGAACAAAGGGTTCGGGGTGAGCCGGGGGACGAGGACGACCCTGCACGGCCCCAGGCCTGGCCGGGACCTGGGGCAAGGCCAAGGTCAGCCGGAAGAAATAGAAAACCAAACCGCTAATGCAGAGAAACCACCCGATCAAACGAGCATCGACGAGCAGATCGTGCCCCAACGGTCCCAGCCCCGGCTGTGGCATAACCCCCACGTCCTCAGCCCGAAGTCCGGCTTTTGCCCCCCCATTGGCCTCCCCCTTCCAAAATCAAGCAGCCGAGCCCCGACCCGGCCTCCCCAACCCAACCCGGCCACCCCCACTCACCATCCACCAGGTCTTCGCCCTCACGTCGTAGCACAGCTGCCACTTCACCGAGCCCTTGGTCGCCGGCACTGCCACCGAGCCCGGTGCCTCCATCCCTGCCCGGCTACTCCGGGAGGTACCCAGCGTGATGCCCCGCTCCCGGTGCCATCACAGACTTTTTTTTTTTCTCCGGAGCAGCCCCAAACCCAAAGGGAAAAGCAGCTGGATGGAGGCGAGGAATAAATCCCTGTCCCAGAGGACTCTCGGCTGCCCCGAGGGAGGCGGGTCGGCTGCTCTCTCGGTTGGGCTGGTGGGTGGTCACTGCACGGCAGAGGCAGTGCCAGCGGCCGGGCACAGCCCGGGGACGGCACCCACGGCGGGGGGACGGAGGGACCCCGGGGGGGGGAAGGCAAAGGGACGCGCGGGGTCTCCACGGCTTCAGGGGTTGCTTTGACTGCTTCTTCCCCGGGAGGGGGCTGCTGCAGGTACCATCTACAGCCCACAAGCCCTGGCCCCTGGAAACCAGACAGACGCACAGACACGTCCCCACGCGGCTGAGGGACTCCCGCGCCACCCCTGCCAGTGCCGCCTGGCCGCATCCTCCCAACACACGTGCACTGAGCACAATGTGCTCAGCTTGGCGGGGTTGGGCTGCTCCCCTCTGGCTCTCACATCGGAGCCAAAGGGGGTTGCGCGGGGGTCTCATCCAAGGGACCGGGGGGGCTGGGGACCAGCTCAGAATCCCAGACTGGCCGGGGTCAGAAGGGACCTCTGGAGATCATCTCCTCCAACCCCCAGCCACAGCAGGGTCACCCACAGCAGGTGGCACAGGAACACGTCCAGGCGGGGTTGGAATGTCTCCAGAGACGGAGACTCCCCCACCTCTCTGGGCAGCCTGTGCCAGGGCTCTGCCACCCTCACAGCAAAGAAGTTCCTCCTCGTGTTCAGATGGAATTTCCCGTGTTCCAGTTTGTGCCCGTTGCCCCTCGTCCTGTCCCCGGGCACCACTGAGAAGAGTCTGGCCCCGTCGTCTTGTCCCCCACCCTTTAGCTCTTGCTGAGCAGTGATGAGATCCCCCTCAGTCTGCTCTTCTCCAGCTGAACAGCCCCAGGGCTCTCAGCCTTTCCTCAGCACAGAGATGCTCCAGGCCCCTCATCGTCTGCTGTCCCCTCTCCAGCAGTTCCCTGTCCTTCTGGAACCGGGGAGCCCAGAATTGGACCCAGCACTCCAGGTGCGGCCTCCCCAGGGCCAAGCAGAGGGGGAGGATGACCTCCCTCCACCTGCTGCCCACGCTCTTCTTGATGCCCCCCAGGATGCCATTGGCCTTCTTGGCCACAAGGGCCCATTGCTGGCTCATGGTCACCCTGTTGTCCCCCAGGACTCCCAGGTCTCTTTCCACAGAGCTGCTCTCCAGCAGGTCACCCCCAGCCTGTCCTGGTGCATGGGGTTATTCCTCCCCAGGTGCAGGACCCTGCACTTGCCCTTGTTGAGCTCCGTGAGGTTCCTCTCCGCTCAGCTCTCCAGCCTGCCCAGGTCTCGTCGATGGTGGCACAGCCTTCCCGGGTGTCAGCCACCCCTCCCAGCCTTGTGTCACCAGAAAACGTGCTGTGGGGACACTCCATCATCCACGTAGAGGATGGAGGTTGACGTTCCCTCATCCATGTCATTGACGAACACGTTGAACAAGACTGGACTCAGTACTGACCCCTGGGGACCACCGCTAGCCACAGGTCTCCAAGTGGGGCTGTGCCAGCTGTGGGGCTGATCTCTGTTCACAGCGTGGTGGCAGGGTCCGGTCACTGGGAAAAAGCAATCTCAGGTCCCGGCTGCGGAGCCCTGGTCCTGTTGCCCTGGCTTGGTCCCAGCGTGACCCAGCCCTGAGGATGTTGGAGGTTCCTGGGGGGGGACGTCCTTCAGGCCCCACGGGCACGACATGTGCTGTGGGGATCCCAAAGGATCCTGGCTGGGGTCACGCCTGCCCCCTTCCCCCTGAGCCTGTCCCCCACTCCCCACCTAGGGATGAGCTTTCCTGGACTTTGGGCTCTGCCGTGGGGAAACCCTGACCTCCAGTGAGAGTTGGGGGTCTCAGTTGTCCACATCACCATCAATTTAGATGGATTTAGTGCCCATCATCCCAGGAATTATGATGTGACTCGGGGTTTGGGGGTCGCGGGCTGATCGCCTGCTTCAGCGTGTTGTTGAACCACTGGTTATGGCTTTGTTCTTCTCTGCACAAGAAGGACACAGAGCTGTTGGAGCGGGGCCAGAGGAGGCCCCGGAGATGCTGGGAGGGCTGGAGCCCCTCTGCTGGGAGGACAGGCTGAGAGAGCTGGGGGGGTTCAGCCTGGAGAAGAGAAGGCTCCGCGGAGACCTTCCAGCCCCTGCCAGTCCCTAAAGGGGCTCCAGGAAAGCTGGGGAGGGACTCTGGAGCAGGGAGGGGAGCCACGGGACGAGGGGGAAGGGTTTGAAACTGGAAGAGGGGAGATTGAGATGAGATGTGAGGCAGAAATTGTTTGCTGTGAGGGGGGTGAGCCCCTGGCCCAGGTTGCCCCGAGAAGCTGTGGCTGCCCCATCCCTGGAGGGGTTCAAGGCCAGGTTGGCCGGGGCTTGGAGCAACCTGGGCTGGTGGGAGGTGTCCCTGCCCAGGGCAGGGGGTGGCACTGGGTGGGCTGGAAGGTCCCTTCCAACCCAAACCAGTCTGTGATTCTATGATTACCCTCAGCTGCAGCCAGGTCCTTCCTGGCGCTGCCCACTGGGACAAACCCCAGTCCCTGCTGCGTGCCCTGCCGTCCCCCTTGTCCCCTGCCCACCCTCCTGCCTGCTGCTTCCAACCCTGCCCGGCAGAGCCCGGCTCCTCCAGGCAGAGCCAGGAGATGCAGCAGCTCCTCGGGGCATCCCTGGAACCCCGTGACCATCGGTGATGCCGGAGGGAGGCAGGTGAGACCCTGGTTTTACTGGGAGGATCCAGGAGTTCAGGGGTTTTTTTTGGCTTTGAAGGCCCAGGAGTCACAGGAGAAGCTGGTTTTATGCCGAGCAGGGGATTTGATGACATTTGGGGATATTTAGACAAGAAGCTTTTGGGGGAGGGGAGCATCCTGCTGGCCGGGGTCTGCCTGCGCCGGGGTGGGGGCTTTGGGCAGACACAGACACGGTGCCGAAGGATTTGGGGACAGGGCAATGGCTGTGTAGGGAGGGAAAGAGCACGAGAGGCAGGTTGCAGGAATTCAGCTCCTGGAAATAATTATTTTCGAGGCCTGGAGATTACTTTCTGATATTTATTTTTTTTTTTCTGAATACAATTTTTTTACCCTTATTTTTGATCAAAAGCCAGGCTTCTTTGGGGCAAGAACTCAGGAGCTTTTCATGAACATTTTCCCTTCCGATGAGGCTTGTTTTCATCCAAACGGGGTCTTGGGGCAGAAAATAAACCCAAAGGTGAGCCGTGGGAGCAACTGGCCATTGGGTGCCAGGGCTGGGAGGGAGATGCTTTGGGACAAGGGTGCCGGAGGGTGGCATGGGGCAGCGTGTTTCCGTGGCGTGGCACGCGTGTGGCGGTGCACGCGGGCGACGCGCTGACTGTGAGCGGAGGAGACACGTCCTGCTTGAAGCCGGGGCTCCACTGCCCTGAGGCTGCCGCGCCGGCAGCGGCGGGGAGGAGATGCCACAAGACAGCACCCAAAAATACACCGGGTGCTGGAGAGACTTGGGTGGAATTGGGAAGGGCCTGGGCACGTCCCTGGCTGGGGGGAAAGGCCCTGGCAGGGTCTGGGGGGGAGCCCTGCACCTCCCGGAGGGCACTGCTGCCCTGCCAGGGTGGGGGGCACAGGGGCGGGCACTGTGGGGAATGGGCTGCTGCCAGGGCTGAGGGGGTACCGTACATCCAGCCGGGATTAGCAGAGCTGGTCCATCGTCACCGGCATCACCCCGACTTCACGGGAGCTCAGAAATGCTTTTTACGTGCCAATGGGAGGCAGGAGGGGGGCAAGCCCCCCACAGAGGGGGCAGAGGGATGTAGGTCTGGTGCTGGCTGCCATGCCAGGCGTTGGCACCCATCCTGGCGAGGGCTGGCGCTGCCGTCCCTGGGGCAGGGCTGCCGGGAAGCAGAGTGCCGGGGGAGCGGACGTGATGGGGAAGGGGATGGGGCTGAGCCAGCGGATCCGGCCGGGGGTCCCGGGGCAGGGCTGCACCCGGCATCCTGCATTGCCCAGGATGGTCCAATCTCCGCTGCATTATGGATCCCTCGGCGCAAAGCCCAGCTCTCCGTGCCTCAGTTTCCCTGGCAGGCAGAGCTCTACCTGCCTCTGCGGCCCCCCCACATCACCTCCTGGGACCCCCATCCCTGGCAGGGGGGAGGGAGCTGGCAGCCGTGCTGCTCCCAGCCTGGCTCCGTGGGGCTCCCCGCTGCCTGCCGTGGGTGGCCCTGCTTGCGCTGCCACCTCGGGGTGGGGGGGGGGGTGTCCCTGTGCACGCATGTGGGGTACGTGTGCGTGGCCGAGGGCGGGGGTGAGCATGCACACGTGGATGTGCGTGGGCACACCTGTGTGCGCTGGGCTCCACGCACACGCGTGTGCTGGCACACACGGGTGACCCTCCTTCCTGCCTCCTGCTGCTGCCACCAGTGACCCCAGTCCTCCGCCGACCCGCTCCAGGCCCACGACCACTTCGTGTGGGGGAAGGGGGGGGTTCAGGCCCTGCTCCCCTGCTGCCACCATGCATTAGCGATCAGGTGCCACATACGAGATCAGGCCAGGCCACTCGGGTCCCGCAGGGCCCTGCACACATTCCCTCGGTGTCCCGTGCCTCAGTTTCCCTTGGTATCTTTTTGTCCCCTGGCGTCCCTGACCCCCACCTTTTGCTGGAAGAGGGGACGATCCCTGGAAGTGGCGCTGTGCCACCCTTGCTTACGCTACAGAGGCACTGGGAGTAGGAGGATGGAAGAGTGAGTCCCTCACCTGGCTCCACAGCGCAAAGGGAAGCGGATGGGGACAGGCTCAGGACGAAACCACGTCCCCAGCTGGTGGGGTTGGGGGTTTTCTTTAACCCCCCGCTGGGCGGGATCCCTCCCGGGAGCATCAGCATCTGGAGCCGGGGTGCTGGTCCCTCCCTGGGACCGTGGCAGCTTCTCCAGCCCCTGGATCACTGTGCCCGGATCTGAGCATCGGTTTGGGATGGGACATTTTGGGGGTGGAGAGGAGAGAGGGGACCCTTTTGGGGAGGGACGACGACAGTTTATCCCCACGCGCTCAGACCCATCTCTGAAGGGGGCACAGCAAGGTACACTGCTGCCTCCTGCCCCCCAGGGGCTGTGAGCCCCTCCTGGGATGGGGCAAACGCTGCCCCCCGAAATCATCCTCCCCTTCTGGGGGTGTCCAGGCCCTCCCAGGGCTGTCAGGACAGAGTCCCCCCCAGGCCTACCCAAGCCAGACAACCCCACCCCACCCCCCCGGCGCAATGTGGGCAGATCCGTCCCCCCCCAGAAGCGATGGAGGTAGGACACCCCCCACATTGAGGGGCAGCACCGCCCCCCCGCCCTTCCCCCGGGCAATGCGGCCTTGCCCCCCCCGCCCCCCCCAGGGGCCGTACAGCAGGACCCCCTCGGAGTCCATACGTTCAGGATAACCCCCCCGGGGCTGCACAGAACCGGGCTTTCCCCCCCACCCCCGCCGCTCCCCTAAACCCGCCTCTCCCTCCCCACCCCTGGGTGCGGTTTTTTGGGGGGGCGGGGGACGGGGGGGGGGGCGGCTCCTTTAAGGCGGGGGCGGTGGGGCTGACGTCAGGAGCTGTCCCCGGTGCTGAAGCAAGATGGCCGCCCGCTAGTCAACCGGGGCGGCGGCGGCGGCGGCGGCGAGCGCCCCCCCCCCCCGCCCCTTCCCCGACCCCCCCCTCCCGCGCCCCTCGGCACCGGAGCCGCCACCGGGACCATGTCGCTGCTCTGCGTCGGAGGTACCGGGAGTGGGGTGGGGGATAAAAAAAGGGGAAGGGGGGGGGGCGTTGGGCCAGCCCCGGGCCCTCCGCTGCCTGCCGGGGGGGGGGTGGGGGGGCGTTCGCCCCCCCACCCCCCCACCCCGGCAGGCAGCGGAGGGCCCGGGGCTGGCGGGGGAGGGTCGTGAGAACGGCTCCATTCACAAAAAAAAAAAAACCCCACCACCCAGCGCGTGGATTTATGAATGAACCGGCGGGGGCGCGCGCGCGGCGCCGGCCGCGGGAGTCGGGGTTGGGGGGGGTGAAGAAGCGAGGGTGGGGGTGGGCGCGCCCCCCCGCCCCCCCACCAGCTAACCGGCTTCCCCCTCACCCCCGCCCCCCCAGCCTCTCCCCTCCAGCCCTCTCCGCCTTCCCGCTCCCCCCCCGCCCAGTATCTCTCACCACCCCCCCCCAAACGCAGACCCCCACGTGCCCCCCCGCCCCGAAACACTCCCCCGCCATAGCTCCCCAAATCCCCCCGCACCCCAAGCTCCCACTCCCCCAACCCCATCCGCGGACACAGCCCCCTGAATTCCCAAACACCCCCCAGCCCAGACACGCCCCAGACGTTCCCCCCAACGCCCCCACCTACTCCCGTACCCCCTATTCCTCCCCCCCCCCAAGCACTCCCCCCCAAGCATCATCTATCCCCAAGCCCCTCCACATTCCCCCCGAAAAAAACCCCCATATAGCCCCAAATCCTCCTATCTTTCTCCACCCCCCCCAAACACAGACCCCCACGTGACCCCCCCGAAACACCCCCACCCCCATCGCTCCCCAAATCCCCCTGCACCCCAATTCCCCTCCCCCCCCCGCCGGGCACAGCCCCCTGAATTCCCAAACACACACCCCCCCCCAAACCTGCCCCAGATGTTCCCCCCAATGCCCCCCATCTACTCCCGTACCCCCGATCCCCCCCCAAGCACCCCCCCAGCATCATCTATCCCCAAGCCCCTCCACATTCCCCCCGAAATCCCCCTATCTTCCCCACCCCCCCTCAACGTGCCCACCCTCCCCAACACCCCCATCCCAACCATTGCTCCCCAAATCCCCCCACACCCCATGACCCCCCCCCGCAGACACAGCTCCCTGCATTCCCCAAACAGCCCCCACCCCCAAACCTGCCCCAGATGTTCCCCCCAGCGCCCCCATCTACTCCCGTACCCCCGATTCCCCCCCCAAGCACCCCCCCCAAGCATCATCTATCCCCAAGCCCCTCCACATTCCCCCCCCCCCAAACCCCCATACACCCCCAAATCCCCCTCTCTTTCCCCACCCCCCTGCAAATCCTTAAATACCCCCCGAAATTACACCCCCAGCCCCAATTCCCTCCCCCTGCCACCGCCCGGCCCCTATGCCCCTGCAGGCATTGCCCCACCTCAGGGATGGTGATGCTGGGGGGGGGGGGGGGTCAACGTGGTGGTTTGGTGCTGGTGGGGGCCCGGTTAGGGGTGCTGGTCCCCCCATACTGGAAGAAATTGGGGGGAGCACCCAAGGAGGGGATCCCCACCCCCCAGCGTGCTGAGACCTGCCCAGCTCAGTGCGCAGATGAATCCTGCAGTGTGGGGCTCGACCTCACTGGCGGTTACTCAGTCGCGGGGGGGGGGGGGGCTCTTTCCCCCCTCCCCAGGCCCTGCGGCACCCGGGTGGGGAGGGGGTGGCACCTGTGGGTGCCGGGGGTGGCGGGACGGGGTGGCAGAGTGGCAGCTGGGGACAAGGTGGGGGCACAGGGCGTCTGGGATTCCCCCACCGGGGGGAAATCAGGAGGAAAACGGGGGCTCCCCCACTGCCGTGACCCCTCCCACCCCCCCGCTCCGTCCTCGTCCCTGAGGTGCTGTCACAGCCCTCTCTCCGGTGGCAGTGTCCCCCAGCAGCTGGCCCCACCTTTGGGGTCCCCCCCCACCCCGTGCCAGGGGGAGGCCTGCGCCTTTACTCCCGTTTCGGGGACTGTCACGCGCGGTGACACCCTCAGTGAAGCCGGGGGCGGACGGTGAGAAACAGCTCCCGGGTTCCCCCCGCCGCCCCGTCACTGCTCGCTGGGGGCAGCTATTTTTGGCACCCTATTTTTGGGGTCGCGGGGGTGGAGGTGCCACCCCAGAGCCTCCCCCAGAGGGGCCGGGGCCACCCACAGCCCCCAAGGGCTTCGTGCCCGGGGGGGGGGGACAGGACACGCACCTGGGTGAGGGCACTGGAGCGGCCCTGGGAGGTGTGGGGTGAGTGGGGACAGGGGAGCGTGGAGCCGGGGGGGGGCGGTCTGAAGTGGTGCCAGGCAGACGGACAGATGGACGGGCGGGCGGATGGGCATCCGGAGGGACAGATGGAGAGACGGCTGGACAGATGGAGGGAGGGGCGGGGAGACAGGAGCAGGTAGACAGAAGGGTGGGTGGGTGGGTGGGTGGACGGACAGAGGGGTGGATGGACAGAGGGAGAGGGTGGACAGATGGAGGGATGGAGGGATGGAGGGATGGACGGATGGACGGATGGACGGATGGATGGATGAGTAGGTGCATGGATGGGCAGAGGGGTGGATGAACAGAGGGAGAGGATGGATGGATGGATGGATGGATGGATGGATGGATGGATGGATGGATGGAGGGGTGGATGGAGGGGTGGATGGACAGAGGGAGAGGGTGGACGGATGGACAGACAGATGGATGGACGGATGGATAGATGGATAGACGGACAGATGAGTAGGTGCGTGGGTGGGCAGAGGGGTGGATGAACAGAGGGAGAGGATGGATGGATGGAGGGGTGGACGGAGAGAGGGAGAGGGTGGGTGGATGGATGGATGGATGGATGGATGGATGGATGGATGGAGGGGTGGATGGACAGAGGGAGAGAATGGATGGAAGGATGGATGGATGAGTGGGTGGGTGGATGGATGGATGGATGGAGGGAGGGAGGGAGGGAGGGGTGGATGGACAGAGGGAGAGGATGGATGGATGGATGGATGGATGGAGGGGTGGATGGAGGGAGGGAGGGGTGGATGGACAGAGGGAGAGGATGGATGGACGGACGGACGGATGGATGGATGGATGGATGGATGGATGGATGGGTGGAGGGGTGGATGGACAGAAGGAGAGGATGGATGGATGGATGGATGAATGGACGGACGGATGGATGGATGGATGGATGGGTGGAGGGGTGGATGGACAGAAGGAGAGGATGGATGGATGGATGGATGAATGGATGGATGGATGGATGGATGGCCGGCCGGCCGGCCGGACAGATGAGTAGGTGCATGGATGGGCAGAGGGGTGGATGAACAGAGGGAGAGGGTGGGTGGGTGGGTGGATGGATGGATGGAGGGGTGGACAGACAGACGGAGAGGATGGATGGATGGGTGGATGGATGGATAGATGGATGGATGGATGGATGGATGGACGGACAGATGAGTAGGTGCATGGATGGGCAGAGGGGTGGATGAACAGAGGGAGAGGGTGGGTGGATGGGTGGATGGATGGGTGGAGGGGTGGGTGGATGGATGGATGGAGGGGTGGATGGACAGAGGGAGAGGATGAATGGACGGATGGATGGATGAGTGGGTGGGTGGATGGATGGATGGAGGGAGGGAGGGGGTGGATGGAGAGGCAAGTGACTGGGTGGTTGGTCAAAGGATGGACGGATGGAGAGATGGCTGGACGGCGGGATGGGTGGATGGACAGGAAGGTCAATGGATGGACAGACAGAGGGGTGGGTGGGTGGACAGACAGAGGGGTGGACCGACAGAGGGTTGGCTGGAGGGACAGAGGGGTGGACAGACAAGACAGGCCTGTTGCAGGATGCCTACAGCCCAGCCTGGTTTTTAAACCGCTGTCAGTCCGATCCCCGCCAGCCACCTCCTGCCTCAGTTTCCCCCAACTGGCCAACACCCCCCCCCCCCCGAGCAGAGGCTGGTTACCCCAGCACCACCTTGGGGCTTCCAGCCTGTTGGGGGGGGTACTCAGCTCCCATGGGGGTCCCGCTGTCCCCAGTCTGGGGGCTCAGGTTGAATTTAGCCCCAGGGTGGCACCCTGGGCCCCGCCACCCCTGCGCCAGCTTTGGGGACCCGTTGGCGGGCGGGAGGGTGGCACAGCCTGCTCGAGGCCCTCAGCCGCAGATGGTGGCAGCAGGACTTCTCCTCGGCAGTAGATGACAGCCAGGAGAGCCACGTGTTCCCTGGGTAATTGTTTGTTCCTGTCAGCTCGGGTATTTTTGGAACTTTTCCTTCCTCTGCTCTCCCGTTTCGGAGGCAGCGGCTGGCGGAGGGCGGTCGGTCCTGACGGGTGCGTCGGGGTCCAGGGTCAGGGTGGGTGCCCACGCCGGGGGTCCCTGTGCAGCTCCGAGCACACGCCACGGACCGGTCCCTGTACCAAAGACTGTATTATAATATAATAATAATAATAACAATATATTATATATAATATATGAAGTAATACCTTATATATCCCTGTGCAGCTCCGAGCACACGCCACGGACAGGTCCCGGTACCAAAGACTGTATTATAATATAATAATAGGAATTTATTCTATGTAATGTATAAAATAATACACTACATAGAATATAATATATATAAAAATAGATATAGCGAAATATTACTACACACAGTGATGCCAGCCATCCCCACCAGTCCCCCGGACCTCCCAACCCGGTGACGCCGGGGGATCTTTGGGATCCCGGAGCTTCAGGCCTGGCCTCGAACCAACCCCCAGGCACGAACCCCCCCCACCCCCGCCATCGCTGAGTGAAGCAGCTCCTGGAGTCCTGTGATTCCCCGGAAACACGGCCGCCGGTGACGCGGCCGGCGACCTTCCTTCGAGCAAAGTCACCGCAAAGAGCCGCCACACGCCTGACCCTCTCGGTGGCGGAGGGCGGCCGAGCCGGAGGATCCCCAGTTATTCTGAGGGGTGTTGCTGAGGCTGAGCCAACGATTCCCCCCCCCCCCCGCCTCAGTTTCCCCAGAGGCACCCCAGGGCCAGGCGGGGACTGTTCGTGGCCTGTTGCCTCCTCCGAATCCCGCCGGGCACGTGGAGGCGGCGGCAGCCCCCGCGGCCCCCTCCGGCGCTGGCGGCGGGCGATAAGCGGCTGGCGAGCGGCACGTCTCTGAAATCAAATTACCTTTGATATCGCCAGGGCTATTTTCATCCCTCCTCGGTCACGTTGGTCCTCCACCCGCTGGCGCCCGCGTCATTTAACCGTTCTCCGGGTGCTGTGTCATTCCCTCCCCGCCTGCTCCCCTCCTGTGAGCCTCGAGGATGCCCCTCGCCCCCCTCGCCCCCCCTGGCATCGCCAGCGTGGGTACCCGGCTCTGCCCAGCTGCCTGTTTTGCCCCCCCCCATTGAGGGCAAAAGCTGGGTACCAACCTCCCCCCCAGCACTGGTGTAAAACTCGGGGGGCGGGGGGGACCAGCTGGAATTGGGGGGGGGTTTGTTCCCGTTGTGCTGGGCAGGATCTGACCCAGATGCACCCCCCTTCCCCCCCCACCCAAGTCGTTCAGTTGGGAGGGGTCCCCACTGGGCAGGGTGGGAACCGGCCCCTGGGTGCCCCCGGGAGGGGGACAGGGCTGCGGTGTGGGGACAGGCATTCCGGGGCTCCCCGCTGCAGCGGAGTTGGGGGGCAGGATCTCCACCACCCCCCGGGGCTGCTGTGGGATGCGGGGGGTGTGTGTGTGTGTGGGGGGGGTGGGTTACAGCCCACCCCGGGTTTCCTGCACCAAATCCGGGTCAGACGTTTGGGAGATACTGAGAGCCTTAACCCTGGGCTCTGCCCCACGGCGGGCACCGGAGCGGGGGGAGGTTCCCCAAACCCCCCCCTCTCCCCCCCCGGGGTGTGTATGGTAATGTCATCTCTTTCCCCAAATGGATCTGGATTCAGAAGCCGGGGGGGGGGGGGTTAAACACCCCCTCAACAGGTGAGGGCTGGTCATTCGGGGCTGCAAGGAGATGTTTCAAGTTGTGGCAGGTTTTTTTTTGGGGGGCGGGGGGGGGACTTTGTCCCCTCCAATGCCCACCTCCAGTTCACGCCTCTTCCCCCCTCCCTCGTGCCTGGCACTGGGGACTCCTGATTTACACCAGCAGGAGGGATCCTGCTGCTTCCCCCACCTTGCAGCTGGGGACTGGGGGGAGGGTGGGGGGTGGGGCCAGGCCTGGGGTCCCCCCACCCCCTTGGCACCCTGCTGGGGGTCCCCAGCGCCCCCCCCCCCCAGGGCTCTCAGACTGAATCTCTTCCCTCTTCCCTCCCTCTCTGTCCCCACAGTTAAAAAGGCCAAATTCGACGGGCCCCAAGGTAAGTGGCCCCCACCTGCCTGCCCACCCTGGGCGGGGGGGGCCAGGGCAAGGGGGTCTTGGGCTGGTTGGATGTGGCAGGGTCAGAGGAGGGGCTGGGGGGTGGCAAGGGGACCGGCTCAGCCTCAGCTTTTGGGGCAACATTTGGGAAGTGTGTGTGTGTGTGTGGGGGCACACACAGGGATGGGGGTGCCCTGGACAGGGTTGGGGGGGGCTCACAGCCAAACCACCCCTGGCAGTTGTAGGGTCCATCCTGCCCGGCCGGCTGGGGTTGAGGTGCTGAGGGCATTGGGGGGGGACGGACCCCACGGGAGGTTGGCAGCGGGGGGGTGGGGGCATGCCTGGGGTTGGGAGGGGCCGGGGGGGGCGGGGAGCGCACTGGGGGCCACTTCACCCTCCGCTTGCTCCCACAGAGAAGTTTAACACCTACGTGACACTGAAGGTGCAAAATGTCAAGAGCACAACCATCGCAGTGCGGGGCAACCTGCCCTCCTGGGAGCAGGACTTCATGTTGTGAGTGTCCGGGGTCCACCCTGGGGCTGTCCCCCCCCCCCCCCGCCGCCAGCCCCACTGCTCCCTGTCACCCTCCCATCAGGGGGAGGTCCCCCACTGCCGCTGCTCCCCCTCACCCCAACCCTGGGCGGGGGGGGGGGCTCACCCAAGTCCTGGGGCCGAGGGGGCAGGCGGAGGTTGGGGTGGCCCCGGGGGGGCTGCTGGGGAGGACGGGTGGGTGACCTGACGCCTCTCCCCTTCCCCAGCGAGATCAACCGGCTCGACCTGGGCCTGACGGTGGAGGTGTGGAACAAGGGGCTCATCTGGGACACCATGGTGGGGACGGTGTGGATCCCCCTCCGGACCATCCGGCAGTCCAATGAGGTAGGGAGCCAGGCACATCTACCCCCCCCACCCCCCCGCTGGACCCTAAGGGACATGTTGCCACCCCTTCGGCTGCCCTTCGCTGGTTGCGGGGGGGGACGGCCATCCTTCGCTGTCCTTCTTCATCCCTGCTTGGGGCCGGACCCCGCGTGCGTGGGGTTGTGGGGGAAGGGGGGGGGGTCGCTGGCAGCTCTCCTCACCCCCATTTCCACCCCACAGGAGGGCCCTGGGGAATGGCTCACGCTCGACTCCCAGGTCATCATGACCGACAACGAGATTTCGGGCACCAAGGACCCCACTTTCCACCGTATCCTCCTCGACACCCGCTTCGAGCTGCCGCTGGGTGGGTACCGTCCCCAGGCACCCCAGGACCCTTCCTTGCTCCCAGCCCCAAGGATGCTCGGGGCTGGGGCCGGACATCTGATCCTGTAGCCCCAAAAGCTGGGGGGCTGTTCTGGGGCGGGGGGGCAGTCTGGGAACCCATCGGGGTCTTTCCCCTTGCAGATATCCCCGAGGAGGAGGCCAGGTATTGGGCCAAGAAGCTGGAGCAGCTCAATGCCATGCGGGACCAGGACGATGTAAGCGGGCGCAGAGCCAGGCTCGGGGCGAGGGCCGGGCAGGGCGCAGCGGGGCTGGGAGCGGGGAGCCCTCACCGTCCCCTCTCTCCCCAGTACGCCTTCCAGGAGGAGCAGGAAAAGCCTCTGCCTGTCCACAGCTCCCAGTGCTGTAAGTGCATCCCTGTCCCTGTCCCGTCGCGGAACATCCCCCCCCCACCCCGCCACTGCCCCGTCCCCCCCCTGCTTCCTGCACTGGGGATGTGCAGGAGGGGGGGTCCGTGCCTGCCTTGGGGTGCTGGACCCCAACCCAAGTGGGGCTCCACCTCACCCCACACCCTCTCCCCATCCCCATTCCCATCCTTCCTCCCATGTCTGCCGGTATTTCTTTGCTGTCTCCCTGCCCCATAGCGCATGAGCCCTCCCGTGGGGCTGACAGAGGGGGGGCATGGCAACAGGGCTGGTAAGGAGAGTCCCCAGCGAGCCTGGGCAAGGGACAGCAAGGCTGGCGAGGGGGGGACACTGGCAGAGGGGTCTGGGGGATTTGGGGTGGCAGCTCGGTTTGCCCCAACCCGTGCCTCAGTTTCCCCTTCTGTAATCACGCTGGGGCCATGCACAGCCTGGCACTGTCCCCTGTGCGGTTCAGTGCCACCGTGCCTAGCCATAGCGCTGTCCCCAGCCCGGGTTGGTGCCACCAGGCCCAGGCCCAGGCACTGTCCCCAGCGCACTTCAGTGACACCGTGCCCATCCCCGTCCCATCTCAGTCTCTATCCCCAGCACGGCTCGGTGCCAATGTGCCCCATCCTGGGTGCTGTCCCCAGCCCAGCTTGGGGCACTGTCCCCAGCCCCGCTTGGTGCCACCATGCCTGGGAGATGCTGGTTCCTCCCAGGCAGCTCCTGCTGCTGCCCTGGAGCTGCCTCCATCCTTATTGTCTCTGCGCCTTTTTATTTTATTTTTTTTTGTAGGCAACTGGAATTATTTTGGCTGGGGAGAACAGCAGAGTAAGTACCCTGTCCCCTCCTCTCCTCCCAGCCTGGCGGTCCCCAGGACACCCCCCTTTGCCATGCCATAGCCTGGCCCAGGGCTCAGGGACCCAGAGCTCAGGTCCAGCCTGCGGCCTCGCGCTGTGGTTCTGTGCTGGGTGAGGACGGAGGCCCCGAGTGCCCTGTCCAGGGCAGGGCTGTCCCCACAGGCTGGCGGGGACACAGCACCGTGAGGCTCTGTGCCCTCAGGGTGCCCTGGTGACAGTGAACAGCTCAGGCTTTGCCGCAGTGGCTGGACATTGGTGGGGCAGAGGGAAGGTCCCCGCACCCTGTTGTCCTCTTCCCCCCTTCTGTACATCCCATTTCCCCCCTCTGCCCTCCCCTTGTCCCCCAAAACCCCTCTCTGCAGAGGGAACATGTGCAGTTTGTCCCTCATCCCTTCCTAGGTCCGTCTCCCCAGCGTGGTCCTACAGCGCTGTGGACACGGTGGTGGCGGTAGCGGGGGCTGTGCTGGGTGCGGGACGGATTTGGGGCATCCCTGGCCGTGAGAGCCGCGGGGCCATCCCCTTTCCCACTCCCTGCGTCCCCTTGCAGACGATGACCCCGACAGCACGGTGGATGACCGGGACAGCGATTACCGCAGTGAGACCAGCAACAGCATCCCGCCGCCGTACTACACCACCTCCCAGCCCAACGCCTCCGTCCACCAGTACCCCATGAGGCACCAGCAGCAGAGCTCCCGCGACTCCTACACCGACTCCATGCAGAGTTACGAGGACTACTCAGACCAGCGTCCCATCAGGTAGCGTCGGCGCAGCCAGCTCCCTCCCCGGGGACCTGCTCTCTCAATCCTCCCCCACAGGTGGCAGAGGCCAGCGGGGCCCCAGGGTGACGCCAGGGATGGCACCCCCAGGGCGGTGGGTGACGGAGGGAAGGATGGTGAGGCGAGGAAGAGGGGGATGGTGCCAGCCCCAAGCCTTTCCTTCTCACTGGAAAGTTTTCAAGCTCTTTTGGGTCACTGCCCTCTGTCCTCGCTGGGCTTCGGGACCCTGCAAGCCCCGGCTGTCCTTGCTGGGAGCCGAGTGTGTGACCTGGTTTGGGACAGAGAGGTGGCCGTAGGCAGAGCCGCAGGCAGGGACACCTGCCCGGCACTTTGTCCCCGCGGTCGCAGTGCAGTTCGGTTCCTCGCCAGCATCCAGCCCAAGGTGCCAGCCCCATCCCCCAGGATGGAGCCTCCCGACCGACGTCCCCACGGCGGCAGGGGATGCCGGGGCGCGGTGGATGGCGGCGGCGCGGCACCTGGGACCTTGCTGATCATCTTCCTCTCCTCCCCGGCAGACGCTATGGTAGCGTAGACTCTGCCGCAAACGGACGCAGCGACGCTGAGTCCGCTTCCGAGTCGAGCAGGCGGACCAGCCGCCAGCCTTCCCTTGAGAGCAGGCGGTCCCTAGACCTATCGGATAGGTGGGTCGCTACCGCGTCGTGTGCCGTGTGCCGTCGCAGAGTGCTGTGGTCGGTCCTTGCAGCCGTGGTGAGGCCAACACCAGTCCCGGCAAAGGCGGCCCCGTGCCGCCGCGGGGTCCCCCTCTCCCCGCCCCGGACCGCCTTGCAGAGGAGCAGCGTTGGAATGCTCCAGGCGTCTCTTGACCCCGTGGCTTCCCCTTCTTGCTGCTGCCGCCCCGGCTCATGGGGGGCGATGCCCCAGCACCCCGGTCCCGCTCGCCGGCACAGCGACCGGTTGGCAGCGCTGCTGCCTGTTCCCCCGTCAGGCCAGCAGGTATGGGAGCTGGGGCCTGGGGGACTCAAATGCCACCCTCCTCCCAGGGAGCACCTGGCCGGGCCAAAGCCTCACGCAGTGATTTGATTTGGGACCCTCGCGATGTGCCGGGGGCCCCTCTCCCAGCTCTGGCCAGGATCAGGCCGGGGAGGTGAGGGGTGTCCAGGCATGAGCCGTGTCTCCTGCACCCCTGTGCCCCAAGACCCCCTTCCCAAGGCACCTGGATGATGCCAGTACTCCTCCCTGCCGGGACCAGCCTGGGTGTCCCCAGCACCCTCCTCCCTGCGGTGTCCCCTGTCCTCCCGCCGCCTGGCCCGGCCGCTCTGGGCCCAGGGCTCTGCCCATCCCGTCCCCTCGTCCCCTTCCCCCTTGCCCACCCCTGAGCCCCGGCTGCCGGTGCTGGAGACGTGGTGTCGGCCTCTTCCTAGGCATGTCCCTGTCCTGTCTGCATGTTTGCTTATGTGACCCTCTCCCCACGGAGCCCTGCGGCCGCCCCCCGTCCCCGGTAGCCTCCTGGGACGCAGGGACCCCCCCTCTGTGCCGCCGCTTCCCCCAGGGGCAGGCGGCTGCGGGAAGGGGGTGCTGGAAGGGCCGGGGGCCAGCGGGGCAGATGGGGCGGTGGGGTCTGGCCTGGCAGGAGGAGTGACGAGGGGACCCCCGGGTAGGGATGCTGTGGTGAAGGGGAGCGATGGGGTTGAGGGGTCGTCCTTGGAGAGGGGGTGCCTGGAAGATCTCGAGGGAGCGCTGGGATGTCAGGGCAGAGGTTGGGCGCCGGATCTGCGGGCCGGGGGCAGGACGGGGTGTCCGGCAGGAGCAGGGTCTGGCTGGGGGGGGGCTGCCACCCCTGGCAGGGGTGAGCTGAGGGGACAGGCGCCGTCCCGTGTCCCCACGCTCGGCCCAGGCACACGCAGGAAGGTCAGACCCCTGAGAGTGCTATTCCCAGCCCACGCAGTCTCCCGGGTCCGTGCCTTCGGCTCCCACGACGCGGAGCCCGGCACTCACCTAGGGCTGCGTCCCGGGGGACCCCGGGCTCTGGCTGGGGTGACACGGGGCAGGCCAGGCCGCGGCGTGGACCCACGGGAACACTGTCCTTGTCTCCCCTCGGCCCCGCAGCCCCACGGGGAGCAGCCGCTACGCCTCGTCGGCCGAGCTGAGCCAGGGCAGCTCCCAGCTGAGCGAGGACTTCGAGAACGAGAGCCTGCGGGACTCGGAGCTGGATGAACGGGACGGCGACTCCTACCACTCCTGCCACAGCTCCGTCAGCTACCGCAAGGACTCGCCTCGCTGGGAGGAGGAGGAGGAGGACGACGACGACCTCTATCTGGAGGAGGAGGAGGAAGAGGAGGAGGAAGAGTTCAATGAAGACTACAGCGAGAACGAGGAAGGCTACCCCAAGGAGGAGGAGGAGGAGGAGGAGGACCTGCGGGAGCAGGGCACCTATGAACCCCCCGAGCACGATGCCTACCCCCCGCCGCAGAAAGCCCCTGGGCAGCAGCAGCAACAGGTCCTGCAGCAGCAGCAGCAGCAGCAGCAACCCCAGCAGGTCCCACAGCTGAAGCCGCAGCAGCAGGAGAGGAAGGAGGAGAGGAAGGAGGAGAGGAAGGAGGAGAAGGATACCTCTGCCCCCCAGGAAACCCCAGAGGCCCCCCAGCCCCAGCGGGGAGCGGATGAAGCTCCCCTGCAAGAGGCGGCCCCTGAGCCCGAGCCCCCGAAACCGGCTGAGAGGTAGGAGGGACCTGTAGCGTCCTTGGGATGGCACTGAGCCTGGTGACACCGGGGGTGCTCTGGAGGTGACCCGGGGCTAGCGCTGGTGCCAAGGGGCAGTGCCAAGGACCTTCTGCGGTGGCTGGGGCTTTTCCAGGTGCCTGAGGCGTCGAGGTGGGGGAAGGCCGCCTCGTGCCACCCTGGCGAGGGTCAGTCCCCTCGGGCACGCTGCTCTGGCCCGGCCACCAGCCCCACGCTGAGCAGGGGCAGAGCTCGAGGCGTTTGAGATCCTGCCAGGGCTACCGGGGGTGCAGGTTTATAACCAGGGATCCTGGGGATGGGGGAAGCGGGGGCTTGGGGCTGCGATTCCGCTCCTCTGGCTCAAGCCGTCGGCTCCCTGGATGGAGGGGGTACCCCAGCGCTTGGCACAGGCAGAGGAGGGAATTTCCTTCCTAGGAGTCAATCCTCCCTCTAGGCCACTAGGAAAAGCTCGTCCGTGGTCTCCTGTGCTGTGCAGATGAATTATTTGGTGGCCAGGTCCCTGGTACAGCACGTGAATAATTCATGTGTCGGTCCCTACCTTTTAATTATTGAACACGTCCATTTTTCCATGGTTTGGTGAACGGCACCGCTCTGCCCAGAGGGGAAGCGTGACAGGCTTTTTCGGTCTTTTCCTTAGTTTAAATTACAGACCAGAGCTGGGGAATCTCTAATTTAAAAGGATGTGTAATCAGCTTTTTTTTTTTTTTTAAAAAAAAAACCAACATATTTAGGCCCAAGAGCTGGCTAGAGTCCTGGCGGAGGTGGCTTTAGTTCGTGTCTGCCTGCGGTGCCTGTTCTCCAGGCAGGGGGCTTGGGGGGGGCCCGCGTTGGGCACTGGGGACCATGGATTAGGGCTGGGGACCCCAGGTTAGTGCTGAGGACCCCAGATTAGCGCTGAGGATCCCAGATTAGCGCTGAGGACCCCGGATTAGTGTTGGGGACCACATATTAGCGCAGGCACGGCCCCACTGGGACGGTTTGGGCAGATTCGTCTCCTGAGCTCCCCACAGCCTCACCCCAGCCTGGTTCTGGGCACCCATCCCCAGTGTCCCGTCACACCAGGCTCTCCAGGAGGCTGAGGTGTTTGGAGGATTTATTTTCTTTTCCTCCATGTCTCGATTTTGCGAGAGAGGAGGAAAAAAACCCCGCAACAACCAGCATGTCCAGGCTGGCAGGTCCTCCTGAGCTCGGAGCCACTGGGGTGTTGGGAGCTCTTAACCCCGGGAGGGCCCAGCGTGTTGGGAAGCGACCAGAGGGACGTCCTGTTGGGAAGATGAGTGTGGGGGGGATGTTTCATCCACGTGCTTGTGTCACCGGCAGTCCCCGACCCTTTGCTGCTGGAGGGATTCCTCCACGGGGCTTGGAGCAACCTGGGCTGGTGGGAGGTGTCCCTGCCCAGGGCAGGGGGTTGGAACCGGATGGTCTTTAAGGTCCCTTCCCACCCAAACCAGTCTGTGATTCTAATGTCACTTGGGTGCCCAGGGCAGCGTGTCCCGAGGGAGGGGGAACTCCTGGCTTCTCCCCGTTGCTTTGCCTTGACTCTGCCGCCCTTTGCAGCGGGACTTGCTACCTTTTTAGAGTCCTTCCTGCTAGCAAGAGGGGTTTTTGCCATGGCCACGCTGGCTCAAGGCCCATCAGGATCCCTAAATTGCAGGCTCAGTCCTGCCCGGGGGGTGGGGGCTGACTCCCCCCTCCCCGGTGCCGTGCTGGGAGGTGAGCAAGGTGTGTGTGCTTGCAGGGAGGAGACAGAGGTGGAGGTCCAGGACCCCAAAGCACGAGCCAAAGCCAACTGGTTGAGAGCCTTCAACAAGGTCTGCATGCAGCTGCAGGAGGTGAGCAACCCCCCCCCGGCCGCCCGCCCGCCACCGAGTCCCAGCGCTGGCCACGTGCTGGGCTGGGGGCACGGCCCCTTCCCGTGCCCGGGCATCCTCCAGACACCTCCGCTCCCCGACCCCGTGGACATCCCACACCCTGAGGGCAGTGGGGACCTGGGAGGCCCCAACAGCGGTGGCCCCGCAACCCCCATTCACGCCAAGTGGGACACCCCCCCCGCCCCGCCGCGGGACAGGGAGCGCTGAGGACCTTCCCCCGGTGTGTGCTGCATGCGGTGTGCTGGTGCGAGCCCCTCCGCCCTCTCCCTTGGATTGAGTTGACAATTTTTTGTTCTGTTTTTAGACTCCATCCTCCATCTTTTCTTTTTGTTTTGGCTCTGGATTCACCCCCTGGGGCTTCGATTCCCCTCCCCACCGCTTCTCTTTTCAGTTGTCCACCACCATGGCCCTTGCGCCCGTGTCTCCCCTTCCCGCAGGGAAGGGGTGTAGCCTGCCTGCAGGTAAGCATGTCCAACGGGAACCACCCAGCGACGCGTGTGCCTTCCCTGTGTGTGTGTGTGTGTGCAGGGATTGCCCCAGGAGGGAGGTATAATTGGCTCTTTCCTCCTTTCTCCCCCCAAAATAATCCCCTCCCTGCAAAGGGTGGTGGCCCTGGGGGACGGTCCCTGCACACACGCTATCCCCGGCGTGCCCTGCCTTTTCCCCGCACGTCTTCTCCATGCGGCTGCGGGGCCGCGCAGACCTGCTGAGCCTTTCCAATGCCGCTTCTCCGGTCCCCCGAACTCGGAATTTTTTTTGCACCGTGCCGCCATCCCCATCGCTTGGCCGAGTTCCTCTGCTGAACCCTGCCCACCGCTTGCCCAGCTCTTGGAGGTGTTTTACTCCCAGTGCAAGCTCTTTGCTGGAAAGAGCCCCGTCATTTTAGGAACAGGCTTTTTCTCCACCCGCCCTGTAAACACTTTACATCCTTCCCCAGTGCCGTGGGCACCACTGGGCGCTCAGCTGCCCCCAGTGCCGGGTCCCCGGGGAGGGCTGCCATGCATGCCGGGGGCCAGCGCTTGCGTCTGTGACGGCCACCTCGTGTTTTGCAGGCCCGTGGGGACGGCGATGGAGAGGCTAAATCCCTGTGGTTCAAAGGCGGGTGAGTACATGGGGAAAACGGTGCTTTCTGCCCCCCGCCCCGGGTCTCGGGGGCTGCTCTCCCCTCCTCATTAGGATGTGATTAATGAGCTCGTTGGGGGGGTGGCGTGGGGAAACGCTGCTGAGCTGAGGGCTCAGCGGGGGGGACTACATTTTTGGGCTGGATGCTGGTCGCTCGGTGCTTTTGGAGGAGCCAGCAGAGATGCCGCCACTCCGTGTCCCCGAGAGCCGCTGCCGATGGGGAGAGCCAGGAGGTGAGTGGGTTGGGACGAGAGCGAGCCGGGGCGGCAGCTCCCACTTCTCCCCTGCCGTCTGGGGCTCGAGCGGTGCCATGGGGAACCCTGAACCTCACGTCCCCGTCTTGCCCTCGCGGGCGGCCCTGCCGCTGACCCAGGCTCGCCTGTGGTGTCCCCGAGGGAAAAATCCCAGCTCTCCCGCCCCACGCTGCAAAGCCAAAGCTGACTAAGCCAAACGAGCTTTTTCCTTCACGCCACTAAAGAAAAACACCTTCACCTGGGGAAAATCCCAGTTTTCTGCCAGAATCCGCTTTTCCCCCCAGGTGTTAGTCCGGTGATCCCTGCCCCGGCTAGGGCGGTGGTGGGGATGGGGGTCCCACAGGGGGGGGTTTGTCTGCAGTCCTCTCCGCCAAGTCCGGAGCCAACGTGGGGCAATAGCAGGGAGCCCCTTCCTGCCTCAGTTTCCCCTTCCCCGCTGACTCTCGTCTCTCTTGCAGGCCTGGTGGCGGGCTGATCATTATAGACAGCATGCCGGACATACGCAAGCGAAAACCCATCCCCCTAGTTAGCGATTTGGTGAGGTTCCTCCTAACGCCTGGCACCCCACAGCTTCTGGCTTCGCTCCCGCTGCGTCCCGCTGGACTGCGCCGTCCGCCCGCCCCGGCCGACGATGGCCGGGCGTCTGTGCCCTGCTCCCCAACCGCCTCTAACATGGCTTGTGTTTTCTCTTTTCTTTTCTCCGGCCTGGCTTGGCCGTCCCTGGCGGCAGGGGGGCGGCAGTAAGGTTTCTGCGCTGCATTAACAGCATGCCCGACATTAAGCCTGGACGCAAATCTCTCCCTCTAGTCAGCGATCTGGTGAGCGCGGTCCGAGGGGTTAAAGAGAGAGCACCCTTGGGTGCTGCTGGCCAGCCCAGCCCAGCCTCCTCCAGCCCTGCAGGCGGGGGACGCGGGGGGGGGTGTCCCGGCCTGTTTTGGGGGTCTCCTGGCCCTGGCAGTGGGGAGCTGTGAGGGTGGCACAGCTGGGCTCTCCCCACCCGAGGGTGCTTCTCTTTAACGGAGCTCCAGGGCCCTGTCCCTACACCAAGCATCAGCCCAAGGCTGCGTCTTATCTCCCAATTTTTTTTACCGATGCTGCGTCCCCTGTCCCTTCCTGTCCCAGGTGCCGCGGGCTGCCCGCAGCGCGGGTGCTGGGCGCAGGGACCGGCCGAGGGGCAACGCCGGCTTTTCTGAGCCGCACAGATGCTCCTGGCCCCACCGTTGTCACACTGCGCCGCTACAGCCCAGTCCCCACGCTGGCATCCCGTCCAGCCCCTGGGCTGTGATGCGCAGGGTCTCCCTGCTGTCACCCCCCCTGGGGACAAGCGACAGCAATGTGGGAAATGGGCCGCCCTTTGCACCCAGAATTAGGTGCCCTTCGCCTCCTTCCCCCTCTCTTTACCCCTCGCCGCCTCCACTTTGTGCCCTCCCCAGGGTGCCTCCATCCTGTCCCCAACCCGCCTCTCCTCTCCCATCCCGCTGCCCCCACACCTTTGCTGCCCCCACCCCAATGCCCCCCACCCCCTCAGCCCGCTGGGGCCGCCGCTGATGCTTCTGCACTGTGTTGTGTCGGTGTCGGGGTGTGGGTGGTGATGGGGTGGGCAGAGCGTGGGGGTCAGGGCGGGGGCCGCTGCCTTTCCCGGCTGGGATTTGGCAAGCTGCAGCCTGAGCTGTGGCTTGGGGTGGGAAACCCCCCCAGGGACTGGCCCTGTGCTGGGTGAGGGGTTGATGTTGCCCCGATTCCCACTGGTTCTAGCAGGGAAGGGGCCAGGACTTGCTCTGCTGGGAGGTGTCTCGCACTAATGGCCTTTTATTCCCCCCGCCCTCGCCGGCCCTGGCTGCCCACAGGCAATGGTAAGTGCCCCCCACCCCGGTGTCCCTGGGGTCTCAGACACACATCGAGAGGCTCTGAACTGGGAATGCTGCGGGGCTGCTGAACTGGTTCCAGTCCCACTGTGCAGCGGGGGGGTGGCTTTGCCGCGCTGGCATCACTGGGAGCTGGGCTGTCCCCGTTGCCGGCCCATGCAGCCAGCGCCCACCCCTCTCTGGGGTGGGGGGGGTCTGCCCCAGGTGTTTTACAGCCACGGGGACCCCAAATGTGTGCGGGAGGGACGCCCCGTGCTCTGCCGGATCTGGGAACTGTGTTTCTTTCCCACAGTCCCTGGTCCAGTCCAGGAAAGCGGGAATCACGTCCGCGCTGGCCTCGAGCACCTTGAACAATGAGGAGCTGGTAGGTGCTGGGGTTTACTGGGGCGGGGGGGGGGTTGGTCATGGTGGGAGGGCTGAGCCCCGGCTGGCTGGGCCAGCAACGGCGATGTGGGGGGAGGTCTGCGCCACACCAGCATCCTCCTCCGGTGATGCCAAAGCAGCCAGGATGCTACACCTGGGGATGGTGGCAGTTGTCCTCTGCCCTTCTTGTCCGCACCCGGCGGTGACATTACACATGGCCCAACACCCGTTCCTGGGGTCTCCGCACTGTGCCGCACGGCTCAGCTGCCCGTACGTTGCCTGAGCTTTTCTCCCCTTCCTCTCCTCTCTCCTTGCACAGAAAAACCATGTTTACAAGAAGACCCTGCAAGCCTTAGTGTATCCCATCTCCTGCACGACGCCCCACAACTTTGAGGTGTGGACAGCCACCACCCCCACCTACTGCTACGAGTGCGAGGGGCTGCTCTGGGGCATCGCCCGGCAGGGCATGCGCTGCGCCGAGTGCGGCGTCAAGTGTCACGAGAAGTGCCAGGACCTGCTCAATGCCGACTGCCTGCAGAGTAAGGAGCCCGTCGCCCGCAGCCTCATCCCTTCTCGCTTTGGAGAGGGAGGATGGAGCGGCCCCGGGGAGAGCTGGGCTCCTGCCTTGTGCGTGGGGGGAAGTGGTGGGCAGGGCAGACCTGTCCTGGGCAGGGTGTAGACCCCTCCAGGTTTGAATTCATTCATGCACGGTGGGTTTGGGGAGCTCTTGGCTCTCTCCTGGATGCTGCCTGTCCTCCCCCCCCCGCCCCGTCTCACCCATGGCTGTCCTCTCCCAGGGGCGGCGGAGAAGAGCTCCAAGCACGGAGCAGAGGACCGGACCCAGAATATCATCATGGTGCTCAAGGACCGCATGAAAATCCGGGAGCGCAACAAGCCAGAGATATTTGAGCTGATCCAGGAGGTGTTTGGGGTCACCAAGACCACGCACACCCAGCAGATGAAGGCAGTGAAGCAGAGCGTCCTGGACGGCACCTCCAAATGGTCGGCCAAGATCAGCATCACGGGTAGGCACCGGTTGCGCCTGGCGCCACGTCCCCTCGCACAGGGGTGCCGGGTGCTCCCGTTCCCCTCCCGCCCCTCATCCTGCAAAAGGGGCTTCAGCCCCCGGGGCTCTGCCAGGGGACACGAGGTGCCCGTTGCGGGGACCTCGGTGCGGCTGTGGCACCGACTTCCCTCTCCGTTCTTTCCGCTGCGTGTCCCCCGCGGGTGCCTCCTGTGCCGTGCCGTCCTGCGCTGCAGTCGTTTGTGCCCAGGGCCTGCAAGCAAAGGATAAGACGGGTTCCAGTGACCCGTATGTCACTGTCCAGGTTGGAAAGACCAAAAAAAGGACTAAAACTATCTATGGCAATCTCAACCCAGTCTGGGAGGAGAATTTCCATTTGTAAGTTCACCCCTGGCCCCTCTGTCCCCCTTCCTGGCCACTCGTGGTCATGCTGGGTGGTGGGGAGTCAGCTGGGGACTCATCCTGCCCCGGTTGAGGGTGGAGGGGGGCTGCTGGGGTTACTGGGAATGCTGGTTTTGTGCCATGGAGGGTTTGGCTCCCAGCGACGGGGGCTGCGTTGGGGCTGCCTGGGCACGGTGCAGAGCCCTGCCGAGCCCACCGGGGAGGGTGGGTGCCCCCACGTTCGCTCTCTTCCCCAGTTCCTGCCTGGTGTTGGGATGGTCCCTCTTGTTTAGGGAAACAGAGGCTGGGGAGAGGCCGAAAAGGTTTCCCTGCTCATGCTGGGGCTTCTCCCGTCTCCCCTCCCCAGCGAGTGCCATAACTCCTCCGACCGCATCAAGGTCCGGGTCTGGGATGAAGACGACGACATCAAGTCCCGCGTCAAGCAGCGCTTCAAGAGGGAGTCCGACGACTTCCTGGGCCAGACGATCATCGAGGTCCGGACCCTGAGTGGGGAGATGGACGTCTGGTACAACCTCGGTAACCGCCTGCCCCGGCCCAGCCAACTTGGGCTGGGACCCCCATCCCTGCGCTCCCGGGGGGGCCGTGCTGCCAGCCAGGGCATGAAGGCTATTTCAGCACACTGGTATGGGTTCTGCTGTTAAAAACGCTTCATATTGAAAGCCATTGGGATCAAGTGTTTTCTCAGGGTCGGTCTCAAAACCCTTTGCCCAGGAGGTCTGGAGCACCAGCCCTCTGCAGAGGGGAAACTGAGGCACGGAGAGGCCACATCTCTGTCGTGCCTGGAGATAGGGGCAAATCCCTCTCCGCAACGCCTTGGCGCATGGCACCCTGGCACCCTGGGACCCTGGCTGCTCTCAGCGCTGGGCATCCCGCTGTCCCCAGCCCCAAGAGCCCCTCTGCGCCGGAGCCGCCTGCCCCTCCTTGGGGTCGGGAGTAAGCAGAGTTGCTCTGGGGAAGCCTCATGTCTCGTCCCCTTCCCTGTACTCCACAGACAAGCGGACAGACAAGTCGGCCGTGTCGGGAGCCATCCGGCTGCACATCAGCGTGGAAATCAAAGGCGAGGAGAAGGTGGCCCCCTACCACGTCCAGTACACCTGCCTGCACGAGGTGAGCAGCCCGGGCAGACGCGGGGGGAACGGCCCCCACCCCAGCCACGCCACCGAGCCCACCACCAGCCCCACGCGCCTGACCGGACTCGTTTGTACCTCCAGAACCTGTTCCACTTCGTGACGGATTTGCAAAACAACGGGGTGGTGAAGATCCCCGACGCCAAGGGGGACGACGCCTGGAAGGTGTACTTTGACGAGACGGCGCAGGAGATCGTGGATGAGTTTGCCATGCGCTACGGGGTGGAGTCCATCTACCAGGCCATGACGTGAGTCCCTCGCCCGCCACCCTGCTCAGAGCGGTAGCCCTGGGTGGGGGCGACGCTGTCGGCATCTTCCTCCCCTGCTGCCGTTTCCACCCGCCTCCCCGCCACGGGCGCGGAGATCCTCCTTTAGCTCGTCCTGCACCCGGGCACCCCTCCATCCCCTTCCCCGTGCCTGCACCCCAAACCCCGCGCCCCTTCCTAGAGCCAGCCCCTCCCGCGGCCCCTCGCCCTCACCTTCCGCCTCCCTCTGCAGGCATTTTGCTTGTCTTTCCTCCAAATACATGTGCCCAGGAGTGCCGGCGGTGATGAGTACCCTGCTCGCCAACATCAACGCCTACTATGCCCACACCACGGCCTCCACCAACGTCTCGGCCTCTGACCGCTTTGCCGCATCCAATTTCGGGGTAAGTCCGATGGTGCGTAAACACTTCTTCCTTCTTCTCTCTCTTCTCTTGGGAGGGGGCGGGGGGCTCGAGGGGCAAAAAGGGCCGTGCAAAACACCCCGCTCCAAACTGCAGGCGGGCGGCGGGGGGGGGGGGGGGTGGTCAGCCCCTGCTTGGCCCCAAAATTCATCCCGCTTACCTTCCAAGAAGGAAAAGAGCCACCTCCTTCCTGGCAGAAGGTCTAAATCTGCTTCCCAAATTATTATGGTAAAACCGCGGCCGGAGCCGGAGCGGGCCGGGATGCTGAGCCGGCAGCGTGGCAGGAGGGGGGAAACCTCGGTGGCAACATCCCAAAGAGGTGGCAAGGAGCCATCCCTGCGGCTCGCCGGGAGTTCTGCACAGCCCTGTGCGCTTTGGGCGCACCCCGGCACCGCCGCAAACTCGCCCGGCTGTGCCAGCACCCATGGGTGCCCGCCGGGTGCCGCGCTTTTGGCCAACGGGGCGAGTTTGTGCCGGGGGCCGAGTGCGTCCTCGGGGGTGTGGGGCTGAGCTCTCGCCCCGGCTCCCCCCGTGTCGTCCCAGAGGCAGCAGGCGGTTGCTGCGGACACACACGGGTCGAGCCAGGATTAGTGCCCAGCTCCGGGTCGGGAATAGTGCTGGGTAGCCAGGGATGCAGCCAGCGCTGGGCACAGCTCCCGGCAGCGGCTGCATTGGATCGTCTCCCAGTTCCTGTTGCAGGGGGTAGCTAGAGCCGAGCGAGCTGCGCCTCCAGGTCACGCAGGAGGAGGAAACCGTACGGAAAAGAAAAGAAAAAAGAAAAAAAAAAAAAAGCACCTTTTCTCTAACATGGAGGGTTTTAAAAACTTGTTTCTTTCTCTTTTTTTAGAGAGCCTAAAGGTTGGGTCCTAAAGTGCCCGGCCGTCTCGCTTTAACCCCGAGTACCCGTCGTGTCCAGTTTTAAAGCGCTGCAGCCGTTGGGTGGCGGGGACGCACGGTCTCGGCCCAGAGCCTGGCTTTGCCGTCTCCGGCGGGCGAACGCGCCCAAGGTTTGCGGTCGCCAGTGCAGGCTGTGGGCTCGGCCGAGCCGCAGCCAGGCGGGCGCAGGACTCGCTGCCCTGTCCCGTCCCTTTGTCCCGTATCCCCCCAGGATTCGGGGCGCTGCTCCGGGCTCTCCGGAGCCCTACGGGACAGTCCTGACCCCACACACCCCATGCTGGGGGGTGAACCCAGGGCTCTTGTGGGAGGCCATGGGGTTGTTCGAAGTCCCCCTTCAACAGAGGTGCAAAGCGAAATGCCTCCCGACAGCGTTTTGGGGAGGATTTGGTTGCTTCGCCCTCAGCTCTGACAGCTGATCCGCAGCCCAAGGTGGGATTTGCATCCTCCTGCCCCACACTCCTGGGCTGAGCTGAATTAAAGCCACTCGGCCCCGGTGCAGACCATTTACCTGGGGTTGTTCCCTGCCCGCGTCCCTCGATGCAGCCCAGTCGGGCGAGCGAGGAGCCCACGGAGGCGTCCAGCTCCCGGGGGCCATCCTGGCCTTGTCTCAAAGCAGGTCGGCCCCGAAGGTGGGCGGCCGCTGCAAGAGCCCAGCTGCTCTTTTCCCTGCCCTTTTTTTCTGAGCTCTTTGAAAGCTTCAGTCCCGGGGCCACGCGGCCGA
This sequence comes from Larus michahellis, assembly GCF_964199755.1. NCBI lineage: Eukaryota > Metazoa > Chordata > Aves > Charadriiformes > Laridae > Larus > Larus michahellis. The sequence continues at coordinate 873,204 of NC_133918.1, read as the reverse complement.
GGGCCACGATCCCGCACACCCTCTCCCTGCCGCTGCCCCGAGCCCAGGGTTCAAGTGGGCAGGGCAGATAGAGCATCCCAACACCGTGAAAGGAAAGGGGATGTGCAGCGTTGCCTCTCCATCCTGTACCGTGCCCAGCATGGCCACACGTACCCCAGGAGCCATCGATGGGTGCCAGTGAGCCCTGGCCATCAGCGAGGACATGCTCTTCTCCGTGGGCGTCCCGTGTCCACCTGCAGGGCTCCAATGAAGGAAGGAAGGACAGCAGGATAGCAGGAAGGAGAGGGATGAGAGCTGGGGTTGGCATGGGGCGGGCTGGGGGCAGAGAAAGCCAGGGGCAGTGGGGAGGGGGGACGGTTCTTGCCGCCTTTCCCCCGTTTACCTGGCTCCGGGGCGTTTCTCCGCAGAAGGAGCGGTTCGTCAAACTCCTCGACCAGCTGCACAACTCGCTGCGGATCGACCTCTCCATGTACAGGGTAAGGTGCCTGCCGTGCCTCAGTTTCCCCACCCGTCTACTGATGTCCGAAACAACAGGCAGCTGTTTTCTCCCCCTCTGCTCGCCCCTGTAAGAGTTCTCTGTGCAGCTCCGCTCTTTTCTTCCCCTTCGGCAGAACAACTTCCCTGCCAGCAGTCCCGAACGCTTGCAGGATCTCAAGTCCACAGTGGATTTGCTGACCAGCATCACCTTCTTTCGGATGAAGGTATTCACAGAATCAGAGAGTTTGGGTTGAAAGGGACCTGAAAGCCCACCCAGTGCCCTGGGCAGGGACACCTCCCACCAGCCCAGGTTGCTCCAAGCCCCGTCCAACCTGGCCTTGAACCCCTCCAGGGATGGGGCAGCCACAGCTTCTCTGGGCAACCTGGGCCAGGGGCTCACCCCCCTCACAGCAAACAATTTCTGCCTCACATCTCATCTCAATCTCCCCTCTTCCAGTTTCAAACCCTTCCCTCTCGTCCCATGGCTCCCCTCCCTGCTCCAGAGCCCCTCCCCACCTCTCCTATAGGCCCCCTTTAGGTTCTGGAAGGTTGCTATAACGTCTCCCCGGGGCCTTTTCTTGCTGGGGCCCCACTCGCCCCGTCCCACTGACCCTCGCTGGCCCCGGCTTCTTGCAAGGTTGGGTCACGCTGGCCCCGTGGCAGCTCCCGGTGGGCTGGCCGGGGCTGCGGGGCTGCCTCCAGCGCTGTTCCCTCCCCGCACCCCCAGGTCCAGGAGCTGCAGAGCCCCCCACGAGCCAGCCAGGTGGTGAAGGACTGCGTGAAAGCCTGCCTCAACTCCACCTATGAGTACATCTTCAACAACTGCCACGAGCTCTACAGTCGCGAGTACCAGACGGACCCGGTGCGTGGCGTGCGGGAGAGCTGGGATGCACTGGGATACTGGAGGTGGGGGCGGGGGACGACGATGACATGTCGCTTCCCCCTGCTGACATTCCCCATCCCCTGCCCTTTTCCTTCGCACAATGCTCCTGCTCCCTCTCCAGAGCCCCGAGCCTTGGGCAGGGTTGGAGCCCCACTGCTGCGGGGTTGAGACCGGGGTCAGACAAGTGTGGCGGGCGGGGGGGCGGGGGGGGGGTGGGTGGGCTGCGGGGGGGCCTTCAGGGTGTTCCCAGCGCCCTCCTGCCTCCTTGTGAGCCCCGGCCACGAAATTGAGCCCCACAGGTGGGGTGACCGGAGCCTCCACTGTATCCCCATCCCTCCAGGCTAAGAAAGGCGAGGTGCCCCCCGAGGAGCAGGGCCCCAGCATCAAAAACCTGGACTTCTGGTCCAAGCTCATCACCCTGATAGTCTCCATTATCGAGGAGGACAAGAATTCCTACACGCCCTGCCTGAACCAGTGAGTAGGTGCTGGGAAAGGGGACGCTGCATCACATGGGGGGGATGCCCACACGGCGGCAACGGTAGTGTTAGTCCTTTGGAAGAGGGTTGTAGCGTCCATTCTACAGCTGGGGAAACTGAGGCAGACGGGAGGGGTGTGTGGGGACACACGTATCTCCAAGCGGAGGGCTGGTCCACCCTGTGTCCGCGCTTTCCCCCCGCCCCAGGTTCCCCCAGGAACTGAACGTGGGGAAGATCAGCGCTGAGGTGATGTGGAACCTCTTTGCTCAGGACATGAAGTACGCGATGGAGGGTGAGTCCCCCCCCATGCCGCCCCGAGCCTGGTGGGGAACCAGGCAGGAGCCGCGCTCTGCTCCCACCTCCCCTCTTCCCTGGGCATTTCACCCCCTCATCAACACGGTGCCGAGCTTAAATTCCACCCAAGAAGCTCTTCCATCTTCACCCCATTTACCCTGGCATCCCCGGAGCTGCCCTTTGCCGGGGGAGGGGGGGGGAGGCTGCCCCCCCCCACCCCCCAGGTTTGGGGCTGGAAGCAACCCCAGGTGCAACGCTTGCCTTCCCCGTGCAGAGCACGACAAGCACCGCCTGTGCAAGAGTGCGGACTACATGAACCTGCACTTCAAGGTGAAGTGGCTGTACAACGAGTACGTCACCGAGCTGCCCTCCTTCAAGAGCCGCGTGCCCGAGTACCCGGCGTGAGTGCAGCCCTCGGGGAGCGGGGCGGGGGGGTGCCCGCCGGCCTTGCGGGGCCGGCCGGCCGGCCTCACCGGGGACGGGGACTCTCTTCCAGCTGGTTTGAGCCCTTCGTTATCCAGTGGCTGGATGAGAATGAAGAGGTTTCGCGGGATTTCCTGCATGGAGCGCTGGAGCGGGACAAGAAGGATGGGGTATGAACAAGAGTGTCGGTGGATGCAGCCCGGGAGGGGGGCAAGGGGCTTGTTCCTCGAAGCCCAGTGTGTCCCCATCGGGACACATCGGGACATCCCCTCCCTGCCTCCTGCTGACACCACCTCTCGCTCCTCCAGTTCCAGCAGACGTCGGAGCACGCGCTTTTCTCTTGCTCCGTGGTGGACGTCTTCTCCCAGCTCAACCAGAGCTTCGAGATCATCAAGAAGCTCGAATGCCCCGACCCCCAGATTGTTGGGCACTACATGCGGAGGTTTGCCAAGGTGGGCAGCTGCTGGGGCGGGGGCCGCTGGGCCAGCAGCACCCCTGGGAGCGCGGTCCCAGCCCTGGCCTGGGGCTCCTGGGCTCTCTCTGCCACCTCCGGTCCGGCTGCGGGCAGCGGCACAGGTTGCACCACTTCTCACAGGGATGCTCATGCAAACATGCCGTGAACACACCCTGTGGCTCTCCCAGCTTCGCTAGCGCGGGAGATTAGCTAATTAATGAGTTAATTGGTTAATTAGTCTAGATTAATTTAATGCCACCGGCTCGCTGCAGTGCGGGATAGAGTTGCACGTGAGCTTGGTGGCCGATACCTTCACAGCTGTGCTGGAGCTGCCCGTGGAGACCAGATGTGCTGGATCTGGCTCCCAGTGGCTGTGCCCACGCTGCTCCCAGCGCGTCTGTGGGGCCGGAGGGTCTAGGGGGGTCCCAGGGTGTATCCAGGCGTTGGGTTGTTTCACTGCTGTGGGACTCATGGTCTCCTTCTCTCCTTCTTTCCTCCTCTTTGCTGCTCTCTGGGCGGGTCCTGTCCCTCATTTCGGCTGCAGACCATCAGCAATGTGCTACTCCAGTATGCTGAGATCATCTCCAAGGATTTTGCCTCGTACTGCTCCAAGGAGAAGGAGAAAGTGGTGACGTATCTCCTTTCTGCTTGCCACCCGCCCGGTGCTGCCAGGCAGGGCTGTCCCCCCACGGTGACCCCAGCCACCACCTCAGCTCCAGAGCTGGTCCCCGTGACGCAGGTCGTGCCCCCGGCCTCTGTCCGATGGCCGTCCCTGGAGTGCTGCCAGGCAGGCCTCCGTGCCGTGACTGCCCTCGTGTCCCCCAGTGCAGGGTGGGAGGGACCCGGGGCGGTGGGCAGCTATTCCAGTCACATTTGTTGGTGCTGACCCTCTCCATTCTGCCCCTCCAGCCCTGCATCCTGATGAACAACATCCAGCAGCTCCGCGTCCAGCTCGAGAAGATGTTTGAAGCCATGGGGGGGAAGGAGGTGGGTATTGGGGGTCTCCAGGAGGGGCTGGATCACTCCCTTCTCCCCAGAGGCAGCCCCTTCCCCGGCTCCGCAGCACTGGGAGGAGACCCCGGTTCCTCAGTCCTGTGTGGGCTCACACTCTCCCACCCCATGGCCATGATGGATGGGGCTTCGCCCTGCACAGGGGTGCATTTGGGGTGCAGAGACCCCCCCCTCCCTGCCCAGGGCTGGGCTAGGGACTCTGACAGCTTCTCCAACCTGTCCCTCCTCCAGCTGGACACAGAAGCCAGTGATATCCTCAAGGAACTGCAGGTGAAACTCAACAACGTCCTGGATGAGCTGAGCCGAGTCTTTGCCACCAGGTACACCCAGGCGAGGGGACGTGGGTGGTGGGCCAAGGAGAGGTGGTTTGGGGTCCAGGAGCCTGGGGCCAGGCCGGGAGCTTTGCTCAGCCAAGCGGGTCCTGGGCGCAGCCGTGGGGGATGCTGAGCTGCGTTGTGGTCCCCAGTTTCCAGCCACACATCGAGGAGTGCGTGAAGCAGATGGGCGACATCCTGGGCCAGGTGAAGGGCACGGGCAACGTCCCCGCCAGCACCTGCAGCAGCGTTGCGCAGGATGCTGACAACGTCCTACAGCCCATCATGGACCTCCTGGACAGCAAGTGAGTGTGGGGGGCAAGAGGGACCCCCACCCTCCCCAATGCCCCTTACCTGCCCTGGGAGTGTGGGGGACCTGCAAGGTCACGGTGACCGGGCAAGGGGTGGCGTCAGGGGTGCTGTGCCAGGACCTTCAGCCCCGTCCCCTCTCTGCAGCCTGACGCTCTTTGCCAAGATCTGCGAGAAGACGGTGCTGAAGCGGGTGCTGAAGGAGCTCTGGAAGCTGGTGATGAACACGATGGAGAAGACCATTGTCCTGCCCCCACTCACTGACCAGACGGTGAGTGACAGTGAGGGGAACCAGGGACAGGAGACCCTGGAGCTGAGATGCAGGTGGCTGATTGGGGCCAGTGTGGGACATTGCTGGCCAGGTGCCTTCACTGGCTGCTGAGGGGGTGGGGACTTTGCCAGCAGCCCCAAACCTGCCCCCAGCTCGTGGCCAGGGAAGGGATGGTGGAGAGAAAGGTCATCCTTGACCCAGGTGCCTGCTGCAGCCCAGCATCCTCCTGGCTGGCTTTGCCAAAGGACCTTCCTGCCATCTCCGTCGTGGCACCAGGAGGAGGCACTGGCCCCTTCCTCTCCATCCTCCCTCTGAGCTGGCGCAGCATCCCACCCCATGCCACGCTCATCAGCTCCGGCTTTGGGCACGGTCCCCGTGCCAGGAGGTGAATCAGGAGGCTCTGGGAGCGCGGGGAGCCGCCGCGTGTCAGCCGTGCTGTGGGGCTGGGGTCGCCTGGGGAGCAGGGACTGGCTTCGCAGGGATGGAGGTGACGTGGGGATGGCGGGGGGGAAACGTGTTCCTGCAGCAGGGCTGAACTCTTCCTTGCTCATGGGCTGAGCAGACGAAGCCCAGGGAATGGTCCTTCCTCAGAGGAGGTTGCCTACAGGCTTCGAGGCTCCGTATCACATCGCTGTGTGTCTGTCCTCCCCGCACGTAGCCGTGCACCACAAAGTTTCCCAGGGCGGCTATTCCAGCAGGGAAGGGTGACACCAAGGGCTCTGAGCCAACCACATATCTGTCCTTGTCACTCTCGGTGGCTTTTTTCGCTGTCACAAAGCTGGGCTCAGGCTCTTACTTGGAGTCCCTGGAGCCACTGGCCGCTGTGGCACCTTTCTGGGGCTGTGTGGCCCCTCATGCTGTGTCCGTAAGGGACAGCGCATTGGCGACCTGTCATCCCTCGGTGGTGCCACCTCACTGGCACCTTCTCACAGCCCAGAGCCCAGCTCAGGTCAGCCCTGCGTCACTCCTGGCCAGGCTTGCACACTCTTGGCCAAAGGTGGCCAAATCTAGCAGGACTGCCGGTGCCACTGGGTCCCAGTTGCCACCTCAGTCCCTATCTCTGTCCCTTCCCGGCCATGTGTGGCTGTGCCACGTTCTGGAGGCGGCGAGCCCTGTGCTGGGGGCAGAGGAGGTGGCACGGACATGCGGATCTGTTGGGTGATGTTCCTGCGGGGGGAGGCTGTGCCGGGTCTGGTCCCTACGGCAGGGGACAGCCCGCCCAGGGTGGCTCTGAGCTCCAGCCCGGGGGTGGCTGGGCAGGTTGGTGGCATGGGGCTACGTGTCAGAGCCGAATGTCGAGTGGGATCTGCCGAGTCCCTGGGGCAGAGCCCCCTGCCACAGCGAGGAAGGACTGGGCAGGTTGGGATGGGGCCATGTCGGGGCTGTGGAGACACACGGTGCCGGTGGCAGGGCATCAACGCCGAGTACTGTGGCACGTCAAGCTGGGGGACACCGCTGGCTCTGCCGTCCCTCCTGGCTGGCAGGGCAGGGGGCGGCCGGGGCTGGTACCCTGCCGTGGGGCAGCTGGGGCTGGGGAGGATGGAGGAGGGGGCCGACACTCATGTCACGGTTGTTCTCTCCAATTGCTCCGCTCGCCTCTCAATGGCAGATGATTGTAAGTACGGCGGCTCCCTGTCTGTCTGTCTGTCTGTCCGCTGTGTGTCGGTCCTGGCCTCGCCGGTTTTTGTCTTGTGTGGCTGCCCGCGCCCTGCCCACACCCTCCTCTGGCTCCCGACTTGGTCCACCTCTGTGGTCCCCATCCTCGTGCTGCCCGCTTGGCACTGGCTCCTGGCGGGCACTTGCCCGTGGCCCCAGCTGGGTTCAGGGGGGTGGAAAGGTCCCGGCCGGATCGGCGGCGCCTGGATGCGGGGAGACGCAAGGGTTAGCCGTGGGGTGGGAGGGGACGGCGATGGGGCAGTGCCATGTAATCAGGGACAGCCAAACCCAGGCTGATCCCATCGTCTCGCTCCGTGCTGAGGGTGAGAGAGGCCGAGGTCACTGGAGACAGGAGCGGGGGGAGCGGCGCGTGCCTGGCGGTCGGGGCTGCTCTTCCCGACCCCTCGTGCCTCAGTTTCCCCTTGAGGCCCTGGCTGGGGTGTGATGGTGGGGGCTGAGGGCAGAGGCTCGTCCTGCCTGCGGGGAGGAGCATCTCGCTGGGACACGACGGGCCCTGCCCCGGTTGCTCGGCGGTGGGGCAGGTTTGATGGCACGAGTTGTGAGAGACTTTTTCCCTGGTTGGGATCCAGCCCTGGGAGCAGGAATGCCTGGGTCCCCCCGCGGCATTGCTGCTGGGTCCGTGCACGGCTCTGCCGGAGCAGTTTCCTTTGTTGTCTTCCACTCGGTCTGAGGCCGTGGGCTTATGCCCCGCAGGGCAAGGGAAGGGCCACGTCCACCCCCAGTCCTGCCCCCACCCCTGCTGTGGCCGCAGGCACCTTCACAAGAAGGACGGTGGTGCGGGCGCTGGCGGTTGGGTGCTGGGTGCCAAACCCTGCGGTGACAAATGCCCGTTCCATGTCCCCCAACACCTTCTGTTTCCAACAGCAGCATTTGGGGGCGGCCCGGGGCTGGTGTCAGCTCTGTGGGGTACAAGGTGCCTCAGTTTCCCTCCAAGAAACCCTCCTGGTGGCCCCGCTTGGCCCTAACTGTGCTGCTTGTCCCTCCCGCAGGCTCCCCTGCCGGCTGACCCCCCCTCCCCGCTACCCCCTCCTGATTCAGCTGTGCCCCAGCCCACCCCAAGAGGCTGGTCAGGACCCCCCCGACATTGGCACTGCTGCCCCATTTTGCACCGGTTCTCTTGCCGCTGCGGGGCCTGGGCCGGGGGGGCTGTCGCCGGGCCCAGCGCTTGCGTGGACCAGAACTCCGCGTGCAAAACCCCAAGCAGAGCTGCCCCCCGCTCCCTGCCCAGGGCTGGAGGGGACGTGGGGGCACTGGAGGCTGCCCACAGACAGCACCTCCTGCCTCCCTATAGCCCAGTGGGGACCAGTTCCCTCGTGGGCTCAGCATCCCTGTATCCCAGCAGGGACCTGCTGCCCATAGGCACAGCATCCCAGGGTGGGGACCAGCTCCCCACCAGTGCGACGTCCTGCATTCCAGTGGGGACCAGTTGGCCCAGCGTCCCAAAGACACCAGTCCCTCACTGACCCGGCATCCCTCTGGGGACCAGCCCCCCACTGACCCAGTATCCCAGTGGGGACCTGTCCCCCGTAAGCCCAGCACCGCAACAGGATCCGGTCCCCCCTTGGCTGTCCTTTAGGAGCTCAGCGATGTCGCCGCTGCCAGCTTGCGGCCCACCCCGTGCGCCCAGCCTTGCCCTGCACCCCCCCACCCCCCACCCCCGTGTCCTGTCCCATGCTGTCCCCAAACCCCACCGCTCAACCTCTGACATTGCTTCTACAGGGCACGCTCTTGAGAAAACATGGCAAGGGGACAGAGAAGGTAAATAGCTGTGGGTTCCATGTGTGTCTTCGCCCCGTGGCCACGCTCGTGGCCCCACACCCGCCTGCTGTGGAGGTCCAGGCTTGTCCGTGCTTCCTCTGTCGTGGTGTCTGGATGTGCCGTTGCCTGCGTGGCGTGTTGTCGTGTTGAGGTGTGCCGTCTTGTCCGGGACGTGCTGCCTGTGTGCAGGATGGGGGCAGTGACCTGTTTCTGTGTGTCGTCCGGGGTAGGGAGCGGGTGTCGTGGCGTGTTTAGCCCCCGTGGGTGGATGTGGGGGGTGTTACCCATCTCCGGGCAGGGATGGAGTCCCCCGGCGCCCAGCTCCCCTCCAGGCACCTGGCTGGGACACATAGGGACAGGGTGCCCAAGCACGGGAGATCCTGGGAACAAACGCATCCCGCTGGTGGGGGCTCGGGGAGAGGTGACAACCCCCCCCGCCCCGGCCAGGATGCTGGGCCGTGCTGGGAATGCGGAGGGCACGCTGGGGGCCATGGGGCTGCTGAGATCCCCTGGACCTCCGAGCCCTCTTCCCCCTGATGCCTGAGGGGTCTTGGCAAGGCTCCCTGAGCCCCAGAACTTGCCAAAGGGGCTTTCCTCTGGCCACACGGGCTGTCCCTCCGTCTGGGTGCTCCCGCCGCCGGGCCGCCTGCTCCCAAAACCCGGCTCTCGGGAAGAGCAATGCCGGCATCTGTCTGGCAATGCCTGTGACTCCCCCCCTGGCTCCCCCTCCTCTCGCAGGAGACACTGTGGCTCCTGCCCCAGTTTGCTGAGCGGGCTGGGCGAGCTCCTCTCCTCCACCGGCAGCTGTTTCCCCAGCCCCAAACAAGGGTGGGGAGCAAGCCTGCCCCCGCCCCCGCTCAGGGAGAGACCGGGTGCACCCATCAACGGTTCGCACAGGGCTGAGCCTTTGCAGGTGTGAACCGATGCCGAACCAGCGGCACCAGCAGAGAACTGGGCGCAGCCAGAGGGGAGTGCAGGGCCAGAGTCCCCACGGCCGGGGGGATGTGGGGGGCCCGGACCCGCGGCTGGCGCTGCTGGGGCCACCAGTAACTGTCCCTTGCTGTTCTCTTCCAGAGCAGGGTGAAGCTGCCCAGTCACACTGAAGTAAGGACATGGCTCTTCTGCTCCCCACTTGGCTCTGGTCCCTCCTCTGGCCTCCTTCCCCTCCCTTGTTCCCTGTGCTGTGGGGTGTGGGGGGGTCCCAGCTCAGTACAGCGTCCCGCCGTGCTCTGTTTGGGTGACACTGGTGTCCCCAGCTCCCAGCCTGTCCACCGGCTGGGGGAGACGGGGACAGCAAGGAAAAGATTAACGGGACAGAACTTGGGCGGGGGCGGGGGAGGGTGCATAAAGGGTTAATGGGGGGTGCAAAACGAGGGCATTGCGGGGGGGCAAGAAGGTAATGGTCAGTGGGATAGATGCTGGGGTTTCTCGTTGCTGGGAAGAACTGGATCTACTGGTGCCGGGAGGGGGAAGGAGGTGGGAGTCACTGGCTCTGCCCCACTGCATCCCAGTTTACCCAGTTGCACGCTGGAGGGCTTGAGGAGAGCGTGCGCTCAGCCCCGGGAGCGGCTGCCAGACCAGGGAGGTGAGCAGGATCTGCCCGTGCCATGGGGCTGCGTCCCCAGGAGCCGGGCCAGTGAGCCCATGGAATGGCTTCATGGCCCCTGCCCGCGAGGGTGGCCCAGGGCAGGCGAAGGTGGCCAGGGGCTCCCATCCGCGGCGGTCCCTGGGGTGCAAAGGGGCTGGGAACCTCCCTGGGGCCTGGACTGGGCAGGGATCTGGGTGGCCGGGGGTGTTTGGCTTGGCTGCCCAGCGCCGTGGGGTACAGGGGGACCGTGCCGCATCCTCCCCACCCCCGCTGTCCCCCTGCGCTCGCTCTCTGCCCCCCCCGCCCCGATGTTGTATGGTTGTCCCTGCGGTGCCAGCGATGTGCCGCACCAGGCTCTGTTGGATGCAGAAGCGGGTGCCACAGGGACAAGGGATGGGGACCCTCGGGCCAAGCTGCTTGTGCCGAGCGGGGCGTGAGGTCCCTGATGCCAGGGTCATGTCCTGCCCTGGGGTCCCCACGCCCCCAACCGCGCACCTTGTGCTGAGAACTGGGGGCTGCAACCAGCTCCCCGCACTCGCATCCCCGTGCCTGGCACGGCTGGGGGCCCCCGGGGCTCTCTGAGGGGGGGCCCCTGGGCTGCAGCAAACTCCTGGCACCGTGTGCCCGGCCTGGCCATGGCACCCCCAGCCCGGCCGCTCACGGGGGCCGTTCCTGTCTCTTTGCTCTCTGCAGGGCACGCAGATGATTTTCAACGCAGCCAAGGAGCTGGGGCAGCTCTCCAAGCTGAAGGTGAGGGCTGGGAGGCTGGGCTGGGTTGGAGGGGGCGGGGCGGGGGGGGGACACGGGTGGTCTGAGCCCCTCTGGGTGGCACTTTGCAGGCTGGCCCTGTGGCTAGGACCCCAGCAGTGCTCGATGGCGGGGGCAAGGGGAGCGGGGCCCTGGCGCCATGCTGAGAGCAGGATTCGTGCCCTGCAGGACCACATGGTGCGGGAGGAAGCCAAGAGCCTGACCCCAAAGCAATGCGCAGTGGTGGAGCTGGCGCTGGACACCATCAAGGTGAGGATGGGCTACAAAGGGGCGTCCCTGGGAGCTCTAACCTTGAGGCACAGACCCGGGGAGGTGGGGGGGAGGGTTTGGGCACCTGGGGGGTCTCCAGCAGAGCCGCTGAGGACCCTGCGGCTGTTTCCCCCCTCCAGCAATACTTCCATGCCGGCGGCGTGGGGCTGAAGAAGACATTCCTGGAGAAGAGCCCTGACCTGCAGTCGCTGCGCTACGCCCTGTCCCTCTACACCCAGGCCACCGACCTCCTCATCAAAACCTTTGTGCAGACTCAGTCTTCGCAGGGTAGGATGCACCGCCCTGGCCCCCCCGCCCACCCGGGACCCTGCCCCACGGCCAGGGAACCCACCCTGCCTCCGTCCCGGTGGGGTTGGGGGTCCCAGCCAGGCTCACGGAGGAGTGGGAGGGATGGGTGGGGAGGGAAAGGCTTTTTTCCTCCCGTGGTTTGCAGGTGAAGAGGGGCCATGGGTGCCCAGAGGCAGCCTGGCACCCCCAGGTCCCCCCACCAGCAAGAAGAGCGTGTCCCTAGTGCCAGGGCATGGCTGGGCTGGCACAGAAATAGGGCTCGTGGGTGGGGGAGAAGGTCACCCTCTGGCCATGTGTCAGTGTTTGTCCCCTCTGGATGGCCCCTGTCACCCAGCACGGACACCTCTGGTCCGGCGTTGCCGGGCTCGGCCGAGCGGTGCCAGCCTGGCCCCGGCTCAGACCTCGCGCAGGATCGGCGGGACCGGGATGCTGTGCCAGGGGCTGCCCTGGGCACGCTGGGTGCCCCACACACCCCACGATTTGGGATCCATCCAGGGTGCCAAGTGCCATCTCGGGCCCTGCCCACCCCCTCTGTGAGGGTGCTGGGCACCCTCTGGGGCACGACTACCCCTTGGCTCCAAACGCTGCCCTTTATTTTGTCCCTTGGCTGCTGGAGGAGGGGACAGAGATGCTCGGTGGCAGTCATGGGCCATCGCACAGTGCCCCAGCCAGGCTCGTCTGTGTCCTTGGGGAGTGGGACGTGCGTTTGCTGTCTGTGCGTCTCCTGCAAGGGACGTCTGTCCTGTCTGTGCCTCCTGTGCCAGCCGTGTCGGGGGCGTGGGGTTGGGTCCGGGGGGGTGCCAGCACCCCTGGGTGCCGTCCGGCCCCAGGAACAGGGCTCGGAGCCGGCTGGTGCCCGGCACTCCCGTGTCGCCGCAGTGTTGTCCGGATGCTCGGCCGTCCGTCTGTCTGCGAGATCTGATCTTTCTTTCTCTCTGTTTGTTTTCTCCCCCCTCTTTCACTGTTCCCGTCCCTCACGCACGTCGTCTCCTTCCTCCTCTCTCTGTCTACTCTGTGCCGTGTCTCTGTCTCTTTCTCTCTCCTTCCCACTAGTTCATGGTGGGAAAGGTATTAGGTTTACCCTTAGTGAAGAAATTTATCCTGAGAAGGGTACGTGTGCTGCTCGCCCGCCCCTGCACCTGCCTGCCGCCGCCGGCCTGGGCTAGTAACAGTCCTGGCACTGCGGGTCGGGGTGGCCAGGAGCCCTGTCCCAGCGCCACCGGCCTTGGGGACCCCTTAGCATGGGCGGAGGAGCTGAGCTCAGCCATATTGACCACCCCGCCGGCCCGGGGAGGGGACGCCGTGCCCCGTGGGGATGGGGGCACCTGCCTTGGCTTGCAAGCGCTGGGCACCCCACATTGTTCCCAGTGCTGCTGCTGGGGGTGGGCACCGGCCACGACCGCCCTGCAAGCTGTCCCCACGGGCAGTGCGGCCCCAGGACCATGTCCGTGTCCCCCTCCCATCCCCTCTGCTGCCAGAAGGACCATTACTAGCCTTGCTCCGGCGAGCTCCGTCCGCCCGGCCCGGGACGTGAGGAATGAGCCCAGCTCCACGGGCCCTGCTTGGCCTCCATCCCACCCTGCCGGAGGGGCCGGGACTGCACCCCATGCTTGGCCTCCTGTCCCCAGACACCCCCCCCCATCGCCCGCCATCGCCTCCATTTCGGCTCAGCATGCGGCGCTGCCCGGGTGGCGGGTGCCTGGGGTGGTGGGGCGCCGGGGGTGGGACGGAGGATGGAGAGGAGAGTGTGCCACCGCCAGCCTTCCCCCACCTCCACCCCCCTCCCCCCGCCACCCCGGCCTGGCACCCCCGTGCTGGGGGGGTCATGCGGTGACACGCGGGGATGTGGCCTCCTTCGCGCTGTTGTTTCCACCCTGGGAGCTTTCCGCTGAGCTCGGTCTGATCTCCTCGGCCCCCTCTGACCCACGGAGCCTGTCCCTCTGCCTTGCACCCCCTCCTTCGCCCATGGGTGCATGCAGGGCTCTATGCAGGGGGGGGGTGACGCGGGGAGGGGGTGGGCTGGGCTGTTGGTCGCAGGTCACCCAAGTTCCCCAGGCTCGGGGAGCCCCCCCCAGGGCTTGATGTGGTCCCTGAGATGGACGGAGGGGATACAAGAGGGATGGAGGGGACACAAACCTGGCTGCCCTGTGGCACAAGGGCCAGATTGGGTTTCCCCCCCCCGCCCCGCCCAGGGCTGTGCTCGTGCCATGCACGGAGCACTGACACGGCCCCCTGCCCCGTGCCCATAGTAGGGGGAGCTGGGTCACTGTCCCCTGCCCCGTCCCAGCCAGGCGGGCAAGGGAGGCTCACTGGGCCCTGCCGATGTGGGGTGGGGTGGCAGAGAGCCAGCCTGGCGCTGGGGGTGTCCTGCCGTGCCCCAGCCCAGCCCGGTGCCAGCCCCACGACTCTTGGGCAGAGGCCACACTGTGCCAAATCCCACTGCCCACCCGCCCCCGCCCCACGGCGGGTGACCTGCCTCCTCCAGTGGGGTTGGTGGTGGGCAGGGGGACATCGGGGACACAGAGGGGACGGGCACTCACGGCTCCTCCCTCTGCCACGCAGGCTCTGGTGTGGATGACCCTGTCGGGGAGGTGTCCATCCACGTGGAGCTCTTCACCCACCCCGGCACTGGCGAGCACAAAGTCACCGTCAAAGGTGGGTCCTGCCGGCTGGGGTGCCAGGCTCTGGCAGGTGGCAGCACCCCACGAGCCTCACGTGTCCCCTTCTTGCAGTGGTGGCTGCGAACGACCTCAAGTGGCAGACGTCGGGCATCTTCAGGCCCTTCATTGAGGTCAACATCATTGGGCCCCACCTCAGTGACAAGAAGAGGAAATTCGCCACCAAATCCAAGAACAACAGCTGGGCCCCCAAGTACAACGAGAGCTTCCAGTTGTGAGTGGCACCGCGGGGCTGGGGACGTGGGGCAGGGCTGGGGGATGTGTGTCCCCTCTTGGGGGGTCTGCCAGTGAGTTTGCTGGTCCCCCAGGGGCTGGTTTAGATGTTTTCTCGTCAGTAAAAGCAGGGACTGGGGAAAAGGGAAAAAACCAAAAGGGTTTTTAGGGGCGGTGGGGAGGCAGCACCCATACAGGGTGCTGTTGCAGAGCCAGGGGGCTTGGGAGTGTGACCACCCCCCCTCCCCCCGATGCCAACACTGCCTGTCCCTTGTCCCCCCACAGCACACTGGGGACGGAGACGGGCCCCGAGTGCTACGAGTTGCAGGTGTGCGTGAAGGATTACTGCTTCGCCCGGGAGGACCGGACGGTGGGCATCGCTGTCCTGCAGCTCCGCGACATCCTGCAGCGACCCGGCTGCGCCTGCTGGCTGCCCCTGGGCCGCCGCATCCACATGGATGACACCGGCCTCACCGTCCTCCGCATCCTCTCCCAACGCAACAACGACGAGGTGGCCAAGGAGTTCGTCAAGCTCAAGTCGGACACACGCTCGGCCGAGGAGGGCAGCAGTTAAACGCCTTCCACACACACCCCCCCCCGGCCCCAGCCTTCACCCCCCCCCCACTCCTGGCCCCTTTTCTACAGCATCCTCCAGCCATGTACAAGCCATAAGAGCGGCCACGAGAGGAGTCTCCTTCCTGGCCCTGGTGTGGGTGAGGGACAGACGTGGCTGCAGTGACAGACCCCCTCCTGTCCCTCTCTTGGCCGGACTGGCTGCGTGACAGCGGTTCAGAGCACGGCCGTGTCCCCATCCCACCCCGACGGGAAGGTGCTGGGGCTGGTGGGGCTGCAGGGAAGGGCCCCAGACCAGGCCATGGGACAGACCTGCCCCTTCCCAGCCTGCCTGAGATGGAGGAACCCCCATTGCCCATCCCTGACCCTACCCTGAGCCCCAAACCTCATCGAGCGACACAAGGAAAGGGCTGGGGGTGGTGTCCCATGCCGCCCTGGCGTGTTGGCGAGCAGCTGGCGCAGCACGACGGCCCCTTGTCCCCAGCCCCTCCAGCATCGCTGGGCGCCCTGAGGGACAGGGACGCTCCCACCCACTGAGCACCCTGTACATTTGTAAATAGCTGTACATACACGGGGCAGGCGGACGATGTGGCTGTGGCCTGCACCCGGAAGGGCTATTGGGGCTGTTGGGTTGGGGCCGGGGGCTGGGGGGGGGACACAGCCCCCACATGCCCCGCACAGGGGACCCTCCCTGACTGGCGGTGGCATCACCAGGGCCGGGAGCGGCAGGGAGCAGCCCCCGGCCCGTATCCTGTCTTCCCTGCCTTGCCACTACCGTGGGCTGCCCCACTGCCGCCCCCCCACACCTCCAGGGTACCAGGGCTTGGGGGCGAGGGCTGGGGGCACTGGGGCAGAGGGACCCTGGGCTGGTCCTTTTGCTCTGGCCAGTGGGGACCAGCCATCCCTGTGCAGTGCAGCGGCACCCAGGGGACCTCCTTGGCGCAAGCAAGACCCTTCCCACCCCCCCGCCTCAACCCAGAGGACCCCCCACCCCCCCAGTCTCTCATTAACCACCATTTCTGCGTGATCAGTGGTGTGCGTGTCTCGTGCGAGTGGCCAGGGTGCACGGTGCCGGGGATGGCCACCCCAGCTGGCCAGCTTGCCCGAAGTACCAGGGAAGGCAGAGGCCTGATGACCCCACAAGTCAATATACCTCTCTCAGCCCCCTCCCCATCCCAAAACAGGGTACCCCCACTGGCCCCCACGGTCCTTTTTCTATAGGGTTTGCCCGGGACCAAAGGGTTTAGCTTTCCTCTCTCGTTTCTGTTCAATGTTTACACCCCTTTTCTAACCGCTGCTCCCGCACGGCCGGGCTGGGGCTCAGCCCCGCACCCCCCCACCCCCCCGCCCGTGGTGCCCCTGGCCCCCTGCCCCCTCCCCAAACTGTCCCGTTCGGCATGTGATTGAACCGACCAATTCTGCTCCTGTAGCACATGTGTCACCGATGCCTGTGTGTCTGTACCACCCCGTGCGGCACCGCCGGCGGTGGCTACCATGGATGCATGACAGTGAGATGTTTTGCACTATTTTGAATTTTTTGGGCTCTGTAAAAATATTTTATTATAACTGACATTAAAAAGCACACCCTTCACTGTGGCTGCTGGGAGCGGGGGTGGGCAGCCAGGGGCTCTTCATCCCCACTCCCACCCCGGTGCGGCACCTTTAAGGTGATCCCTGAGGATAAACAGCTGCAGGAACTCCGTCCGCGCTCAGCCTCACCAAGGGCTGCATTTCAGCGCACACACACACACCCCCCCACACCCCCCCCCCCCCCCCCGACTTCGCAAAGCCCAGCAAAAACTGAGCGAGGAGGAAAACTGGGGTCTCCCGGTGCAGGGGTTTGGGCCCAACAGTCGCTCTGCCCCACATCTCTCTAAGGAGAGGGAGAGACTTATGAGGTTAGAAGAAACTAAATTACTTTAATGAAAATATTAATAAAATAATATACAGGATCTACAAAACCAGTATCAAGCTCGTGGGACGACGATCACATCCCCGGCAGCACAGGGAAAGGCCCAGACTGGACACGGTGATGGACGGGAGCTGGATTCCAGAAGGCATGGATCGGGAACAAAGGCAGACAAACAGTGTCCTCCTCGGACACCGGCCATTGAAGACCTGACCCTTTGATTCCTCAGCTTTTATACGGCGATGGGATGGAATACCCTGTTGGGCAGTTTGGGGGTCACCTTTCTGTCGGCTCCTACAGACCGCTCAGTCTCACCTCAGATCACCCCACCTGCAGTGCTGCGCCCGGCTCTGGAGCCCTCAGCACAAGAAGGACACGGAGCTGTTGGAGCGGGGCCGGAGGAGGCCCCGGAGATGCTGGGAGGGCTGGAGCCCCTCTGCTGGGAGGACAGGCTGAGAGAGCTGGGGGGGTTCAGCCTGGAGAAGAGAAGGCTCCGCGGAGACCTCCCAGCCCCTTCCAGTCCCTAAAGGGGCTCCAGGAAAGCTGGGGAGGGATTCTGGAGCAGGGAGGGGAGCCACGGGACAAGGGGGAAGGGTTTGAAACTGGAAGAGGGGGGATTGAGATGAGATGTGAGGCAGAAATTGTTTGCTGTGAGGGGGGTGAGCCCCTGGCCCAGGTTGCCCAGAGAAGCTGTGGCTGCCCCATCCCTGGAGGGGTTCAAGGCCAGGTTGGCCGGGGCTTGGAGCAACCTGGGCTGAGGGAGGCTCCCTGACCAGGGCAGAGGGTTGGAACTGGGTGGGCTTTAAGGTCCCTTCCCACCCAAACCACTCTATGATTCTACGATTCCTCCCTACAAGTGTGACCCCTCTGTGCTTTTCCGCTTCCGACCCTCCAAGGGTCACACAACAGCGTGAGGGGCCTGGGCTGTTACAGTGATGAGAGGAGTCTGCAGGAGCCTCTCTGCAGACCAGCCCTTGGGATCCACTACAAACACAGGTCTTGGCACGCAGAGGGAACAGTTTCTGCACACCCTGCAGAGGCTTAGCTAAAAAGTGAAATTACTGAACAGAAAACTGGCTCTGTTTTACCTCAAACCTCTGAGGTTTTACTGTACTAATGCCATTCAACGTCTTCCTCAAGCAGTTACCGAAAACAAACGCCGGCCTGGTCAGGAGCTGCAGGGCACTGCTGCCCCTGGGTAGCTGCAGAACCCCACACCAGGGTCCTGCTGGAGAAGCCCTTCACGGGGCAACAGACAAGATCAAGCCCTTTGAGATTTTTGAAGCGCACGTCAGTGACTGCTCCTGCTCAGGGACTGCCAGACTAGGGGAAGCCACGTACCTTGTTCGGACATGCAGGAATTTTACTCTCCCATCCCAACCCGGTAGAGCCTGGCAGCCGAAGGATGCTTTGCCTGTGTGCCCAGGACAAGCTGCTGCTGCTCTCCCGGTTGAACGGAGTGAAAAACGTGCAGCTTGGATCCCCTCTAGTGGTACAAATACCGCATGAAATGGAAACGCTGCTGTCACAGCACTTTACCGAGGTACTGTCACCTCAGCCACTGCACAGAGTCAGAAAAGCACTTTGGGAGAGACGCTTAAGATCATCAAGTCCAACCATCAACCCAACACCACCCAGCCCACCACTGACCCACGTCCCTCAGCCCCACGTCTGCCCAGCTTTTCAGTCCCTCCAGGGATGGCGACTCCACCACTGCCCTGGGCAGCCTGGTCCAGCGCTTGACAACCCTTTTGGGGAAGAAGTTTTTCCTAATATCCATCCTAAACCGCCCCTGGGGCAACTGGAGGCCGTTTCCTCTTGTCCCATCACCTGTTCCTTGGGAGAAGAGACCGACCCCCCCCGGCTGCCCCCTCCTTTCAGGGAGCTGCAGAGAGCGAGAAGGTCGCCCCTCAGCCTCCTCTTCTCCAGGCTGAACCCCCCCAGCTCCCTCAGCCGCTCCTCACAGCACTTGTGCTCCAGACCCCGCACCAGCTCCGGTGCCCGTCTCTGGACACGCTGCAGCACCTCAATGTCCCTCCTGTAGTGAGGGGCCCAAAACTGGACACAGACCTCGAGGTGGGGCCTCACCAGTGCCAAGTACAGGGGGATGGTCACTGCCCCAGTCCTGCTGGCCCCACTGTTCCTGATACAGGCCAGGATGCTGTTGGCCTCCTTGGCCACCTGGGCACAATGCTGGCTCGTACTCAGCCAGGCAACTCTCCAGCCACTCTGCTCCCAGCCTGGAGCACTCATGGGGTTGGTGTGACCCAAGTGCAGGACCCAGCACTTGGTCTTGTTGAACCTCACACCATTGACCTCGACACATCAACCAAGCCTGTCTGGATCCCTCTGTAGAGCCTTCTACCCTCAAGCAGATCAACACTCCCACCCAACTTGGTGCCGTTTGTGGGCTGAGGGTGCACTCAATCCCCTCATCCAGGTCGTTGATAAAGATATTAAACAGAACCAGTCCCAGTACCAAGCCCTGGGGACCACCACTTGTGACCAGCTGCCAACAGGATTTAACTCCATTCACCACCACTCTCTGGGCCTGGGTATCCTGCCAGGAGTTTTACCCATCAAAAAGTACACTTGTTTAAGCCATGAGCAGCCCGTTTTCTCCAGGAGAATGCTGTAGGAAACAGCATCAAAGGCTTGTGAACATTCAGTGGGGACAGCTGGTCCCTGACAACTTCAGCGTCCACACATGGAAAGTCACTGTTCCCACACTCGTGGGGCAGCCCGTGGTCTATCAGTATTATTAAGGACAGAGGCAAAACAGAAAGCCTTGAACACCTCTCCTTTTCTCCATCCCTCTCAGTCAGACGATTGATTATCTTCAAGTATCTCTCCAATGTTTTCTTTAGACCTCCTCTTGCTATCCATGTACTCACAAAAGTCCTTCTTGGTGTCTGACACAAGACTGCCCAGTTTCAACTCTGACTGAGCTTTGGCCATTTGTATCTTCTCCCTGTATACGCGACCCAAGGCTCTGTCATCGTCCAGGGATCATACCGTTCCTTTTGCCTCTAGAGCTCCCTGTTCAGCCAAGCTGATCTACTGTCCCACTCGCCTGACTTCCAACGAGGGAAGTGCCTGCTCCCGAGCTTCTCAGAGGTGCTTCTTGAAGACTGACCAGCACTCGCCCGCTCCTGAGCCCTCACCAGTAGGCTCCCAGGGGACTAGTACGTCCCTGCTCTCAAACTCCAGGATAGCAACTCTGCTGTCCTTTTCTCTCATTACACTGACAGTTTTAAACTCAACCATTTCATGAACGCTGTGGCCAAGACCATCCCAGCTCCCACGAATCCTTCTCCATTCACAACCCGCCAGCTTAGAAGGGCATCTTTCCTAATTGGTTCCCTGACTACTTGTGACAAGAAGTTCTCCCACAAACTTCAGGAATTTCCCAGACCTGGTATTCCCAGGTGGCGTCTGGGGAGTTGAAGTCTGCCATAAGGACCAAGGCTATTGATTTCTCCTAATTGTCTATAGAATAACTAATCAGCGCGTTGCCAGAGCCCATGCAGGACCCTGCTACCCTCCCAAGCCCCCCAGGGCCCTCTCTGGGCCTGTCTGTGGTGAACTGAAAGAGAGTAGATTTAGATTGGACTGAAGGATGAAGTGTCTTACCAATGAAGGTGTCGAGGCTCTGGAAGGGGTTGCCCAGAGATCTTGTGGAACCCCATCACTGGAAGCATTTCAAGTCATGTTGGACATTATCTAGTGCAAGATGTCCCTTCCCATTGCAGAGGGTAGGGACTAGATGATCTTTAAGAGGTCCTCTCCAATCCAAACCATACTGTAATTCATGAAAAGCCCCAGAAACGTCCCAGTGACGGTCCTCGAGCTCCCTCATACCAACCTGCAAGCCACACACCCACCCCAGGCAGCCTCAGACACCGAAGTTATCTGCAAAAGACTTTTATTAACTTCAAAGGATTAAAAAGTGGCCAAAACCCCCAGCACAGGACTGCCATGGGCCCTGGCTGTGCCACAAACAAGACCCCCAAGTTTCAGCAAACAACTTCCCAGAAGATCAGGACACATATGAAGTGCTGCGCCCCCAGCCTTCACGGCCTTCGTACACCTCAGGGGCTTCAGATGGCCCTTGATGGGCCACGGGCAGCGACCCAGGGCTGGACCTGGGCTCAGAGGCGGATAAGGAAGGCCAGGTTGAGGGCATCAGGGATGCGGAGCTCATCCAGGTGCAGGGGGGAGGGGGTGAAGGGCAGGTTCACAGGGAAGAGGTGGCTGGTGTCCACCAGGAGCTGGCTGGATTCCCCTCCATACTGTGCCTGAAGCCGCTTCTGTAGGGACAGAGTGCTCGTATCCAGAGCTGTCCCAGTGAGGGGACCCACGTGGCACCGAGTCCCTTCCCCCAGCACTGACCCCAGGTCCTGCTTACCTCAACGCTGCTGATGAAGCTGGGGCTGATGCGCTCCTCCAGCCCGGCAGCCGGGGTGTAAGCCCGGAGGATCTTCACAACCTGGAGAAGATGGTGGGGACCATGAACGGGGAAGGGCTGGGCACATCCAGACCCTGCTGGGCACAGCGCGATCCTCACCCCAGCGCACCCCTGGTACCCCCGGGAGGCCAAGGAGCCCCAGGATAGGATGAGTGCCCACTACCTGCTGGGGTGACAGCACCGTGCACAGGCTGCAGAGAGCTCCAGCGTCCTCCTCCGTCACCTTCTTCACCTGCAGCAGCTGGGCAGCCTGGACCAAGGGCTCCAGCACCTCACAGGCCCCGCTCTGCTGCAGCCCCTCTGCCCGCAGCCACTGCTCCAGCTGGCTGATGTTGTACCTGCCAGGGACACCAGGTCAGGCAGGGGGACACAGGCCATGTCCCAGCTCCCCCGGAGACACCCATCCTGTGTGGGGACTGACCTGAGCTGGATGCCCCGGCTCCAGGAGCATGTGTCCTTCCTCAGCAGGAGGTAGTTGAGGGTGGTGCCGCTGATGAGGAAGAGGAGCTGGCGCAGGGCCTGGTGTCCCACGCTGGGGGACAGCCCATGGCGGCCCAGTGCCGCGTGGAAGGAGCCCAGCTGCTGCAGCAGCTCAGGCAGGGTGTGGGCAGGGGCTCCTGAGGACCGGCGGTGGCCAGGAGGGCAGGAGGAGGACAAGCCCTGTATGGGCTCACTCTCCAACATGGCAGCGACTAAAGGGAAGAAAAGGCTCATCGTAACAAGGCAAGACCCTGCGGCAAGACACCGCTCCTTGGCTGTGACCCAGGTGGGGATATAGGGGCCAGTGACACCTCCAGGATAGCTGGCCCAGGCTAGCCCAGAAGCTAGCCCTGCTCCATGAGGCTGCAAAGCATGGCATAGGGGAGTAGCGCTCCCCATGGATGCAGCCTGAGGTCCCTAGGGTGCTGAGCCCACTTTAGCTCCCCAGCCACCTCCTCCAAGCCAGGGTGCTCAAGGAGCAGATGGTCCCTCACAGAAGATGGTCCTTCATAGAAGCGGGACCCCAATTCAGAGCCTTCCCCCTCCGGGTACAGCCTCTAACGGAGTGCGGGCAGTTCACCCAGCTGAGCACAGCGTTCCCTCCCTGAACCGGTGTCCCACGAGTGCCCTGGAGTCCCCCAAGGCCAGGCCCTACCAATCATGGGTTTGAGACGCTTCTCGGCGGTGCGGATGAGCTGCTGGTAGAGCTGGACAGCCAGGGCACCCAGGCTGCAGCAGGAGCTCTGGGGGTCCACGTTCTGCAGGCGATGCTCGTTCTGCCGCGTCGTGTTCCCCTGAGAGTAGCTCTGCGGGCACAGGCTGGGTCAGAGCCAGCAGCACCGGGGGACACAGCTGCGTCCCCGAGAGAGTGTGTGTGGGGCAGCGTCAGCCCAGCCCAGCCCTGCCTGGGGTGGGGGCAAAGAGGCTGCAGCCGCAGGTGGGGACAAGCCCTTTCCCCACCGAGCTCCCACCCTTTCCAGGGAGGTGGCAGACCCCTGCAGCCCAGCCCAGCCCTACCTTGTCCTGGCTGTACTGGCGCAGGCAGTTCAGGAGCCGGCAGGTGTTGGCAAGCCAGAGTGCCACCACGTCAAAGTCATCGCTGTGCTTCTGCAAGAGGGGAACGGAGAGCACTGGGGTCAAGCAGGGCTCCGGCAGTGACAGCAGCAAGCCCTCACACCCCACAGTAGGTCCGAGAGCCACACAGAGCTCGCTGCAGAGCTGTCGGACCCTCTCGCAGGAGCCCTGCAACACCCAGGGGCACCCCTCACCCCAGGAGATGCTCTGGCTGGACGCCGTGGTTCAGGGACACGCTGTGTTTGGGGCCAGGCTGCTGCCCCAGTGCCACCCCCGCCTTGGCCAGTGAAGCTCCTGCTCCTCAGCCCAACCCATGCCCCCAAGCCCAGCACCTTCATGACCCTTTTGATGGCATTGATGGCCGCATCCAGGAGCAAGCGGGCCCGGGGCTCGTCACGGCAGTGGTCCGCATGCCGGAAGCAGAGGAAGAGGATGTAGGCTGGCAGGTCTGGGAGCGCCCCGGGGCTGCTCTGCGGTTTGTAGTCTGCCAGGGAAAGCACGACAGTTGGGATCCAGGCGGATACAGAAAGCTGGTCCTGAGCCAGGGAGGATGCTGCCCCGGCGACACTGAAAGGATGAGCTCTCACAGGGGCTGGCAAGAAACCTTGGCAAGGACCAAGCTGGAGTAAGGAGTCCCCGTGTCCCCAATCCCTACCTGTAATGATAGCCTTGATAATGCGCCCTTCATCCTCCATCCGCCACGCTAGCATGGCTTGGGACGGCCCAGCCAGGGATGGGACCGGGAGGGACCGGGACAGGACCACAGCAGACGCTGACAACTCCTGCACTGGCCCAGTAGCCTCTCTCTTCACTGGGGGAGAGGAGTGCAGGTCAAACCTTGCTGTGTCCTGGGCTGCGGGACCCAGATCGGGTCCCCTCAGCTCAGTCCATGCAGATGCTTCCCAGCATCTCTGTTTGGGGGGGGGGGGCGGAATTCTGCTCCCCACGTTGAGGCTGGGCGATGCTCCAGCCAGGCTGGTGACCCTCCAAAGCCAGCCCCACACCTGCCATGCCGGCACTCGCCTGTGAGCTCCTGGATCTGCTTGGCATAGACTCTCAGCTGCTTCTGCAGTTTCAGCATGGTCCTTTCCCGCTTCTCCAGCTTCTGGGTCAGCTCCTGCACAGGGACAGCCCCGGTAGGGCTCAGTCAGCCTCCTTCAGCGGACACCAAGCGGGGCAGAGCTGGGGGGCTGCAGCAGGGTCGTCCCCCCCGCCCCGTGTTGCTCCCTAAGGGGCTGCTGCAGCTCCCAAGGCAGGGTGGGGGGAAGGCAGCCCCAAGGCCGGTCCTGCCCGTGCCCTCCTTACCCAGTTCTCCTCCCTGAGCCGCAGGACCTGGTGCTGCAGCCCCTCCTGGCCCTGGTGCCGCTGCAGGTCCTGGATGAGGGCTGCCTGCTGCTGGCTCAGCTGCTTGAGGGAGCAGATGTCGAGGTGCAGCCCTTCTACCTCCTCCTCGTGCTGCTGCTTTTCCTCCCGCAGTTGACTCGCCAGCAGCCTGCAGACACAGGGCAACTGAGGCACCAACCTCCTTCGGCTGCTACCCCCCCCCATCCCTTGGGGAGGCTGCTGGGAAGCCTCAGGGCTGGCAACTCTCTCCAGAGACCGTGGGCCTAGGTGGGCTAACGGAGCATCTCCCCTCGGGCTGCACTGAGCCTGGAGCACACGCAGCACGGCCCAGGGATGGGCTGCACCAGCCCTGCCCTCTTCAGAGGGTCATGGAATCCTAGAATTGCCTAGGTTGGAAGGGACCTTCCAGATCATCAAGTCCAACCATCACCCCAACACTGACAAAACCACCATTAAACCACATCCCTCAGCACCACCACGTCTGCCTGGCTTTTAAATACCTCCAGGGATAGAGGTACTCCCTGGGCAGCCTGATCTAATGCTTCGTCACCCTTTTGGTGACAAAATTATTCTGAATACCCATCCTAAGCTTCCCCTGGCACAACCTGAGGCCGTTTCCTCTTGTCCTATCACTTGTTACTCCTGTTGAGCCGATGGCACCCAGTCCGTTCATGCAGTTGGTGTGATTGTGCTCGGTGCC
This sequence comes from Larus michahellis, assembly GCF_964199755.1. Taxonomy (NCBI): domain Eukaryota; kingdom Metazoa; phylum Chordata; class Aves; order Charadriiformes; family Laridae; genus Larus; species Larus michahellis. Next base: position 848,504 of record NC_133918.1, on the reverse strand, counting down.
AGGTGGGATGCTCCAGCCCCCCAGGAAAACGCAGCTCCCAGCCCAGCTGGGGCCACAGTGCCAAAAGCACGTGAGGAGGTGGTGGCTTCGAAGAGGATTTGCCCAGCACCACAGCGCTGCAGAGGCCAGGCAGCTGCAAGCCAAGCCAAGGCTGGCTAAAACACCAGGGCAAGTCCCACCAGCAGCATGGATCCGGCAACCCATTGTGGGGAAACCAGCTGGGGACCATCTCCCTGGGACCACACTCACCTATTGGCAACCTGCGCCGCATCATATGCGTGCTTCAAGTCATCATCCACCGCCCCCTTCTCCGGGCTCCTGCCCAGCCCCAGCATCTCCGCTAGGTTCTGCGGGGGGAGGAGAGCAGGGTGAGGCCAGACCCACCAGCCTGGGCCTGGCCCTGCCCATGGCAGCGGGGTAGGGGCTCACCCTGCGCTTGAGGAAGTCCAATGGTTTCTTCTCCTCCGGCTCCACAGCAGCCTTGGATCTCCGCAGCTCCTCCCGGGTCCGGGCCAGCTCCTCATTGGCAGCACTGAGCTGCTTCAGGAGGAGAAGGTACGCCTTCTCGAAGGGATCCTGGCCCACGTTGCCATTCAGCAGCACCTCACCGCTGGGCTGTGGCCCCTCCGGCACCAGTTGCCACCGCTCCTCCAGCCCCTGGGTGCAGAGACGGGGTTTGGCACAGCAGCCGGTGCTGGCACCAGAACACCTGCAGACACCCCTCCCCGAGGGGACCAGCTCCCAGCCAGGAGCCCCAGGGCGCATCTGTCCCCATAGCCAGGGGACGGGACCATCCACTTGTCCCCCCCCCACCAGCATCACCACTAGCCTCAGCCTGTTGGTCAGAGTCATCTCGTGAGGGAGCTGTGGACATGGAGGACAAGTAGCTGCTCTCGGAGCCCGGGAAGCTCTCTGACGACGGGGAGCGTCTCAAGGTGCTTTGCTGAGAGGGGAAGAGAAGGACAAGGCTGTTCCTCTGCCCCCCAAGCGCTGCTGGTGCATCAGCCGGGGCAGAGCAGCGACAGCGTCAGGAGGACACCTTGGCTTGGGGATCCCTCAGCACGTGAGCTGAGGAGCCCACCTCTCCCACTGCCTGCTCCCCACAAGGGAGCGAGGGAGCGGATGCCCTGAGCCTCCCCCTGTCCCCGCCAGCCCCTCACCCTTTGGAAGGCCACCTCGTCCCGCAGGTTCTCATAGCCCTGCTCCAGGCGGGCGTACTCCTGCACCAGGCTCTGGTAGCGCGCCCGCTCCTCCTCCAGCTCCTGCAGCAGCCCCTGGCTCTCCCGCGCCGCTCGCTGGTGCTGCTCTGTGGGGACAGACACGGCAGGGAGTGGGGACAGGCAGAGCCAGGACCCCTCTGCCAGGGGACATGCGGGAACACACCAAGCCGGCAGGACCAGCCCATCCCCAGGGGAATGGGACGTCGGGATCAGAAGACTCCTTTTACCTTCCAGATCCTGTGACTGCTCCAATACGCGTTGGATCAGGGCATCCTTCTCCTCCCCCAGCTGCAGCTTCATGGCTTCCACCTCTGCCAAGCGCTGTCAGAAAGCAGAGGGGCAGGTAGAGCCCCCGTGTGGGGCCAGCCCGGGGTGCCAGAGGTCTCCTCCAGGGTCCCACCCCACGGCAGGAAGCACAGCATGCTGCCAGGTCCCCAGAGAGCCCCGTGGAGTCCCAACCAGAGCATGAGCATCCCCCAGCCAGACCGACCTGCTTAAGCTCCTCAACCTCCTGACCCAGGCAGCTCTTCGCTCTGTGCCTCTCCAGCTCGGCCAGCTGCTCCTGCAGCTGCTGGACCTGGGCGTCACGGGCCGCATCCTCCCGCAGCTGCTGCATCTCCGCCCGCAGGCGCTGCACCTCCTCGGCATGGGCAGTGTTCACCACTGAGAGCTGCTCCACCAGCCGCTGCTTCTCCTGGGCCTTGGGGCAGTGGGCAAAGCGCGTCAGGCAGGTGGCCGGGAACAAGGGCACGTCCCCACAGGTCTCCCATGACTACACAGACCACCCTTCTGCAATGAACCTGGATACCCCATTTCCCATCCATGTTTGGAGCCCTGAGCCTCCTGGTATCACCACGAGCAGAGCTCTGGCCTGGGAAAGCATCTCTCCGTGATGTGCCATCCCATGTGGAGCCACACATGAGCTTCCCCGTGGCTTTACAGCCCATTAGCCACCTCCTGGCCAGCCCCAACAGCAGGATTTTCCCCACCTTGCTTCCCCCAACGCCCAGAGACAGGATCACACCACGGAATCCCTCCCTCCCCCTCCACAGACACCCCCAGAAATGGCTTGGTGACAGCCAGAGCAGAGACACCCAAACGGTGGCGGCAGGAGCGTGGTGGGCAAACGCACCGTGCCAGAACTGTTCCCACCCAGGAACCGCACCCAACCGAGAACCCAGGAGGGTGCCCAGCCCACCCCCAGGACCACCGGCCCCACATCCCTAGGGGAGCATTGAAAACTCAGGAATGAGACCCAGAAGCACGACTCCTGCCTGGGGACACGTGTCAGGCAGAGCCAGCTCCCACACCAGGGCCGGGAGAGGGCTGAAGGCAAGTGCAGGCATGGCTTTGGCTGCACAGGGACCGGTAAGAAGTGGTCAGAAAAAAAAAAAACCACACAAAAAAAACCACCACCAAAACAGCTTCCCCTGGGATCCACAAAACCAGCACCCACCTGCTCATCCAGCCTGCACTGCAGCTGTATCACCTTGATCTCCATGCCCTTGTGCAGCTGCTTGTAGTGCTCGACCGAGCGTGCCTCGAGGCGCAGCCGCCGCAGCTCCCGGCGTGCCCGCACCCGCCGGTAGCAGCACTGCAGGTAGATGACAGCCCCACGCAGACGGGTGTAGCGGGTCCGGGCCAGCCAGCCACGCACAGCGGCCTGGATCACCACGGCTTTCTGGTGCCACACCATCTGTGGAGGGAGAGATGGGGCAGTGGCATCCGCACAGCCCCCTCCCCACACCGGGTGGCATCAGGACACCCACTGCCAGGCCAAGGGCCAGTTTACCTGTTGGTAAAGACGCCGGGCAAACATGCCCCGGGCAAAGGCTTGGATGGTGATGACAGCCTGGCGCGTCCGTAGGAAGGAACGACGGGCCAGAACCATCCTCAGGGTCTTCTGCAGCGTCACAGCAGCCCTGGTCCTTCGCAGCATCCTGGCGAACCTGCAGGGAGGGCAGAGAGCTGGGGCAGTGGGTGGCAGAGAGTCGGGGCTGTGGGTGACAGAGAGCCCGCCAGGAGGGCAGGGGGGTGGCAGAGAGCCCACAGCCCAGCCCACAGGGACACCCAGGTCAAAGCCCAGCCCAGAGCCAGCCCAAGCGCCAGCTCACCCGGTGGCTGAGCTCTGTCACAGCTCATTGCAGCTCCCTCCAGGCCCCGTTCCCTGCTCACCTCCGGGCCAGCATGCCCCGGGCATGGCGCTGCAGGCAGACCGCCGCAGCCCGTGCCCGCGCAAAGCGTCTCCGGGCCAGCCAGCCTCGCAGGTGCCTCTGCAGCAGGACACAGGCCACCCTCAGCCGCCGGGACCGCAGCTCCTCCAGGCGAGCCACTTGGCCAGCCCGGAAAAACACCTTGCTCTTCCCACACTGGTACTTGCCGGGGTCCTGCGTGCAAGGGTGTTGTCAGTCCCAGGGACAAAGGACACCCCAGCCAGGCCCCCCCAGGACAGATGCTCCCCATGCCACCGATCTCCCGTTCCAGCCTCCCTGGAGGCCGCGTTCCTCCCTGTCTCCCATCTGATCCCCATTTCGGGATCAATACTGATTCTTTGGCATTATTACTGTTATTTAGTCTTATTCTATTAAATCTATTTATATTTCAACCCTTGGGTTTCCTTGCTTCCCCCCCACTCCCCCGTCTTCCCCTGAGTGGGGAAGGGTCATCAGGTGGGAGAATAATTGTCTCAACGACAATAAGTTGCCATGGGTTCCTCAAACCCTAACAAAGGGATACTCTGGCCCCACAGCCACACCCCCTGAGCGGGACCCTGACCTGGAGCAGCCTCTCGAGGGCAAGGCTGCAGATCTGCTTCTCGTCAGCGCCCCTCAGCTCCTCTTTGCTCACCAGAGCCCTGTACCTCTCCAAGAAGTCCTGGTACGTCCACCTGCGGGGGACAGAGCGGGGTCAGGGGTGCTGTGGTTGGAGCTGGGGGGCACCCAGGGTGCTCCTGACGCAGCGGGTACCTGGAGGGGTAGCCCGAGGCACTGATCCGGATGGTTTCCAGGACACCACAGGCTCGTAGCTGCTCCACTGCTCGCCTGGAGTCAAACCTGGGACAAAGAGGGACTTGCTGCAGAATGGGCCCCAGCCAGCTTGGCACGGCCAAGCAACGTGGGGCCAGGGCAAGAGGGACAGCAGCGCCTCACGGTGTCCCCAGCCCCTCCGGCCTCCCCGGCCAGGCACTCACACAAAGGGCTGCTTGCCATCGTTGGGTTTGATGCAGCGGACGTAGTGCGATGTGGTGCTGCCCAGCATCTCCATCAGCCGCTTCAGGGAGGCTGTGAACTGCGGAGGACAGGGCAAGCATGGGGCCAGCAGGAACATCCCCGGGGCTTGTGGGGTTCCCCGGGCCAGGACACACACAGGTCCCCCTTGGGGCTACCCCAGCACCGGTTGTGTGGGTCCAGCACACGTTTTTCCCCCCCCCAACCCCATACCTGGCTAGCGGTGGACTTCTTGTTCTTTTGGCTACTGGGCAGCGATCTGCGTCTAGGACGACCAGCCATCCTGGGCCCGCTGGACCTGCGGGACTGCAGGGATACGGGGCCGTCCCCTTCCTCCAGGAAGAGCTCAGTAAGCAGGGCAGACTGCACAGAGCGGAGCTGTGAGAGCCAGGCAGAGCCTGCAGCGAGCACCACCCGATACCCAGAGCACCAGCACCACCAGGAGGCACAGCCCCAAATGCCCACAGGCTCCCCAGAAGCCAGCCCAGTCCATGGTCCTCTGCCCTGCTACAGCCCAGATGTGCCAGATCCAGCTGTGCCCCCTGCCCAGGAAAAACTAAGCGCAAGCCACGGGCACCTTCCCAGGTGTGCTCGAGAGCCCTCCAAGATGTCCCTTACCTTCTGCCAGGGTGGCACAGGGTGGGAGGGGAGAAGTGACAGCATTACAGACCTGGAAGCAGCAGGACCCTCCAGCCCTCTCAGCGGGGACGCAGCCAAGGCGTCCCCCAGGATGGGGAGGCCCAAGAGAGGGGAGCAGGGTGGGGATCACCCACATCTCAGGGCACCCTGAACACAGGCAGCACTGCACGGGGCTGTGCCAGCAGGCAGACAGGGGCTGACCCTGCACGGCTCATGCCTCCTCCACCACCAGTCCTTCCCAGCCCCAGGGGCCACAATCCAGCCAGGCTCTGCCCTACAAAGCCCCTGCTCAGGGTGGCTCTCACCTTGCTGGCTCGCAGCAGCCCCACCAGCTCCTCGGGGACGGCGTCCCTGTTCTTCTCCACAAACCCATCGCACTGGTATTCCACCTGGCAGGAGACGAGGCAAGCCCCGGCGTCAGCTCCCCAGCCTGCTTTGGCGCAGGGCTTGCAGGAGTCAGAGCTGGTGGTGGCCGCGCCGCCCAGCTCCTGCCCTGCTGCAAGGCTACTGATGGGAACCATGGCAGCCAGAGTTTCCGTATTTTTACCCTCAGTTAAAGAGTTGCAGACCAGCCCAGCAAGAGCAGAGCCAGCAGGAACCACTCCCCAGCCTGGGACGCTGCAGGAGCTGCCACCACCAGCTCTGGGCAGGGCAGGCTGGGTGCCCGCTGGTGCGGAGCCACTGCCGAGCTCCCCCAGCCAGGGCTGTACTGCCACGGCTTTCCCTACCTTGCCAGCGAAGTGGCAGACAACAAAAGCATCCGTGGGCCTCTTGGGCTTCTGGAAGTGGGAGCTGCCAACATGGGTCTGGTAAAGCTTCTGGGCCCAGCTCCCATCGTTGCCTTGGGGCATCTGAAAGGCAAACGAGTCAGAAGGGGCAGCAGGGGGGCTCTGGGTGGCCACAGCAGCCTCCTCCCAGCACCCCTTGCCCACCTTGCACTCCTCATTCAGCAGGTCCAGGATGCCAAGCCGGCCCTCGATGAGCTCAATGCATGGCTGGTTGTCACAGAAGTCAATGAAGACCCATGGGATCTCCTCGGCCACATACTCCTCCTGCTCCAGCTTGAAGACGTGCTGGAGGGCAGGGAGGACAGAGCAGGATTGAGCCAGGAGGCGAACAAAGGTGGCCAGCCACCAGGCAGACTGCAGGCAGTGACTCGGTTTCCATAAAACACCCGAGCAGCCCTTCTCCTGGAGCAGGAGCACTTTGGGAGAAAGGAGGGGCCCGTGCCCAGCTACAGCAGCCTCCCAGGGCCTCGTGTTTGCAGGGACTGCAGCACCAGCCACGTTCGAGGCAGGGAGCACCAAAAGCGCTGCAGGGACCTGCAGGGCCCACCCTCACCAGCTGCCAGCAAGGAGACACATCTGGGTGACACCCACCAGGTTGAAGAGCTGCTGCAGCTTCTCATTGGCGTAGTTGATGCAGAACTGCTCAAAGCTGTTGAGCTCAAACATCTCAAACCTGTGGGGACCAGAGACCTGCCTGAGGCAGCTGCCGGGCCGAGCCACCCCAGCCAGCCACGAGCTCCGGGCACAGGCCCCCAGCCGTCCCCACTGCAGGGATGGTACTGCCCCGTGTCCCAGCTGGAGCGCTCGGTGGCTGCAAACCTGCAGCCACAGCCAATGCAGGAGCAGGACCACGGTCTTCCAGGCAGCCCAGGAGAAGGGAACTGTCCTTACCCATAGATGTCCAGGATGCCAATGGAGGTATGGTGGCCCTCCAGGGACCGCAGGGCACGGTTGACCCTGCTCACCATCCACCTGAAGACCTGCCCGTACATATGCTTGGCCAGGGCATCCCGGGAGTCGAGCGCCTGCTGCCTGGAGAGGGGCTTCAGGTAGGTCTCGCCAGCAGTGACCAGCTTGCGGTGGCAGAGCCAGCGCATCACCTGCGATGCCTCCACACCCAGCAGCGCGCAGAACAGCCCTAGGGCCTCATCGGCAGGCTGCAAAGGGACAGACCCTGTCACCGCGGTATTGCCGAGACGTGGTTCCCGCAGCCAGTGCGGCTCAGGGACCAGTCTGGGACCCAGGGCTCTGGCGGCAAGCTCTCGCCCACCTCCACGAAGCAGCCATCCCCCCGGCGGTCCCTCCCTCTGACCACGACGTTGCCCAGGTGCAGGATGGCAGCCAGGATGCTGAATAACTCCAGCTGGTCAGCCTCGGGGACACCTGCGGGCACAGCACAGGCATGAGGGGCTCCCCAGGCTCCCCCCACGTCACACAAACCGGAGGGATGGGAAGGGCCGGTAGACAGCCAGGTTCTCCAGCACTGGCATGTCTGGCACCAGCACTCCCACACCAGCACGGGGGGGTGAGGGCAGTGGGACAATCAGCCCTGTGGGCCCCCTCCCCACGCGTGCCCGGCCAGGACGGTACCCAGGAGCGAGAAGGCATGTCGCGTGCTGTCCAAGTCGGCCGCGTCATTGGTGCTCGGGGCAGCGGAGCCCTGGCAGGTGTAGTGGAAGGACTCTGCCCCACCTGCGGGTGAGATGTCAGGCTGTGAGCCAGCACAATCTGCCCCCCTGGGGCTCCCGACCACCCGTATCCCACCCCGGGGTGCCCATCAGCAGCAGAGCCCCACCACCACCCCCAGGCCCCAGCTGGGGAGGGCAGGAAGGTCCAGCACTGCCCAGCGTGAGACGGGCTGGCAACAAGCTGTGCCATGGGGCTCATGGTGTGGGGGGGAAACAGGGGGGAACTCACGAAGACCCAGGCCCTGGAGCTCGGGCAGGGTGGCCGAGGCACAGAGCTGGTAGAAGATGTGGTAGTTCCTCTCTGCTTTCGCCTGTGGATGAGCAGGAAAAAAAAAAAAAGAAAAAAATCACTGAGAAGCCATGTCACCTTGGGCCACCCTGCTCTACTGCGGCAGTGCCACAGCCCCAGGTCTGGGGACAAGGGACACCTTCCCCTCTCCCAGCTTGACTCGGCAGCTCTGGGGTCACTTCACCAGTGGATGCCTGGGAGGAGCATCCTCCCACTCTGAGGACTGGGGCTCCCACTCAGCCCTGTCCCCATTGCCACCCCACAGACCCACCTGGAAGGTGACACGGGACTTCTCCAGCAGGTAGGTTTTGATGGTGGCCCCTGTGACATGAGCTTGGCTGAAGCCAATTTCAATGTACTTCCCAAAGCGGCTACTGTTGTCATTCCTGGTTGTCTTTGCGTTCCCAAAGGCCTGGCAGGGAAAGAGGGCGGGAGGTTTTAGCTGGCCCCAGATCTCAGGTGCTTTGGAGAAGTTCAGTCCCTGCTACCCATTTCACGGGGGGGAACCAGGCATGGCATCGCATCAGGGATACAGGCCATGAGGAGCATGGGGAGTGCCTGTGGGGACACCCCAGCTATCCGTATGCAGAGCCTGGGGACCCAGGGTTACCCACCTCCATGATGGGGCTGGAGGCCAGCACCTTCTCCTCCATGCTGGAGTCACCTACGCAGCCCCCGATGGTGGTGAAGTATCTCATGGCATACTTGGCTGACACAGTCTTCCCCGCGCCCGACTCACCGCTGATGATGAGGGACTGGTTCTTCCCAAACCTGCCAGAAAGGGACATGAGCTGGGGACAGCCTGTGACCCAACAGGACCTCTCTCCACAGGGACACCACAGTCCAGAGGGGGCTTCAGCCCTTCCCCACTGCAGCCCCGGGGATGCTCCCACACGATGCTCTCACCTCACCATCTGCTTGTACGCCTCCTCTGCCAAAGCAAAGATGTGGGGATCCATGTCCCCCATTTCGTGGCCGCTGTAGGCGTAAATCACCTCCTCCTCGTAGATGGGCAACGGCTTGTAGGGGTTGATGGACACGAGGATGATACCTGGAGGAAGAGGGCTGTGCAAAGGGAGCTGCGGGGAAGGGGCAGGGGACGGGGAGCAGGAGGGGGTGCCCGGGGCTCACCGCAGTAGGTGTAGATGGCGTTGGCCTCCAGGAAGCGCCGGCGGAGCGAATGCAGCACGGCCGGCTCATGCAGGTAGCTCAGGGCCACCAGGTCATCGGCACCCGAGAGGCAATCGGGGTTGCAGAGAGGTGGCAGCTGGAACTCAATGGGGTAGGCCAGTGCCTGTGGGGGAGGAGAATCAGAGGAGAATCAGAGGAGAATCAGAGGAGAATCAGAGGAGAATCAGAGGAGAATCAGAGGAGAATCAGAGGAGAATCAGAGGAGAATCAGAGGAGAATCAGAGGAGAATCAGAGGAGAATCAGAGGAGAATCAGAGGAGAATCAGAGGAGAATCAGAGGAGAATCAGAGGAGAATCAGAGGAGAATCAGAGGAGAATCAGAGGAGAATCAGAGGAGAATCAGAGGAGAATCAGAGGAGAATCAGAGGAGAATCAGAGGAGAATCAGAGGAGAATCAGAGGAGAATCAGAGGAGAATCAGAGGAGAATCAGAGGAGAATCAGAGGAGAATCAGAGGAGAATCAGAATGGTTGGAAAGGACCTTTGAGATCGAGTCCAGCCATACAATCTGTGCCACTAGAGCATGCCCTGAAGTGCCAAATCTGGATGTTTCTTAAACACCTCTAGGGATGGTGACTCAACCCCCTCCCTGGGCAGGCTGTTCAGTGCCTGACCACTCTGTCAGTAAAGTCATTCTTCCTGATATCTAATCTAAACCTCCCCTGCCGCAGCTTCAGACCATTTCCTCTGGTCCCATCATTATTCCCCTGGGAGAAGAGGCCAACACCCACCTCTCAGCACCCTCCTTTCAGGGAGTTGTAGAGGGCAAGGAGGTCTCCCCTTGGCCTCCTCTTCTCCAAGCTGAACACGCCCAGCTCCCTCAGCCTCTCCTCACATGCCCTGGTCTCCAGACCCCTCCCCAGCCTGGTCACTCTCCTCTGGACACGCTCCAGCACCTCAATGTCCCTCTTGTACAGAGGGGCCCAGAACTGAACACAGCACTCGAGGTGAGGCCTCACCAGCGCCGAGCACAGAGGCACCAGCACTTCCCTGCTCCTGCTGGCAGCGATGGAGATGGAGCAGGACAAGCGCTGAGCAGGGTCAGCCGGCCCCGCGGAGGCAGGACGGGTCTGTGGGGAGCGGCGCAGCTGGAGGGAGGCTGTCTGCAGGCCACGCTGGGGCTGTTGGTCACCGGGAATCACAGCCCAGCCAGCACGGCTGAGCTGGAGACCTCTAGGGAAGTCAGGCAGGAGCAGCTCACTGGGCAGTCAGGGGACACGAGGCACGGTGAGACACACACCGGCCACAGCGTTCCGGGCTCCTGCTCAGACACCAGACGGGTCATGTGCAGGCAGTGTTTGAGCTTCCCTGCGTCCTGCTGAGGAGCTCAGGCTGGTTTGGGGGTGCAGAGGTGAAAGACACCCCATCTGAGGATGCCCGACCACACGGCGAGCGCAGGAGGGACCCGCGGGGCTGCACAGCGCCAGCCTTACCGAGCCATCTTCCAGGCGGAGATGGAGAGTGGTGTCTCCTTCCTTGTAGCCTCTGGTTATCTCCGCGACCCTCCAGACTTCAGCGCAGTCAGGGATCCACACCCGGGCACCCTGCGGGGACATGAGAGGTAGGGGGGGACATCCCTGCAGAGAGCCACAGCCAAGAGATCTGGCCACCAGCCTCTGAACCGCGCACCACAGCCCTCCCCACGGTTCTCACTTCGGGCAGCCGGCCCAGTGCTCGGCATCGCCATCGCAGGGCGAGCCGTGGGACCCAGCACCTGCCAGGTGCCCCACAGCCCATTGGCTCCCGCAGGCAGGGCTTCTACCCAGCTGCTCCCCAGATGTGCAGGGGGGTGCCTTTGCTGCAGCCCTGCTTCTCCCGGGCTCTGCTGCCCACCCCAGGAAGGGCAGCACCTCTCCCACCCTCGGCACGGCTGGGGGCTGTCTCTGCCCCACTCCCAGGATGGGATCACGCCTGCTGCTGCAGGGAAGGTTTCAGGAGATGCTGAGCACGGGCATTTCGGAACGCCCGGCGTGCTGGGGACGTGACCGCCTGGTTTGGCTGAGCAGAGATACCAGGCTGGAAAGCAGATCATAGATTCACAGTTAGGTTGGAAGGGAGGGACACTGAAAACCATTTTGTTCCCACCCCCTGCCCTGGGCAGGGACACCTCCCACCAGCCCAGGTTGCTCCAAGCCCCGTCCAACCTGGCCTTGAACCCCTCCAGGGATGGAGGACACATGCGGCACCGACCCCTCGATAAGTACCGAGGGGATGCAGAGACCGTCACCAGCTCTGAACGCCCAGCTCCAGGCCAGAGCACAGGGACCGAGATAAGAAAAAAAAAAAATCACCCCATGCCCTTTTTGCCTCCCAAATTTGCAGCTCCCCGGGGCCAGCCGCAGCCGGCAGCCTTGTGCAAGGGACCAGCTGTCACCCATGGGGCGAGTGCTGCCCACCTCCAGCACCCTGCTGCCGGCCTCAGTTTCCCCTCTGCAGCCAGCGGGTGCTGGTGAAGTGGGAGCTCTGCAGCACGGTGAGCCCCGACCCGAGCGCTAACACCTCCCTCACACCTGGGAAAAGCCTCTTTGGAGTCACCCTGCAGGATCCCATGCTCAGCGCGGGCCAAGTGGCACAACACAACCCGGGTAGAGTCGTAAGAACTGGGCCAAAAAGAAAAAACCACCCACAAACCCCTGCTGCTGGCACCCCCTCAGCTGCCAAGAGGGCGAATACCCAGCCCCAGGCTGGCACAGGGTGACCTGCGCTCCCCGGCTGGGGAACCGCAGCTCCCGCTCCTAACCTGGGGTGCCGACGGCCCTGCTCTGCGCCGAGCTGTCACCACCGTCACCGCAGCTTCTGCATCAAGGGGCTGGTACCTCCTGCTGCTCCGAGCAGGCAGAGGTGAGGCCGTATTGCACGCTTAGAAAGGGGAAAGGCGGAGGAATCTAATAACGGCCGCAGCTTTGCTCTCAGGCTGAGATGGGAGCACGGCTATATCCGTTGCCACAAGTGCTGGGAGCTCTGGCAGAGCAGCAACGGGGCTTTAACACATCACACACACCCCCGCCCCGGCAGTGGGCTGGGGCCAGTCCCTTGCTAGAAAACGGGGCCTGAAAAAGCCATCCTGGTTTCGCTGATTTTTGTGAATCCAGGGAACTTGGCTCGCAGCGAATGTTTCCAGGTCTGCGGTGTGCGGAGCACGTGTGTTAACGCACCATTAAAGTTGATCCGACAAGCACCGAATAGGCTGGGAGTCTGGGGAGGGGGAAGGAAGGGGCTGAACTTCGGGTTCGCGTCCAAGGACTCCTCAGCAGACTGAAGGTCTGACTTGCAGCTGAAATAAAGGGGGCAGGAAGGGGCTCCGGTTGCAGGGGCCGCTCGGCGGAGGAGCGGTGACAGGAAGCCATTATCTTTTATGAGCAGTAGCCGCTGGGGGGAGCGAAAATTGCGCGATGTACAGCTTCCCGGCAAGGCACTAACAGATTTCAGCCTGAAATCCCCAGCTAGACAAAAGAGCATCCCTGCTAGCGCGCCCGGCTCGCCCCTCGGCCACTCCCCGGCCCTGCTCCAGCGGGACGCCAGGCTGGCGCTGGAGCAGGGACGCGCTGGGAAAGCTGGAAGGGAACCTCAGGGCTCCACGGGGCGCTCGAAGTCAGTCGTGCGGCCGTTTCGGTCCCAGCCTGGCCAGCTATTCGGGACAAGGCAACCCACCACGCCTTAAGCACAGAAACCCCTCTTGCTTCGCCCAGGCCAGCGCCTCCATCACGCCACGATGGCGGACGCTGCGCCTCTGAGCTCTGCAGAAACACCTGTACCCTCCACCCCCGCAGGCCGCTGCTGCGCCTCCGGGGAGAAAGGGCCGTGGCTACAGCCCGGCCTACAGCCGTAGCCGTCATCTTTGATACACAGCACCAAAAACAAGAGGCAAGAGCCTGTCCTGCCGCCCGCTGGCAGCGGGAGCATCCTTGACAGGCAGAGCTGGACGGAGGGATGCGGGCCAGGATCCGGGGGACGACAGCAGCCAGGCCAGCTGGGCAAGGCGCGGGCCAGCCGGGGGCCCAGGCAGCGCCAAACCCATCTTCCCACCTGCGAGCAGCACCCCCGGGAGGTGCTGGACTTGCCAGGCCCCGGGTCCCCGCGGGTCAGGGAGCCCCTGAGCGGCTTCGCTGGGGTGCGGCGCCCACGGCAGCACCCGTGTGGGGTGAGCGGCCCCACAGATGGGCCCAGGGCTGTGGCCCCACGAGGTGCCACCAAACCAGGCACCAGTGGGGAGGTGACCCAGGGGGACACCCAGGCCACAGCATCCGCAGCCACCCGGGGTACTGAGCCCCCGGGGGAGGCATAAGACACCCCCCCCCCTCCCCCAGGTCTGCAACAACCCCCCCCGAACCGTGGGCAGGGCTTTGCCCCCAGGTCTGCAGGGGAAGAAGCCCTTCCAGGTCCCTCTGCAGCACCCAAGGCTAGGACACGGCCCCCTCCCCCGGCCCCCTCACCTCCACGTATGGGTCCCCCGCCGCCATGACCCCCTTCCCCCCGCTGCCGCCGGCACTCACCCCCCGCCAGCCGCCCGCAGCCCCTTTATGGCCGCTAATTGCCGCTAATTGGAGGGGGAGGGGGCAGGTTACAGGTCCCCGCCCCCACTCCCGTTCCGCCCCACAGCCCCTGCCCTGGGGGGTGCTGGCACTGGGTCGTCGGCCCCCCCCCCCCCCCCCAACGGCTGCGGCACCCCAAGATCCCCCAAGGGCCACCTGTGCAGGGGACACCCCCCCTTCGGGACACCCCGAGAACCCATAAGGGGCACCCTGAGACCCCACTGAGAACATCCTGAGAAGCCTTATCAGGGACCCCCTTCCCCGCCCAGGACACCCCAAAATCCCCCCCTACCTGGGACACCCAAGAGCCCATCGAGGGCACCCAGGGACCCCTCCTGTCTGGGACACCCCAAACCTGCCCTCCTCCAGGGCACCCTGGGCCACCCTGGGCCACCCTGGGCCACCCTGGGCCCTGGTCACCTGCACCCCAGGTCCCCATCTGGGGCACTCCAAGCACCCGCAGGCCACCACAGCCCCACAGCACAGGCCCCCGCTCCCCTCGTTATGGAGAAACTCCGGTAACGATGAAAACCTGTGGCCACAGCGCCAGCGGTGTGTATTGACAGCTGTCTGCGGGGGCTGCTGCCTGTGGGTTCCCATGGGTGACACTCTCTGTGGGTGCCACTGCCCATGGGTGCCACCGTCTGAGGGTCCCTGGTGCCCATGGGTGCCGCCGTCTGTGGATCCCCGCTGCCTGTGGGTCCCCGCTGTCTCTAGGTGCCACTCCCCATGGGTGCCACCGCCTGTAGATCCCTGTTGCCCACGGATCCCAGCTGTCCGTGGGTCCCCACTGCCCATGGGTGCAGCTGCCTGCGAGTCCCTGCTGGCCCTGCAGGCCTGCAGTGGCCCGGCCGGCCCCGCAGAGCCGGGGTGAAGCCTGGGTGACTGGCTACCATGCGGAGGTGGCTGCTGGTGGATGCAGCAGGGGACAGGGTGACAAGAGGATGCCCGAGCAGGGCGAGATGTGGGGGACAGTGGGCAGAAGCACCTATGGGGACAAGGAGAAGGCCAGACCCACAGCAGGGTCACCCAGCCTGGACTGGGACAAGTCCACCAGTCAGGAGGAGGCAGATGTCCCCGTTGGTTCCTGCTCCTGCCCCAAACTCCCAACCTGGCACCCGCTTTTTTCCCAGCTGGCTTTGCCGAGCCTCGGCAGCCCCCCCATGCCCGGCACTGGAGCAGCTCTGGGGACGCCAAAGCCACCTCAGAGGTTGCCAGCTCCGGTGACCCAGCGCTCCAGCAGATGGGCGCCACACGGCAAGTGGAGCGATGAAAACATTGCTCTTCCTTCCCCCCCCACCCCCCGCCAAAAAAGTGAGCACATTCTGCAACAGGGAGCACACAAAGACATTTTCTGATGAAAAAATAATGAATCCCTAATTGCCCAAGGGCTGTCAGCGGCATGTGGCTCATTAACAAATCGGGGAGGCGGGTTTGCGCCATGTGCAGCCCGTGACACGGACCGGAGCTCCATTAGCAGCCGACTTCCAGCTGCGGAGAAAACGGACGCCCAGGCAGCCCTTGGGTAGTTACCGCTCCCCAAAAGGGTTGACGGCATTTTTTTTCAGCTGCCCCGAAAGCCCTGGCGCGGCCAGGGAGAGCTGCGGCAGCGGGAAGTGCAGCAGCCCTGGCGCTGTTAAGACGTGGTGGCCAAGAGTGCCATGGCCACCTTACGCCCCTCTGCTCCGCTCGGGGGAGACCCCCCTGCAGTGCTGCCTCCAGCCCCGGGGCACCGACAGCAGAAGGACACGGAGCTGTTGGAGCGGGGGCCAGAGGAGGCCCCGGAGATGCTGGGAGGGCTGGAGCCCCTCTGCTGGGAGGACAGGCTGAGAGAGCTGGGGGGGTTCAGCCTGGAGAAGAGAAGGCTCCGGGGAGACCTTCCAGCCCCTTCCAGGCCCTAAAGGGGCTCCAGGAAAGCTGGGGAGGGGCTCTGGAGCAGGGAGGGGAGCCACGGGACGAGGGGGAAGGGTTTGAAACTGGAAGAGGGGGGATTGAGATGAGATGTGAGGCAGAAATTGTTTGCTGTGAGGGGGGTGAGCCCCTGGCCCAGGTTGCCCAGAGAAGCTGTGGCTGCCCCATCCCTGGAGGGGTTCAAGGCCAGGTTGGCCGGGGCTTGGAGCAACCTGGGCTGGTGGGAGGTGTCCCTGCCCAGGGCAGGGGGTGGCACTGGGTGGGCTGGAAGGTCCCTTCCAACCCAAACCAGTCTGTGACTCCTTCTATGGCACTCGGGGAAGCAACGAGGCCCAGGGGTGGTTGTCCCCATCACCCTGCCCCGTGTTGTGCCCCGGCTGCCCCAGGGAGTCACGGCTCGGCTCTGGGTTTGCAGGACGGTCCATGCCCTCGGCACACGGGAAGCAGAGGGACACACGGACCGGCATTCGGACAACCCACAACCAGAGCAGGGTGACCGGGCCCATGGACGCTGCTGCGGGCGCCGAGAGGCTGCAGGCAGTGAGACACCGTAGGTAGCACGTGAATTCATATATAGTAAAAAGTCTTTATTAAGAAGGCTTTGAAGTCAAAAAATAAAACTCTTGATACAATTTTCATAACCGTCAAGTCAGCTCAGCAAATATATAATCAGTACTTTAGCCATGTAAGGTTAAAGGTCCGTTATTTTCTTTTTAAAATAAAATATATTTTAGTTTTTAAAATTTATTCAATAAAGTACATATTTTCCTATAAATTCCCTACATATACATAAAGAGGTAAAAAATAAAAAAATAAAACTAAAAAAAAAAAACCAAAACAAAACCAAAACC
Source organism: Larus michahellis (assembly GCF_964199755.1). Lineage (NCBI taxonomy): Eukaryota > Metazoa > Chordata > Aves > Charadriiformes > Laridae > Larus > Larus michahellis. Next base: position 832,169 of record NC_133918.1, on the reverse strand, counting down.
CAACAAAACCAACCACAAAATAAAAAGGAGATAGAAATCTGTCTGGTTTTTTTGCGACGTGGCGTGTTAACTGTGCCCCCTCCGTCCCATGGGCACCCCCCGCCCGGCCCGGCCCCTCCAGCCACGACCCCCGACCTCTCATCCCGCATCTCTGGGCAGTTTTCACATTGGCAAAATAGAAGATAAACCTGCGTTACAAAAAAAAAAAAAAATAAAAATATATATATATATTTATAGAACCGTCAGGAATCATCCAAAAAAATAACTACATACAAAAAGAACGACAACAACAAAAAAAATTATAATAATAATAGAATGATTTTAAAAAAATAAAAGACAACCCTTGCGTGTCCTAAAATAAAAAGTGCAACCGGACCTTTTCTTTCTGTTTATTTAACTTTGCAAACTGAATACTGTTATTTGGGAAGGACTGGTTGAAGAACAGCTGGGCTTCCTCCCCCCAGCCGCCGGGTGAAGAGTTAAAGCTATTCTGTAAACATCGGAGTTTCCTCCTCTCTGCAGTTTCACCCCCCTCTTCCTCGTTTGTCTTCATCGGCCCCTTCTCCCCCACCCCTCCCGACCCCCTGGCTTTCGGCCACCCCCCCGCCCCTCCATCTCCAGCCAGCAAGCAGCAGCCTCTCCTTCCCCCCCCCACCCCCTGCGCCCATCGGATCCGTTATTAAATTAAAAGTTTGATTTAAACAGTTTTAAAGTCCTTAAAAAGCATGGTGGGGAGGGGGGGCGGAGGGGAGGGCTGGCCTCCCCGGCGAGCCGGACCCGGCTAGGAGAAGATGTGGATGGCTTGCGTGGCGGGAGTGTGGCAAGCGGGACACTCGGGCTCGGCTTTGCCGCAGATGCGCATGGCGCACTCCATGCAGAAGAGGTTGTGGCCGCAGGGCACCAAGGCGGCGATCACCTCGCTCTCGAAGCACACCATGCACTCGCGGGAGCTCTTGCGGTGCCCATCGGAGCTGCTGGAGTCGGTGGGCGAGCCCGAGGCGGCGGAGACGCTGCCGGGCAGGGAGGAGGAGGAGGAGTAGCCGGTGCTGTTGGAGAAGGAGGAGAGCGAGCCTTGGGTGGGCAGCCAGGACAAGGTGCTGACGGGGTCGCTCTGGATGCGGCGCGCTAAAGGGTGGTCCAGGGCCACGCCGCCGCTCTCGGGGAGGGTGGGCGAGTGACGCGGCGTGGCCGCGCCGCTGTTGCGTCTCTGCGAGCCGCTGATGGAGGAGCAGCTGCTGAAGGCCTGCAAGGGGTTGCCCGAGCGCTCGAAGGGCGACCAGATGGTGGTGGGGGTGGTGAGGTCGAGGGCCAAGAAGTCGAAGCCGAAGTCGCACTCCTCCGAGCCCAGCGGGGCTGGGGGCTCGCTGAAGGTGAAGCCGCTGCTGGTGCTGTAGGGGCTGGTGGGGCTGGCATCCGCCACCCGCCCGCTGTAGTAGGACTCGGTGGAGGTGCTGCCCAGCGAGCTGAGGCTGTCGTTGCGCAGGGCGGCGGCGGGGCGGCGGGCAGGGTGGGGGGCTTTGGCCCACAGGCTGGCCGTGCTGCCCTGCAGGTCCAGGCAGACGTCGGTGCCGTTGGAGTGGAAGTCGTTGTCGGCGTTGACGTCAATGAAGGAGCCTGTCCGCATGGTGATGTGCGCCTCGATCTCCTCCCGAGCCCGGTCCACGTTCTCCGGCATGCCCGTCACCTCGAAGACGGGCTCCTTGTCTCGGCTGGGGGTCACGATGTAGGTGTGCGTCTGCTGCTGGATCCTCTTGATGGTGGCTCCCTTGGGCCCCACCACCAGCCCCACCACACGGTAGGGGACCCTCACCTGGATGGTGGTCTGTCCCGGCAGGTTTGGGGGTCCCTGCATGGCTCCCGTCAGCCCGTTGGCTTTGTTGCGCGTCGCCCGGATCATGGAGAAGTGCTCGGCGGCCGAGAGGATCTCCCTTTTCGCCATCTCCACGTCCTCCTTCCTCCCAGTCACGATGAAAACGGGCTCCTCGCCCCTCACCGGCGTCTTGATGTACGTGTTGGTCTTGGCACGGAGGGCTTTGATTTTGCAGCCTGAAGAGCAAGGAGAGAGAAAAAAATGACATGTCAAAGCCGAGACCTTGCGGGGACCCCCTGCCCCCCAGGACAGGGAGATGCAGGACCAGCAGGTCCCTTTGGTTCTGTGCCTGCAGCACAGACACCCATGGAAAGGGGGGTCCCTCCCACCTCAAAGGCAGATCGGGGGGGGGGGTCACAGCACGCTGCTGGGGGGCTGCACTGGCTCGGTCTGAGACATACCAGGCTCCTGGCACCGTCCTGACCCTCTGCCACCCCCCTCCACACCACAGTGGGGACCAAGAGCCCGGGGGACGCAGCCGGCAGCCCCCTTCCCGAGGGCTGGGGCAAGCGGCCATGGGGACACTTTCTGGTCCATCGAGGGGACGGGAAGCCGGGTTTGCTCGAAAGGTGTTCGAGGAGGTGCAAGGAAAAAAAAAAAAAAAAAAAAGACACTGAAGATGAGAGGGGAGGAAAAGGCTTGTTTGGATCCTGCAGGTTTGTCGACACCCCTCAGCCGGGAGCTAAACCCGAGAAACTGCACCCCAACAGCGACGGCCAGGGGTCGTCCCCTGGGGAGGGGACCCCGGGGCAGGGGTGATCCTGGAGCAGTGGCTCTCCCTGTTCCGGAAAGACCCGCTTCCCCCGCAGAAGGAATGGGATTCAGCGGGCAGAGCCCAGGCTGGGGCGCAGGAGACTGGGGCTTTGCTGCCAGCTCTGCCTTCGCCCGGCACAGCCCCGGGCAAGTTCCAGCCCCTTCCCTCCCATGGGCCAGCTGGGCTCCGGCCAGCGAGCCCCCCGCAGCGCTTGCCCAGCGAAAGGCTCCTGCTCTCCTCCAGGACTGATCGCCGCTGCTCTCGCCACAGAGCCGTAAGGGCAGCGCCGCTCCCTGCAACCCCAGCCCTGCTAATTGCATCCGCACTTAATTAAATTCACATGAGCCAGGCGCGCCACCCCGGGAGCTCAGTCCGGCCGGCCGCCCTCCGCTGCTGGCACAGGGGGGTGAGTGACCCCCACCCACCCCCGGAGCTTCACGGGGCACCCAAAGAGGAGCCCACGGGGACGGAGGCTGCTGGGTCTGAGCCCTGAGACCGTCCCTGGCCGCTGCAAACGCTGCTGCTGCAGATCCACGGCGATAAATAGCCACACGCCGGGCGGAGGGAGCCTGGCTCGCTCCTCCGCAAACGGCTCGCTCCGGGCATTCCTCCTCCTCCTCCTCCTCCCAGCCGCTCCCTGAGGAAGGGCAGGGCTGGAGAAAGGAGAGCCCCGGAAAGTTGGAGGGACTCGGCCGGGGTGGCGCAGGACACCCAGCAGGTCTGTCCCAGCAGGGAAATCAACCCGCGCTCGCCAGCAGCAGCAGAGCTGAGCCCTAACGGGGCCACGCTGCTCCCGGAGACCCGAGCGCGGCGCGCTTACCATGGCATTAAGCATCACGAATAACAAGAAGTATAAAAAAAACCTCAAAATAAGTGAGCAGCAGCTGCCCTGGGTGTGACAGCCCGGCTTTTCAGCAGCGCTAACCCCTTCCGTAGCCACATCCAGGGAGCCGACGGGTGATGACACGGCTCTCTCTGGATGCTTCCTCCAAAAAAAACCCTCAGAAGCAGCTTGCACCAGCCAGCGCGGCCCCTGCCCGGCTCCAGGCTGCCTTGGGCTGCCGGCAGCTCTACCCCGTGCCCTGCCTGCTGCCGGCAAAGGTCCCAGGATGGCGACGGGCAGGTTGGAGGGGAGCAGGCAGAGGGAGCAGGCAGCCAGACAGAGCTGGGGAGGCAGGAGACCTGCCGAGATCTGCCTCCCAAGGGGGAGAAACCCTCTGGATTTCACACAAGCCAGGCTGAAAGCATCTGAAGGCCACCCCCAAGCACTTGTCGCGTTCCTCCTGCCTCACATCGCCCCAGGGATTCGCTCCGGGCTTGGGGCAGCGGGACGAGCCCAAATTCAACCCTTCGTGCGACCGGCCGGGCAGAGGATGCAGAGAGCTGCCCGGCTCCCCGGGGCCGGGGAAGCTGCTGAGCAGCCGCGGGGACACGCAGAGGAGGAATGTGGGTGGAGAACGATTTGTCCAGGCTTTTCCTAATACAGGACAACAACTGGAAGGTGTATTTATGGCTGGGGGCATATGGGGGGGAAAGCAACAGCCTGGTCACCAGGGCAGGGCAGAACCAGCAACCGTCAAAGGGGAAGTTTTTTAAGCACGTGCCAGCTCCTGCGGGGCTGTCCGGAGCGAGGTGCTCGCGACCCCTTGCTTCCCTCCCTGATTTGTTCTGGCACCTGCTATAAGCTCTCCCCTGGCAAACTGGGACGAGCACGGTGGCAGCGGGCAAGGGCAGCCAGGCTGGGAGCCACGGTGGGGCTCTGCCGGTGCCTCCCCTGGATGCCAACCTCCCACCCAGCGTCCAAAATTCACCCTTTGCAGCAGGGAGCGGCAATTTCAAGATCCAAAGGCATCGGCAGCTGCCAGGAGCTGCGGACAGGAGACGCTCGGGAGCCACGTCCCGCAGGGGCAAGGCTCCTCCTCACCCCGGCTGCGCCGGCGGCGCTGAACTGATGCTACGGCAGCGCGAAATGGAGGAAGAGCTTATCCGTCTGCTCCTTGTGAGCCCTTCCCAGGGGCAAAGCCAGAAATCTGGGTTAAAAATTAAAGGGGTGCCCCGTGTGGCCACCTCCGCCCTCCTCAAACAAGCAGGGCAGGAACAACGCACACGACTCGTGGCTGCCGGGGACAGCGCGCCGGGGTTGCCCGTGGCACAGCAAAACGCACCACGGGTCGGGGCTGGTTTTTCCAATGCCGGTGTAAAAGAGGCCGGTGGCAGGTCGGGGGCAGGGGGGTGCGGACTCCCTGCCCGCCCGCGGAGCCGCGCCGGGAAATGCAGGAAACACGGCAGAAGAAACGGAGGCACCAGCCGGTGAAGCCACTTCCCGAGGCCACGTGCCGGCGGTGTCTGCACCAGGAACTGGCACTGGCACCGCTCAGCGCCGAGGAGCCTCCACCAGCGCGACCACCGGTGAGCGCTCCTGGCCGGGCGCTGGGGCGGGTGCAGAGCCGGGACGGCACCACGGCCCCACCTCAGGGACCGACCTGTCCTGTCACCGCCCCCAGTCCCAAACTCCACCTGAGCCACCCCTCGGCCATGGGGACTCGCAGGCAGCAGGTCCCGAAAGCCCGACTGGGAAGGACGGGCAGCGTCCCCGGGCTGGGATTCAGTGAAGCATTTAAGGGTGTCCCTGCCCGGGGCGGGGCGGTTGGAACCAGACGATCTTCAAGGTCCCTTCCAACCTAAACCGTTCTGTGATTCTACGATTTAAAACCACGGCGGGCACAGCGAGCCACGGGTCTGCGACACCCGGAACTGGTGAAGAGACACAACCTCTCCAGTACAACCCCTGTCCTCCATCACACCCGCGCCCCGGAGAGGGGCTGAGCCGAGGCTGCTCCTGCCCACGCCTGGGGAGATGCTGACACCCCTATGGCCAACACTCCCCCACCCCACCAAAGCCAACCATACTTGAAAGGCACACACCATACAGGTGGTTTAACCCCCCCAGTAACCTGCAACCGGGGGGATGGAGCCACACCAGTACGAGATATCCCAGCTGAGTCTCCAGAAGCCCCCGGCCCAGCACGCTGTGAAAGCGCCGTCCCGCACGGCTGCATCCCTCCCATGTCAGCGCAGCACAACCCCAAGGGAACAGGGCCGTGGGGGGGACACGGGGCCCCCTGGCATTGCTGGCAAGCCCCACTGCAGGCACACCTTCACCCCGGCACTGCCGGATCAAGCGCCATACCTCAACCAAGCAGCAGCCGTTGGCATTCCCATGTTTTACCTTGCCGAGGGCTGGTGCGCAGCATTACAATCATGGAATCCTCTGCGTTGGAAGGGACCTTTCAGATCATCAACCAACACCGCCAAACCCACCACTGACCCACGTCCCTCAGCCCCACGTCTGCCCAGCTTTTCAGTCCCTCCAGGGATGGCGACTCCACCACTGCCCTGGGCAGCCTGGTCCAGCGCTTGACAACCCTTTTGGGGAAGAAGTTTTTCATAATATCCATCCTAAACCTCCCCTGGGGCAACTGGAGGCCGTTTCCTCTTGTCCCATCACCTGTTCCTTGGGAGAAGAGACTGACCCCCCCCGGCTGCCCCCTCCTTTCAGGGAGTTGCAGAGAGCGAGAAGGTCTCCCCTCAGCCTCCTCTTCTCCAGGCTGAACCCCCCCAGCTCCCTCAGCCGCTCCTCACAGCACTTGTGCTCCAGACCCCGCACCAGCTCCGGTGCCCGTCTCTGGACACACCAAATTAACGACGAGGGAGGAGGAAAACAAGGTGCCCGACTTTGCTACAAGTCTATAAACAAGGTGGCTTTACAAAGCACTTCTCACATCCAAAAGAAAACACCCCTATAACCAGGGGGGTGACGGGGGAGCAGACCCAGGGGATGCTGCAGCCCCAGCAGGTCCCTTCTCAACACCCGCGGGAGGCTCAGTTGCCACGTTACAGCTCCTTTGGCAGCGCTCCGAGTCCCCGTGGGCCCAAACTCATCACGACAACCCGCGGCCATGCTCAGCTGCAAGCGAACACCCTCACTCCGGGGGTCTCAGGCACACGCAGCCCCACCGAGTCGCAGCCCCTCGCGCCACCACCCAGCTCTGCCTGCGGAGACGGCACCGATGGAGGGCTGCGAGCTGGATGCTCCTCTCAAACCCTCTCAGAGCCGCAGCGCCCGGGCCAGACCCATCCCACCTACCCTTGGGTTGAGAAATCGTTAGTTTCGGACTAGAAACAGAATCCCAGAGGATTCTCCCTGGGATGATGCCGCGATGGAGGCAACACCCCAAGAAAGGCGGCTGCTCTCCCTGAACGTTCTCTCTTGGCACCACCAAAGAGGACTTTGCCCTCTGCCAGGAGTCCCAGTCGGATCAGGGCTGCAACTACCACAAGAGCCATGAAAACCAGTACAGCCCGCGCTGGGCATCCTCTGGGCTCCTGTTGTCACCCAGGCAAGAGATAAGAGACCCGACGCAGCTCATCCGCTGGCTGATACCCAGCACGGCCCCACCAACACCTGCTCTGACAGAAGGTGGCCTCCTCCATACATGGAGGACAAAGCCAGCTGATCCCCTTGGCCCGAGCACGTCTCTGTTTGCCCAAGGAGCTTGGCGCTTGCAGCGCCCAGCTATGAGAACCCAAGAGCGAGCAAGGAGAGCTTTTCTGGAGGAGACTTTGATGGCACCAACCAGAAGGACTGTGTTCATCGCAGCCTGGGAGCCTGCTGACGCCTCGCACCCAGCCCTCCAGAGCGCGCTACCCGCTGCAGCAAGACGGGTCCTTCCTCTTCCCCAGCATCTCCTGGCCTCAGATCCGGCATTACGGTGTTCATGGTCCCCCTTCATTCCAGGCAAACGGCACCGGATGCGCTAGGACTGGGGCCAGACGTGGAGGAGAACACGTTGCACCTCCATCGCATCTCGTCTCCCCTCTCGCTGAGAGCTTCTTCCCACCTCTCTGCAAACAGTAATTAATTCATCCTTGCAACCGTGCTGCGGGAGGCGGGCGCATCACACCTTCCTTTCTTCTCCAGACACCGGGAAAAGCGAGGCAGGGAGGCTGGGCTCCTCGCCTCGGGCCAGAGAGGAGGAAGCCGGTGCCAGAGCCAAGATGTGCTTGCAGATACTTCAGCCACCTGATCAATCTCTGCGACCGACTTCAGGAGTTTCTGGCTCTGCCGCGACCCAGAGAGGTGGGAGGAGGCAACCGGCCCCAGAAGAGGTGGCACGATGGGCAGAGGACAGCAGAGAGCAGGGCTCAGAAACAGGAGAGGATTCACGGCAGCCCCAGCAACCCACCGTAAGCTTCCAGATGCTCAGAAAGGAGGCCTGTGGTCTCATCCTCCAAGAGCCAAAACACCCGCCACGCTCGGGCAGGGAGGAGAGCTGCCGCCTTTCATCCTTCCCTGGATCTCCCCTTCCAGCATCCCAGTGTCTTCTATAAACGGCAACTTACCCAAACCCTCCGCAAAGCTGCGAACAGTCCCTGCGCGTCGCAGATGGGGAAACGGAGCCCGAGAGAGGAGCCGCGGCTGGCTCCGTCCCACAAGAGGCACGTGGCGTAGAGGGGAGAGCAGAGACGGGGCTCCCGGCTGCACCGTCCGCCCGTCACCATCACAGCCTCGCTGGGGCAGAAGCTGCTGGAAACGCACCTCCAAAGCCGGGATGGCAGGGAGTAACACCGGCACGGTACCGACGTGCAAGAGCCAGGGCAACTCCAACGCCCAGCCCTCCCGTACTCTCCATCTCCCTTTCCCCCACTGGTTTCCGTTATCACCATCGCTTTTGTTGCTGGTTCGCAAGACCAGCCCGCACCACTGCGCCCGATGCCCACAGCGCTTTTCGGAGCCGGTCCCTCCCAGGGCAGGAGTCACAAAGGGGCTGGCATGGAACGGCACAGCCATGGAATCCCGCCAGGCCACACTGCCTTTTGGTAGCCGTGTGGGCAAGGAGGAGAAAAGCCACAGATCCCGGCTGGGAGACACCACTCCGCACCATCGCTGATGCCGATCCGGACGAGGGGTCATGGCACGCACCTCTCCGGCGGAGTCAAGAAAACATGGATTTGCTTTGCACAACAACGATTTACCTGCTGCGCCGCTGCTGCTCCCTTCTGGAAAGGGTTAAATGAGTGGATCTGGAGGAGAGAAACTGAAGAAAAAGAAGTAGGAGAAGTCGCATCCGACAGCCTCTGCGTCCCACCTCAGCCCACGCAGGACAGCCGTGCATTGGTCTGATGGGACATCCCAGCCACATCCTACGCGAGGGGCTGCCGGGCTCTGGGGACAACAGGACGCGTCCCAAAGTGCCCCAAGAACTGCTCCTCAGCACCGGGTGCATGGGGAGAGAAACCCAGCCTTGCCCCAGCTCAAGACCCTGCCAGGGCACCCGATATCCATGTCTTCATCCCTCCCTACATCCCAAGTGCAGCGGCACCTCAAGCACCCGCTCCCCAGGTCACGGCCGGGCTGGGTAGCACAGGAAAGACAAGAGTGACAGGGACACAGTCCGAGGGCATCCGACCCAGCACCGCAGCGTCACCACCAACACGTCTCGGCATCGGAACGACGCCAGGCCTGACGAAGCACCCCAAGGCTCGGCTCCATGCCGCTGCGCAGCCAGAGCCCTGCTGCCACGGGGCTACCGAAGGCTGAGGGACACTCGCACAGGGGGACCTGGGACCAGAAGGACGCAGGAGCCAGCACGGGCGCTGGAGGATGGGGCGAGCGAGGAGGGCTCCGTTTCTGAGCCTGGGGAGGGGGGCAGCTGCAAACCCCCTCAGTATCGCCCCTGCTCGGGCTGCACCGGCCTCGCACATCGCTGATGGAAACCAGCTGCCGGCGGCACCACTGAGCAGCCCGAGCACAAAGACACTCTGCCAACAGCCCCGTCCCCTCGGGTGCTCCCAACCGCACGCCCCAGCCCCCGCCAGCGAGAAACAGGGGTGCCAAATGCTGAGACCCCATTTGTGCCAAAAACCCAGCACAACGGGGTCACGGCACAGCATCCGACCAGGCTGGGAGCTGCAGAAAAGCCGAGACCAGGAGAGGGGCAGATCCCCCCCAGGAGGGCTGTTCCTGCCCACCGCTGGCTCCAGTTCCCCTTCGAGCCCACCGGTGTGACACAGTGCCCCCCTCCTCAAGCTGGTATAATAATTTCTTTTGCAGCCCTTTTCCAGGAGCCCCCAAACTCTGCATGAGGTGTTCGGGATGGGTACCCAGGTGCAGATGTAACTTGTCGGGGCGCTGGCGGTGCAGCACCGGGGCCTCATGGCAGCCGAAACACCCAGCCCCAGCCAGAAGGGTGCCAACCGCCAGCCCCAAAACAGCCGTTCTCCAACCTCCTCGAACCCGCAGAGCCAACGCCTTTCCCAGCGGAGGCCGGACCCTGTTACACGTTGGCTTTCCAGTTGCCGGTCCCGAGGGGTTGTGCGGAGCCCACCAGTGAGGGCACCAAATCCAGGTCCCCATCCAGCCCCAGGGAGGAGGAGGATCCTCCGGAGCAGGGCGCAGCACCGTGCTCCTCTCCTCCTCCGGCCACTTGCCCAACGCCGTTGGGTTGCCTCGGCTGGGTTGGGCAGCCCAGTGGGACGCCAGTGACGGGGTGACGGGACCGAGGAGGGGTGCTCAGAAAAGTTGGGAGGCCGGGAAGCGGGGCCGGCTGGGAGGCGGCGCAGGCCAATGGGAAGCGCAGAGCATGATGTCACCGCGCTCATCACAGCATGGCTCTGGCTAACAAAGAGAACAATGAGGCTGCCCAGCTCCTCGCTCCCCCCCAGGAAAAAAAATGCCCCCCGGCCCCCCAGCCTGCAGCCCCCCGGCCGGGGAGGGCTGGGAGCCAGGGGGCAAGGGCCAGGCTGGGGTGCCAGAGCCCTGCGTGGCGAAAACACCCCCGAGGTCGGGCTCCCTGCGAGCCCAACCGCCCATCGCCACCGGGATTCCAGCAGGCAGCAGCTCCCTTCCTTTTTATTTTTGCATATATATATATATGTTTTTTTTTTCCCTTAAATCGTCCTCCGTGGGGTCTTTTCTCGTTGTGTTTTTTTTTGTTTGTTTGTTTGTTTTTTTTTTAAAAGGTGAAACTTTGGTTAAGGGCTATTTGGGCTTTCGCGGAGACAAAGCCCACGCCAGGCACACCCACCCAGCGCTGGGGCTGAGGCGTGCCCGGGCGTCCCTTTTGTGACAGCCGGGTGGCCGGGGGACTTCACCCCCCTCTAACGAAACCACCGCATTAATTAGCCTTTCTATATAAAGTCGGTGATACCCAGTATCATTCACACACCGAGTCTGAGATACCGGGGGGAAGGGGGGGGAGGGGGGCGGGGAACAGCCGCTCAACTACAATAAAATCAAAGCTTTTCCCCGCACTCCGTGTCCCGGAGGCTCCCACGGACCCGCCCGGAGCACGAGAACTTCCCGTGTTTATCCCACCTCGACAGCGGGACAGTTTAATTACTATTTACCGGTCGGGGAAAGGCACAAAGAGCCGGTGGCTCCCGAGCCCCCCGCGGCGGGAGGAGTTTCAGGCCCGCGGGATTTGTCGCCGTTAAGTTTCCGCCTCCGCGTTACCGGCCGCGGAGACAAAAAGCCCCAAAACTGACCCAAATGGAGCGGGGCCCGGCGCATCCCGCGGGAGGCGGGGGGACAAAGGGGAAGGGGGAGGGGGGGCGTCCCCGGCGCGTCCCCAGGCCGGGACGGGGGTTACCTTGCCGGCCCACGATCTCGGCGACGTGCTCGGAGCTGGGCACCGGGACGCACTCGGTCATGTTCACGCTCTTCTTCCTGCCGCCCAGCGGCTCGGCCAGCAGCGCGGCGGGCGGCGCCAGCGGCGGGGCGAAGTTCCCGAAGGCGGCCGGGGGGGAGGCGGCGGCGGCCGGGGGGGACCCGCCGCGCTCCCGCCCCTGCAGGCCGCCCGGCCCCGCTGCCCCCGCCGCCGCCTCCGGCTCCTCGCCGCCCGCCTCCGCCGCCCGCAGCCCGCGCTCGCCCGCCTCCTCCAGCCCCAGCAGCGAGAGCTGGTCCAAGGCGAACCTCAGGGCGGCGGCTTCGTCCTGCACCGGCGGCGGCCCCTCCCGCTCGGGCTCCGGTGGCGGCGGGTCCTGCCCGGCGGGAGGCGGCGGCGGCGGGGGGCTGAGCAGCGCTAGGCAGCGCGGCGGCCCGCGGGGGGGCTGCCCGCCCTCGGGCTGGTAGATGGAGCCGGGCATGGCGGCGGAGCGGGAGCGGAGCGGGGCCGGGGCGGTGGCGGTGCCCGCCGCTCGCCGCCTCCCTGCGCGCGCCCCCCGCCGCGCCGCCCCGCCCCGACGTCAGCCCGCCCCGACAATGGGCCGCGCCCCGCCGCGCGCATGCGCTCGCCGCGCGGCACCGCCCCTCCCTCCCTCCCTCCCCCGCGCGCGCGCGCGCGCGCACACACACAAACGGGGCTGGGGCGGCCGCAGGGAGGGGGCGGTGCCGGACACGCCCCGCTCGCGCCACGCCCCGAACGGCCCCCCCCCCGCCCCGGGGATGGAGCGAACCGGGGCGGGGACACGGGGGAGCCTGCGGGGGGGGGGGTGTGTGCTCGCGGTGGGTACGGACAGTGATCCGGGGGGAAAGGGGGGTGACGGACAGTGTGCTCCGGGGAGGGTGCCCGGGGGTCACGGGCCGTGATCCGAGGGGGTGGGCGGGATGCTGGGGGGGGGGGGGGGGGGGGGGGGCTGCCCATGCCGGTTTCGCCCCTTCCCCAGCGCTTCCTGCCCCAGACGCCCGGTCCGGCCCTTACCGATGGCCCAAACCGCGGAAGCCGGGGGACGCCGGGCTCGGGGCTGCCGCTCCTCCGGAGGTCACGGCCCCCCGCTCTCCCTCCCGAGCAGCCCCATCTCCCCCAACCCCCCCAGAAGCCCAACCGTCCCTGCGCACCCCTTCTATCGACACCCGTCGCGTTGCTCAAAGAGCGAAACCGGAGCAGCAAAGCGGGGGCGGGGGCAGCTCCTCACGGCACCGGGGGGACTGTTCCCATCCACCACGCAGAGGTTATGAGACACGCGAGGGTACGGACCTATAGCACAGCCACACTTTAGGTACCGAAGAATATTTCCTTCTTCCTGAGTTACAAAAGTTAAGAAACTGTGAAATCTTTGTCCTTTCTCCCACCTTTTTCCTTTGGTTCTTTAGTTCCTACTTTGGAAGTGCTGTTTGCTGCTTGGCACACTCGGTAGCGAAGCAGATCATAGAATCACAGACTGGTTTGGGTTGGAAGGGACCTTAAAGCCCACCCAGTGGCACCCCCTGCCCTGGGCAGGGACACCTCCCACCAGCCCAGGTTGCTCCAAGCCCCGGCCAACCTGGCCTTGAACCCCTCCAGGGACGGGGCAGCCACAGCTTCTCTGGGCAACCTGGGCCAGGGGCTCACCCCCCTCACAGCAAACAATTTCTGCCTCAGATCTCACCTCAATCTCCCCTCTTCCAGTTTCAAACCCTTCCCCCTCGTCCCATGGCTCCCCTCCCTGCTCCAGAGTCCCTCCCCAGCTTTCCTGGAGCCCCTTTAGGGACTGGCAGGGGCTGGAAGGTCTCCGCGGAGCCTTCTCTTCTCCAGGCTGAACCCCCCCAGCTCTCTCAGCCTGTCCTCCCAGCAGAGGGGCTCCAGCCCTCCCAGCATCTCCGGGGCCTCCTCTGGCCCCGCTCCAACAGCTCCGTGTCCTTCTGCTGTCGGTGCCCCGGGGCTGGAGGCAGCACTGCAGGGGGGTCTCCCCCGAGCGGAGCAGAGGGGCAGAATCCTCCCAGTCCCGTGTTTCTGCTCCAGAGCGAGCCGCGACAACTTCAGTGACTTGGATGCCTCAAGACCACGGGGATCTCAACCACTTTCTCTCACCAAAAAGCCACCAGGGCAGGTCCCTGCTGTGATGGTTTCTGCCCCCGCAAAGGCAGCTGGCTCACTGCAAAACAACCACCTCCAAATCGTGTGTTCCACCTGGGCCGTTGCCTCACAGGGACCTTCCACGGCCAGAGCTTTAAGAAACCCTTTTCCAGGCAGTGATGGCCCAGCACACTAATTCACTGTAACGATATCGAGACCAATTACCAGTTCACCCACTACCCCAAATGCCCAGATGCTCCACAGGTCCTATTCTGAAGCTTCATTTTCTCCATTTTCCCATAATTGTCTTTCCCAGTCACTGTCTTTGGGATTAACTCAACCCTTCGGCTTGGGATTGTTTTTCATTGCAAGAACCATCAGTGTCTGGTCTAGAAACTCCCCACTCCGAAACGCCCACTCTCCGTTCACACTTCACAGATCCTGGGAAACATTAACTCCTGCCAGTCAGTGGCCCAAACACAGGAGCCACGGGGCCTGTCCTTGTGCTTCTACGTTTTGCCCTTCAGCTGGTCACTCTCCCGTGGAGAAGGACTTTCACCTTCTGAATGGGTCATCTTCAACTTCCATGTGATCTTTCCAGCAAGATAACAGCCAGCAGGAACTGCCTCCTTACTCCTTGCCATTTCTCTCACCTGCCAACTACACCCAACACCTTCCAGCTGCTGAAAAGTTTCATGAAAACAGGTAACAAGCTGCTTCTCCTCCTGTTTTACCTTCAGAGGTCCCGGCAGTGAGCTCCCACCAGCTCTTTCTTTCTGGATGGCTGCTACAGAGGAAGAATCATGGAATCACAGACTGGTTTGGGTTGGAAGGGACCCTAAAGCCCACCCAGTGGCACCCCCTGCCCTGGGCAGGGACACCTCCCACCAGCCCAGGTTGCTCCAAGCCCCGGCCAACCTGGCCTTGAACCCCTCCAGGGATGGGGCAGCCACAGCTTCTCTGGGCAACCTGGGCCAGGGGCTCACCACCCGCACAGCCAAGAATTTCCTTCTGATATGCAAGCTAAATCTACCGTCTTTCGGTTTGAAACCCTTCCCCCTCATCCCATCATTAGATTCCCTGCTCCAGAGTCCCTCCCCAGCTTTCCTGGAGCCCCTTTAGGGACTGGCAGGGGCTGGAAGGTCTCCCCGGAGCCTTCTCTTCTCCAGGCTGAACCCCCCCAGCTCTCTCAGCCTGTCCTCCCAGCAGAGGGGCTCCAGCCCTCCCAGCACCTCCGGGGCCTCCTCTGGCCCCGCTCCAACAGCTCCGTGTCCTTCTGCTGTTGGGGGCTCCAGCAAGACTGTAGCAACTTCTATTTTCCCCCCAAAGTGTTCATGGCTCGGTTTCACGGAGATCTGTCCGTATCCATCCAGACTCCTCAGTGCTTCCAGGGATGCATTAGCATGAGCGCAGCTCCGGGAATGCTCCCACCCCAGCCTCACCCTCCCCATGCCGGGAGCGGTTCAGAGCGCCGTCAGGCTCCAGGTGCGTTATGGAGAGCTCACACCTACTGCGGGACCGAAGCTTCTCCTCTAGGGACTTACGCAGCAAAACCAGCAGATTTGAGCCACGCAGGCCGGCTGCAAGACATCTCCCCCTCTCACGTCCCAAAATATTTAACCTGGTATGTTGAAACACCCACTAAACTGCCACTAAGAGCAGGTTTTCCGTTACTTGAGACAGAATGGTACAAGCCCTCTCTTCTGAGCTTCTCCCAGAAAATGCCGAAAACTCTCGCTAGCGATGAACATCGCTGACTTCTCTGGGCATCCTGCGCCAACACAGACGACCACATTTGTACCTGACCCTGTCTGAACGGCTCCTCGTGTCCTCGCTGCAACTCCAACACTGACCACGCTCCTTGCCCCCGCAGGCCACCAGGTCACCGTCTCTGGAGCCCCAGGAGAAGTGCCGGACGTGGGCTGCCGCGCTCACCTCAGGAACCGCAGCGCTGGCTCCAAACCTGCCGTTCGTGCCTGCTCCATACTCGAGAGGGTCCTTTTGGGACATCGCTACGTCACGACCAGCAGCACTTCGAGAAACTGCCAGTTGTTATTTTAAGCGCTTTTGGCAACCCCGGTTTGTGGATGTTATGCCTCTGATCTGTTCCATTTCCAGCAGAACTAGCTCACACTTTCTTCTTAGATTCTTAATTTCACTCATGACACCCAGTTGCCTTTGTGTTTTTTAAAACCTGAGTAATTAGCGGGCCTTAAAGAGATTGTGTCTCCCATTAACAGAGAAAATGGATTGTAGAAATTAGAGAAGTTCTTTAGCAGAACTCCGTTTCTTTACCGAAAGACAACCATACAGAAGATCCAACGCCAGAGAAGGCACGTGGCTGCTCCCAAGCCCACCCCTCCATCCAGTTTCCCCATTTCCCATCAGGGCTCGTTCCCCAGTTGCTTCTGCTGCCTCTTTGCGCTGCCTGGAATCATAGAATCATAGGGTTGGAAGGGACCTCTGGAGATCATCTCCTCCAAGCCCCGGCCACAGCAGGGTCACCCACAGCAGGTGGCACAGGAACGCGTCCAGGCGGGGTTGGAATGTCTCCAGAGACGGAGACTCCCCCACCTCTCTGGGCAGCCTGTGCCAGGGCTCTGCCACCCTCACAGCAAAGAAGTTCCTCCTCGTGTTGAGATGGAACTTCCCATGGTCAAGTTTGTGCCCGTTACCCCTTGTCCTGTCCCTGGGCACCACTGAGAAGAGCCTGGCCCCATCCTCCTGACACCCCCCCTTTCAGTATTTATAAGTTTTGATAAGATCCCTCTGCAGTTGTCTTCTTTTTTCCAGACTGAAGAGACCCAAATCCCTCAGCATTTCTTCATCAGAGAGGTAATCCTTTGGTCTCTGATCACCCACAGAACAAAGATGTCCCCCAAAGTGACCGAGGCAAAGCCCTGTGTACGGACAGGGAATTACAGAACCCTTTACTAAAGCAAAGCAGAGGCGTAACAGCCCGCTAAGCCATTGTCCATATGGGGAAACACAGCAATAACTAGCGCAGGGTAATTAGCACCAACCGCGGCTACGCTGGCCTCGCTCCCCGAGTACGAACTGGCAACAGCCCCTCTTAGTCCAGGTCAAGCGCGCCAAGGCAGAAGTTACAACACCCTAACCACAATATCTGTCCTGCTAGAAAGAGCATCCTTCCGTAGCCCAGCCCCTAAAGAGGGGGAAACCCCCCCCCCAAAACAAAAACCCCACCCAGTTATCCATTCGCCGCAATCTCAGCACATCGGCCAAACGCTATAAACGGGATCCAAAGTTTAGGGGCCAAAAACTACTCCGAGAGAACGATTCTAGTTGCTCCTCTCCCTCTGTAGGGGATCAGGCTCTTGCTTTCCACACCATTCTTCGAGCAGACGCCAACATCATGCAAGAGCACGGCGCAGGAGAGGTGGTGCAGCTCCGAGAAGAATTATACAAAAAAAAAAGTCCTTACTCGTGTGTGGGAAGGCTTAAGGGAATATTTCAGCACATCAGGAGCTGAATCACTGCATGTAGGTGGAGCCAGATGGATTGACAAGGTCTGTAACTGGAAAAAAACGCCCTACGTCTGAGATCAATCATCTCACCCAGCCGCTGAGCGAGGGGACAGCAGATGGGGACGGCTCGAGGTGATGAGGCTCAACGGCACCGTGACATGCAGAACCTGTACTAGAGGCACCTGCTACGACTGACCGGCTATTAATATAACTCAAAACAGGGACAACAGCGACCAACAGGCCAAGCAGCGTTTTCTCTGTGACCTCTCAGCATCACCGCCGCCACGTCGTCGCCACAGATCCCCTCCTCCCGCAGCACGTAGAAAAGACACTTTGGGGGAAGCCATTAGCAAACATCTCTCTCATGCCATTAGACTAATGAAGAACCTAGCTTGCAGGTAATGACCTCTGAGAAGTTGTGGAGCAGCCACTCGATGGAAAACTAAGTATTAATTGCAGGTCAGACAAAAGCACGAGCAATAAAAGACGGAACACCGAGTTTTCAAGATTTATGGCCCTTCAAGACCACTGAACCCCATAAAAACGTGCTCAACAGGCTAATCCAGGTCATAGAACTGGACTCAAACAAACCCAGGTAATAACTTTTTAGTATTCACCGCCTCCCGAAAGCTCAAATTTGGAGGTCTATTTATCAGAAGACCTGCATTTTGCAAATGCAGAAGAAACCAGATTCCTCCAGCTAAGCGGTTCCGCAGCCTTGCCGCTAGAGACACACCAGTGAAGAGGCGGATCACGGCGCCACCGCTCCAGTTCGACCTCCTCTCGAACCCTTCCCATCTGTGACCCCGCAAGGTAAGGAAGATCCACTACACGTCAAGAGGTTTATTTGATGAATCAAATAATTCCTAATTTACCCCACTTGGTAAGTAGTATTTCTTACGGGCAGCTAGTGCTCTGTCAGTACCCATCGACACCAAACGAGATTGCCAACCAATAACCCCAACAGTTTCACCTGCAATTCGGTGGGTCTTTCTGAAGTTCGAAATGTTTTTGCCCCCTCCTCGTTCTCATAACTGCTCCATCAGGGTAAGCAGCACATAGCAAACGCTGTCCTGCGCCCTTCGCCAGCTAGCCAGGAGGTCAGAGTGAAGGGCGCTGGTTTTCCCTCATTAGGTCAAGGGAGCAGAGTTGATCCCTGCTAATCTGCGAACAAATCCAGGTTTTTAGCTCGCTGCCCCTCCCCAGGCAGGACGTTACCTTCTGTGCCGCAGAACCGGCATGCCACCTTCTCACGCGCATCTGTACGCCGATCTGAAGCGGGGAGCTAAAATAAGCAGGACTGCGAACCTCGACCGACCACAAAGGAAAAGCCTGGGAGGGAGCAGCTCCAGCACGCGCAGAAATCTCTGGTCAGTGACACCAGCGAAGAATACGCTTCTTATTCGACAGGGACTAAGTGGCATCGTCTAAAGATTGGCACGGGCGTCTGGACTCTTGGGGATTGTTCTTATGGATGTAACCCCAAACGAACAGGAATGTCTGAATGTTAATCCTGAATAATAATAATAATAGGAGTGTTAATCCTGAGAAACTTACTTTTTCTCCATTAAACAAACATTCTCCCACCCCCTCCCCCTTTAAACATGTTGCCCTACCTTCTGTCCGAGCACCTTTAAAGCAAGGCAAAGAGGACATGACTCAGAAGTGCTGAAAGCCCAGTTATCCTCTCAGATCTTCTGCTTTATCTGCCTCCTGCAAAGTTGTAAAGAGTAGGAGTGGAAAAAAAAAGTTTAAAAAAAAAAAAAAATCAACCCTCAAGCACCCATGTAGAGAGTGAGTTGGACGAGCCGGGGCGCGTAGGCAGGTTATCAGACCCCAGCAGCGGAAGGGAGCGAGGAATCCAGGTGCAGACGAGATGGCCACGCTTCCTTCGAGCGCGAGGTTTTGCCTTCGTTACGGTTTGAGAAACCCACATCGATTTATTGCCGTTTGGACAATTATCCTCTCACCCGGTGATCCCTCCTCACTCGGGACGGGGAATCGGGGGGGAAAAAAACCAAGGAAACCCGAGGGTTGAAATATAATAGAATAAGACTAAATAATTAACATAAATAATGCTAAAGAGCCAGTATTGATCCCGATACCAGTATAAAATAGACAAGGACCGTCCCCAGCCCATTCCATCTGCAGAAGCCGTGCGCTCCCCGCAGACACAGCCAACGTGGGACCCCGCGAGTGCTGCGGCGGTGGGAGGAAGGGAAGGGCTCGGGGCTCCGGCACCGGGGCGAGGAGTGCTGAGGGTGGCAGCCAGCAAGGGGGAGAGAGAAAACTCCTCAGCGAACTTTCTAATTTATACTGAACGGTACTGAATCTAATTTCATACGTTCACGGTATGAAATAACCCTGTTGGCAGCTTGGGTCGAGTGCCCGGGTCCCGCTCCTCCTCGTCCCTGCACCTGGTGAGCTCAAAAACACTGAGAGCTTGAAACCCGCACCCCAGAGCTGGCTGTAAAGTAAATATTTTCACAAATTCAGACACTAGAGTCTTCTAAAAGGGCACTTTCCCCATGCATTAGAAGAGAAATTAGTCCCGTGTCGCTCAAACCAGGGCAGCATTTGAGGTCCCAGGGCCTCTCGCCATCGGCAGCGTCTGCCCCGAGCCCGTCCGTGCTGGGAATTCTGCTCCCTCATCAGGAAGGGCTGCCCAGGGGGAAAACTGCTAAAATACAGTTGCCACAGAGGTAATGTTCAATGGCAACGTGGAGGGAAGAAAGGCAAGAATATATCTCACAATGATCTTAAAAGAACAATTAGAAGTCGATAAGCAGGAGCCAAGGCAAAGTTAGGCAGGGATGAGTAAGTGTTAGGTCAGGAAGTTTTAAGGATAGGAGATGAGAAATAACATCCAACAACAGAAATCGGCCTGGGAAAAAAAAAGCTCCAGAGGAACAGCTCGGCTGTTTTGAAGGATGAAGCCTTAAACCGGGGCGACGGCCGCTGCCTGGGTGCGCACCACGTACCCCAGCGCCAGGGCGGCCCGCGGCAGGTACGGTGGCACCCGCCCATTTCAAGTCTTTTAAAAAACCACGTGGCTGAAGCCCGGAGCTGTGCAAGCGGCTGCCTTTCAGAGGGCTGGCACAAACGCTAATTGGACGCAACGGAACTTTTAACGAGGAGGATGGCTTCCTGCCCCTTCCCTCTGCTCCTCACGTTACCACAGCCAGCTTCTACAAGATTCGTTTTCGGCACAACGGCTGCAAAATGCATGTAATTTTTTATTTTTTTTTTTTTTTTCCTCCAAACCTCCACTCACACTCGCATTCAACATCATCTTACTTTCTAGAAACGAGCAGTAGGACAGTCTCTTAGAGCCAGAAAGAAGGAAAATTACCTTGCCCAGCAGCTGATAAACTAGCCCTCATGAAGAGCTTTCATTCAGCTCCTCGCACACAGCGCGCGCTTTCAGTTCCCCCCAGTAACTAAAATGTGTTTTACTGATGAAAATACGTTTCCGATTCGGAAAGTTAATTTCAGCTAGCCTCCCTCCACGCGGGAGGGAGAACGAGAGCGCGGGCTGATCCATGAATTCTAACTTCAAAAGTATTTTTCATGTAATATTATCACCGGAAAACAACTCGCAGCCGTGACACCGAATCCTCCCCCGGCGGGGTTCAACACGCCTGCATTCCCGGCATCTGGCCATGTTATTCCCAACTTTCCCTTCCCCATGTGCTCGGTTTACAAGTTAAAAAAAAAAACAAAAACCAAAACTCCTGCCTTTTCTCTTGCTCAGCAGCCAGCCCAGCCGGTTCAGTTTCGGCTGTGAAGCCAGCGAGCTTCTGCCGGGCAGAACCACCGAGAGCAGCTCCGCAGGCCAAAGCTGGACCGCGCCGCTCTCCACGCGAACCCGTTGCTTTTATTGATCGCGCAAAATTCCATCCAACCAGAATTCAGGAAAAAATAACACTGGTAATGCCAAGAGGGAGAGGATGACATTGCCTTTAACTTGGTTAGCTTTGCAAAAGGAAGCGGGGGGGGAATAAAAAAATTGAGCCATCTTAATGGAACAGCTCCAACGCGCCCTGCGCAAGACAAAATCACAAGTTTTAAGTAACAGGGAGCCTCTCTTTACAACGCTACCTTTGCAGAGTAAAAACGGCGTTTTGAGGGTTTTCATCCTATCTACAGACATCAACCAAACCAGTCCGTCCCCCAGCCTCTCCAGCCCTCTGGAATCAGCCAGGCTGCCGTTTCCAGGTAAAACAAGAAAAACCTGACTGAGCGTGACGCAGCAGAAGAAACGCAGCTTTTGTGAATGCAGGTGGTACGTACCCAAAATTACACCGGCTACAGAAAAAGATGCAAAACTTTAGCTGCAGTGGACAAGCGCAGCTGCGTAAGGGCCATTAGGACACGCTTCTGTATTACCTCCGGAGAGGATTAAACTACATCAAGATAACTACACCTGTCCACAGCGCTCCGTGCTGTTGCTTTAATAGAAAATAATCAAAATATTTTACCGGTGCAAACGGTGTGCAGGACAAACCCGAGGCTACTTCACATCGCAGCTCCCTGTCACCTGGAGTTATAATACGGGGGGGCGACGGGAAGGTGCCGTTACCACTGAGGGCAAGAATTACCGGTTTCGGAGGCATCCCCCCACCGGTACCTCTCCGAGCAGATGAACGCGACCTCAGACAGAACAACGGGCAGCGCCACTGTCGACGCGTTCTCATGTTAATAGCTGCTGCGTGTTAATAAACGGTAAGTTTTGCCCCAATTCCAGGCAATCACTCTTCTTAAATACATTCTTTACTCATCGTCTGCTGAAGACAGACCTCAAGCGCCAGCTGCTCTCTCCAGCTTTGGGGACATATTCCACGACGGCAGACCACCATACGCCCGTCAGCCACGTCCGCGGCAGTGGGCTGGGACACGACGAACCAACCCAGTGATTACCGCAACACCACGAGGAAGACGGCAGGCTCATTTAAAAGGAATATTTCAGTTACTTACCTGTCTTGAGAAGCGGGTAAGTTTATCTTAAGTTTCTTTGGATGCGATAGGAGTCCTGGGCCCTTTTTTTGGTACCTTTGAACAATCAACTCCTCCACAGGAACGAAAACATCAATGAATTTTTAAAGGACTGAAGGAAAGAGAGAACTGAACAGGGGAAGGAGAGTGGTGAAAACAAAAAAGTTGGCACACGAGTTGGCAGCAATTTGAACTTGATATTCATAGCATCAAAATATTCGTATCAACATCTCAATCGTCTAAGTTTTGGCGCTACATATGCTTACAATGTATTTAGATTCAAATAAAAGTAAATAAAGACACTGCTAGATACTAAATGAATTTTAAAAAAGAAATAGTGTCGGAACAAGACGGCCATGGTGAAAAGAACCCCTCTGGCACGGGTGGTGAACGGCTGGAGCTGGAGTCAAAGGCCGGCACCAGCCACTTGCCCGTCAGACGGGAACGCTGGCAGCCTCTTACGCGGGGTGGACACGGGGGACTCTGCCGCAAGAAGGAATCGGCTTTCCACAAGTCTCACTCCGAATTCCCCTCTGCGGGTCCCAAATATCGAGAGATCCAACTCTCCGAACGGAGCCCCCCAAGAAAAACGCAGGCGCGTCTCCGCTGAAATGACTGGAAGGGGCACAGCACAGACACTCCAGGCAGGGGCCTGACGCAGACCAGAGGAATCTCTACTTTGTGAGAAACATTTAATTCAACACAATGAATTACAAGAGGACAGATTTACAGAATAATAACCGTAACAGACTGTTCAAAAAAGGAAAATAGTTTTCACTGGCCGCGGCACCAGGTAAGGTTCCCCAGAGCGATACCTGGTAGAGCAGCACCAAAGTACAATTCAGTCTTCTTGCAGTACTCCAAACGAGCAGTTACCAAAGAATTTTGTATTTTCAAACCTTTAAGAAAAGAGTTACTATAGTATCAATCACTTTGGCATGGGATATTTTTCAAGGAGCTTAAACCTATTCCGATCGCTAAGCTGAACTACTCCCACAGGCTAGTTCTGTCCAGGCGATTCCCCCGGTCCCTCGTGTCGCTGCTAATCACCCTCACGCGATAAAGGCTCTGGGAGCTACTTTCTTCCCCAAGTTTTGGGATACCAACAACCCGTACAATTGGTTAGTGGCACAATATTTAATCCACCACTTCATACTGTACTCTCAGCTGAGATGTCCACGCATGAATTACGCGACGGATACCCTAAAACTAAAATAACTTTCGCAACTTAGTCAACAATTTCTCCAAGCTATAAACTCTCCTCCCCTTCCCCTCTCCCTCTCCTTCCTCCTCAGATAAATCCATTTTTAGCCACAAGTCACCCCAATATGCTCACAGATGTACTAGAAGAGACTGAGGAATCAATCAAGGTACCCACGGTGAAGCCAAATACTTATAAACACATTAAGGCAGGTTTCACATCGTTTCATTTTTGGACACAAAATGCCGGTCACTTCACTGCACATGCAAATAAGAAAGATTTAATACTTAATAAAAAGCTTTAAATTCGTTTTTAGATATCAATTATAGAAAAATCAACCTTCTTCTTTTCTTGTTTTAAAAGAGGTCAGAACATTACTGCACACGAAAGCAGATGTGTCGACACACCTATGGAATGGATCCCCTTCCCTCCACACACACAGAAACGGAGGTCGGGGCTCTTGGCACCAGAAGAGAAAGGAGGAAGTTCTCCTCATTGTCAGTCAGAAACGAGTCATCCTCCCGTTCCCAGTTGAGAAAGTCCTTCTGATCGGACTTAAACCAAAGGAAAACATACCACCGAGTGGGTATATTGATCTTCCAAACTCTATTCGGCTATGCTCGGACACATACAGAACTCCGTATCGAAAATGTGTGCGGCTGGAACTAACTAAAAAAAACCGATTGCCATTGACGTAAGACCAATTCCTCAAGTATAACCTCCCCTACTAATTGAAGCCTCAGGTGGAAGAGGCACTGGCAGTTTGTCTCCGAGACTCCGCTTCCAAGACCAATGTGGTCTTGCGAGGAAAAGGAAATTCAGTGACCCGAGTTGGGGGGTGGAACGACAATCCACAACATAAAATGACCTCCCTACAGTCGGTACAAACAGGTAGCCTACAGCAGAGCAGCCAAGGAGTGAAACAGCATCTCTCTCACTTGCGTTGGAGAGAAAATTGTTTCTATGGGTCATCGTTAAAGGTACTTAGATAGAAAAGCTTAAAAATGTATCACCTATCACTGACCCACAAAAACAACAACAAAAAAAAAAAAAGGACAGGAAATTTGGTTCCTAGTATTTTCCCTCCCACCATTTTATATTCCTTAATTCCCTCCCACTTTTGCATTCCCGATTACCCTACCCCGTTAAAAAAAAGGAGGGGGGAGTAGAGTTTAGTCAAGTTCCATCTTCAAAACTACCCAGCAATTAATGAACCAGCAGCTTCTCAACGTTTCCTGAAGCGTACATCAAAATGCTCATGGGTACAGTTGGACTGTTGGTGCAATTTGCTCCGCAGACACTCTTGGCTTTGAAAATAGTTGTGCTGACCCTGCTGATAGGGTTTATACTGGGAATTCTTAGATGGAACTCCCTAGAAGAAAGAGGAAAAAAAGACCTTGTAAGTCAGTAAGAACTTTTTATATCTTCATAGCAAGCGAGTCCTTAAAAGGATAAAGCCATAACATATCCATTTCTGGACGTCCTGGTTTTCACCTTCAGCAGACCATTTGTTCTGGTTCTTTGCTGTTGCCAGACCTTTGTAGCAGACAGGAATGCGAGATACTCAGTGCCCAAACGAAGCTACTGTTAGTGACGTGGGAAAACAGAGAGAGCCCGGACAGAAGATGGTAAAGGCCAAACAGATTTCATGTTATAACCAACCTTCCAGCTGGAAGGACTGCTTAACGTAAACCTCTTCCTTCTACCTGAAATACAGCTGCCACTTCCTCCAAAGGGGCTTTTCTTCTGCTATTCATCCCAAAAATTCTTTTTTTCCCCCCTCCACATTCTTCATTCTTGCCTCCCGGGCTCTGGAGTCTACCTAATGAAGCACCCAGGGTATTGACTACCCTATTTCAGCGACAGAACGCTAATTGCTTGTCTTCGGCTAAAACTTAGAATGATCAAAAATTAAAATCGGCAAGTTCTGTTTTCATCTCGCCGCGCGAGGCCCCCTCAGGGAACACACCGTGCTCCCGGCCAGGCTCCGTGGCACGGCGCGCCGGCCCCATCCAGCGCGACACGCAACGTTCGTTGCTGTATCGTGACCTGGCCTTTTACATCTGGGGTGTTTTTTTCCCTGCATTGCTACACGGTAATGATTCATTACTCCGAGCTATGTGGGTTTACAAGACAATTAAAAAACAAAAAATAATTATTGTTGCACCTTTAAAAAGTTCCCCTGCACAAGGGAAGGTCAGACACGTGCTTGAGAACAAGCAGCGAGCCCTCGGTGACACCTTTACGGGCTGCACAACATAAAGGCACATTTCTGTGAATCCTGTAGTTGCTGCTCTTACACGATCTTAAACTTTTCAGGTGTTTCAGAGTTTTGAACGTATACGCTCGTCTGTAACTTTCAGTTTATCAATTCCCACTGCACATAAAGTTTTTTAGCAGCTTCCCTCTTTCGATGGTTAAGTTGCCTTTTTCTAACTTCCTTCAAATGTTATTTAAAAAAAAAATAAAAAAAAATCCACAAACACGCCCTCTAATATACCCTGCAAGAAAATGCGTACTAAAAATGCAAAAGAGAGAGAAAAAGGCAGGCGGGGGGAGAAACTGAGTCCATGAGATGGCAGCTGTCCTTCTGCCCACAGTGTTCTCTCGCCTGTCGTAGGAAGTAATAAATAAACAAACAGGGGGAAAAAAAAATTGACATCACAAGACAAATTTTTCAGAACCGATCCCCTTTCAAGACAGAATCCTTCAAGCCCTTACACACAGGTTCTGGCTAGGGTTAGGTGGGCATTTAGCCCACCTAACACAGCCACGAGGCCCAGAACGCTCTGCGGCAACGCAAGCGCTCCCCAGGCATCACATCCATCAAAATATTTGATCTTTTTCCTGAAAGCGTGGCCACTTCATCTTTAAAAGCGCAGGCTAAAAAGCAAAGATCCGTCAATACATACTAAGATTCCTCCGGAATACATTTCTGCCTTCAATGAAGCAGAGTTTAAGGTGAGGATGCCGCCACATTACCTGGACTATACATTCTCCATCTCCTGGTCATGGTCCTGCTCCTCCTCCTCCTCTTCCTCTTCTCCTTCTTCCTCGCCGCCTTCTTTCTCTGAAGGAGCTTCCCCATCTCTTGCTATTTCCTCTACGTGGGCGAGCATGTCGGCCATCAGGGCTTCCTCCAGTCTCTTCCGCACCTGCTGCACCAGCTCCTCTTGTTTCCTGCCCCAAATCAATGGAGAATGACATTAATCCTCAGACCTGCCTCTCTCAAGGGAAAGGAATCCTAAATCCCTCCCCCAGGAGGCCGGGCAGACAAGCGCGGCTTTGGAAGAGACCTCTGCAAGAGCTGCGTCGTTAAAAAATTGCCTGGCATTATACTTTCAGTGAAGCTGAAAGAAACACTTTAAAAAGTTGTCCAATATTTTCTATTACAAGTGCTTAGCATTGATTGTACCATTTTCAATTCGGGCTGAAATTTGCCTAATCTAGCAGCTGACTCAAGACTTTCTTTTATTTTTAGTTCCTAGCACTAATATTAATTTAAACAAGAAAAAGTCAGCCTGCCCTGCTCAGCTTTCCAAAAACGAGACTGGAGAAAATTAAGATTCTGACCACTTCAATGTTTTTGCACATTCTCCTTTTGAGTCACAACCTTAAATTTTCCAGCTCTTTTTCTGTCAAAGTCATAGCAAAGCAAAGAGGTGTTCAACACCGTGGCTCAGGGGACTCCTAGTTCATCTCAGGCACAGGAAATCATGACGTTACAAACAAACCATTTTTCCTGGTCGTTCACATATAAGTCAAGCACAAAACCAAAAGTCATCCTGTAATTCAAACAGATTTATCAGTCAAATAGTCAAAACAATTCCTACCTTTACATGCCGCTAATGGATGCGAAGCGGCGTGCTTTCAGGTTAGTGTCTTTGGCACGTTCAGTTCTCCCTTAAGTGCTTAAAGCTGAATTTGACCAGCCTTGATTTAGCAATATAATTCATTACTGAAAGGCAGCTTCACCTAAACAAACTGCATCCTTGTTTGCTGCCACCGCAGCAGCGACTGCTTTTATTTGGTGCTGCGCTGAGCCAGAGTAAGGCAATGAGAATCGAATCGCGCTGTTCAGGATTTCTCCAATCCCTTCTTTGCTTAGAGGTGCCTTAAATCACATCCAAACACCTTTTTCAATAAAAGGAGACATACTCTGACACGAAAAACAAATATGAGCCATAAATCTCAGAGTAACAGGCCGTGGCCAAAATAAAAGTAACGGGCTTTAAGTACCTGCCTGTATGAGAGCAGCTTCGCATAACAATTTTTTTTCTACTCTACCGATGAAGAAGCATTTAAAATAATTCAGCGAGCTATAGTGCTCCATCAGATATTCAAATCTGCCATTAAAAAAACCAACCCGAAACAGGGGCTACTGTTTTACTACAAGAAACCTTGTTCCAAGACAGGAAGTGGTAATTTGTCGTTAATACCTAATATCTTCATCCGTCACCATAAACGCTTTGCAAAGCGGCTGGGAGGTGTTTAGCCAAACTCCGGGATTCTTCTCCACGGCCGCAGAGAGCTGCCCAGTGATGGGCATGGTGCTGGTGTGCAGAGCACTGGCGATCGCAGAGAGAAGGGTTTCATCAGTGCAACCCGGTCCGACGCCTGCAAGTGGGAGGAAAAGCGATAACCAGCATCGCCCAAGACACAAGATCAGCCAGTCAGGACAACAGGCGTGATTTAAATTGTAATGGCGAAGCACCTACTGTCACTTAGAAAGACAAGACAACAGAAATCTCAGTCCTAAACACTTCTAACAGCAGCTGTACAACTCTCTCCGAGGTTATTTAAGCCTAGATCAATTCGTCATTCTGTTACACCCCCCCCCCCCCCCCAAAAAAAAAAACCCCAACCCAATTGGGAATGGAAGCTGTTTCCATTCTGCTTCTGGAAAACAAGAACAACGACATAAAAAGTCAAGACGCTTTGCTTCAGTATCCCCTCAGGATGAAGGGCACGGAGCCGCCCAGCCAGAGCACTAACAGTTCCCGCTGAAGCCGGAACGCTCCACGGCACTGGGGACCGCTGGAGAACGAGGAGGTCAGACACAATACCTTCAGGTCACGGCTGACTGGTATCGAAATGCCACCCCTGGAGCGAAGCGCAAACTCTGATTACCTTGTAAACCTTTTGGAAGGTCCATTGTTTTCACCAGCTCCTCCGCAATGTCAAAAGCGTTCAGTCCACTTAATTTCTTCTCCCAGAAGAGCTGACATCAAAGAAAGTGTTTATTGGCACAAAACAGAGAAATGGAACTGACAGCTACACAAAGCGCCTGCTTACTGTCAGAAGAGGGAAGAACGCTCCTGCAGACAATTTTATATTGCATTTACTACAGAGGGGGTCTGCCGCGTCTGACAGCAGGGAACGATCCTCGTTGCCAATCAGCCCCACCACTCTGTCCTGACCTGATTCCTTGAAAAATACTTTTATTTTCTTCCAGGGACTGGTACTCTCACTCCTGATTAGATCTGAGGCAGAAATTGTTTGCTGTGAGGGGGGTGAGCCCCTGGCCCAGGTTGCCCAGAGAAGCTGTGGCTGCCCCATCCCTGGAGGGGTTCAAGGCCAGGTTGGCCGGGGCTTGGAGCAACCTGGGCTGGTGGGAGGTGTCCCTGCCCAGGGCAGGGGGTGCCACTGGGGGGGCTTTCAGGTCCCTTTCAACCCAAACCAGTCTGTGATTCTATGAAAATGAAATATATAAGCCGATATGTGTATATATACTATATATACAGTATATATAATGGTATTTGTATTTTATACATACATATATATATATAAACCACTAAAGGATCTTCTCAGATAACAGAGTCCGATGTTGTGATAGAAAAGAAAGAGGATCATGTAAGGAAAGCACAAGCAGAGCAGAAGCTGCATTACAACGAGCAGTAACGTGAGCGGCGAAACTCCACAGCTCAGATGACGACACCTTGGTGTACTGGGGCTGATCTCGCTGCCGTAGACGGCACTGACACATCAATCCGCACTCCCCTACCCACCTCTTCCACAACAGGGATACAGATCTCTGGCCAGCCCAGTGTCTGCATATCGATGTCATACCTTCAGTGACCTCTTTGATTGTCAATGAGAGTGGTGAGACACTGGCCCAGGTTGCCCAGAGAGGGGGTGGAGGCCCCATCCCTGGAGACATTCAAGGCCAGGCTGGATGAGGCTCTGAGCAACCTGATCTAGTTCAAGCTGTCCCTGCTCAGTGCAGGGGGCTGTAATAGATGGCCTTTAGAGGTCCCTTCCAACCCAACACGTTCTATGAATCTAAGTCTTAACTAGCCCCGGGGTTAATGGGAACAGCAACACCACTATGAACACACATGCTCTGCTTCCTCAGCAGACCCTGCCAAAACCCTACCAAACCGGCTAAAAAAACCCCAAAAAACCCAAACCACCCACCCAACTCCATTTCAAATAGAATCTCTCTCACACTTCAGAAAGGTAGTTTTTAAGTTTGCAGAAAAGGTTTTCAGTGTGAGAGGTGGGTAGTTTATAGGGTATTTTTAAATTTTATTGAAGTCGCTTTCCTTCTTGGAATGATACATTTTAATTCCACCAGACCTGCAAGAGTTTAAAACGCACTGATAATCTGATACCGACGACGGCATCCGAACAGACTAATGAGGCAGAACATCTCGTTTCCAAAAGGCATAAAGATGGACTGGCTACAGGGAGGCATTCACGGCATCCCCGGGTGAGCTCTGCAGAGGCAACAGGCTGCCAGCTCCAGGTAACGCTAATGACATTCCGAAGGCTGCTTTTGAACAGGTACGTCTTATTTTACCAGTGCCCAACTTCAAAGCCACACTTGTCCTAAGCCCACTTTTCGCTTCCTTTCACCGGACAAAATTAAGCTGGAAGATTTCCTTTGATTTTGGTGCATTCTCCTGTTCGCAAATACACAGTATGGTAGGAAAAAACCCGTTGACTTTGTATTAATAATGACATTCCAAGTGAACTGATGACCTTATTCGTACCGGTAGAGTTAACTACTAACGACACACGCATCCGAAGAAAGGCCCGTGCTGGGGGTACCATCCCTCGTGCTGCATCGCAAACACCACGCTGCAGGTGGTCTGTACCCAAACGGGGATTTCTCCAAACACAGAATTCCTGCACAACCGGAACATTTGTCAGTGGTTCTAATTACAATGCAAACATCCCCTGAAGCGGTTACGATGTCTGTCTACATTTGTAGCTAATACTTGATTTCAGCATTAAGGAAATGAAGGCTTAACTACAACAGAATTGTAATCTAAACAAAGGCTGGAGTCTGGTTATAAAACGCAGCGCAGGCAGCACGTGAACTATCACTGGAAATGGGTTTTGCTCCCAGATTTTAAAAGCTGGAAGCCCCGTAAGTTATTGTTTCTGAAACATCAGAGACTTCAAACTGCCACGGACGGTTTGTTCAGCATCACAGAATTAAAGCTCCTTATTTTGGGACCCTCCCGGCAGCAAAACCCAGAGTTTCTCAGTTGCGGAGAAGCAGTCACCCAGCCGCACGCCTCACCTGCCGGGGCTGGTCCACGGCTTTCTGAGGATCACTCTTCACCTTGTTGCTGGGATGGTTTGTGATCTTCGTGACGGGTTGTTTGAATATGGAGGCCGTCTGTCTGACGGGCAGTGCTGTGTTCAAATCAGGCTTGCCCTGCAAATTTCAAACAAAAGGGGTGGGGGGGAGAAAAACCACAAAATGTTTTCAATTTGCTAAAACGCTACTACAGCTGTAAAGACGTACAGTAGGGAAAAGAAGAGCTCATGGACTTGAAAACCTGTCTGATCTCGAGCTATATCAGTCAGACTGCTAAAAATGTATAATTATGTCCCAATCTTGCCTTAGACCAATGAAAATTAAACTAAGTTTTCCACTCACTCACGTTCTACTCAACACGCTAGCCTCCTCTCAGTCCAGCTTATACCCTATGGTTGTATCCCAATCTCGACAGAAGCTCGGAGTCAGAACACTGCGTTTGCACTTTGACAAGCCACCCGTAGATCACTAAAACAGGAGTTTTCGACGCAATGTTTGTAACGAGCAGAAAAACTATGAAGTGGGATTTCGAGACCACTTTGTCCATCCAGAAACCATTCTAAACCGTTCTGTTCAAATCCAGTTGTGGACACCAATTAAAAACCCCAAATCAATACAGCTGGAACCTTGACTGCTTTTGTTTTTTACCTTCGGTTCTTAACAAAACTCAGTTATTAAATGGAGCTCATAATAATTTTGACTGCATGACTGCCGTTAGCGTTAGTGGGAACACAGGAAGAGCGTTCCTCGTTGCCGAGATCTAACGTGCACGCCTTGAAACGGCTGTAGGACATACTTCGTTCCTGAGGATGCAGACACCGCGTCCGCTTAACATATTTATTCATGAGATGTAGAAAAAGATGTATTCAGGACAAATATCGTTCTGAATTATCTGTGTGCTAACCCACGTATAAGCCAATTCATACATTTATTGAAAGGTCTGGGCAGAATTTTTAGCCCGAGATGGGTGTCAGGCCCTGGTCCCTGCAGCGAGGCATCTCTCTTTTCAAATATCACTATGGCACCTAGTGCTAAGTGAACGTTCCAATCCCACCGATGACAATTCTTGACTGGTTGACGTATTTAGAAAATAAGCATTATTTTCCATATTTAATGTTTAGGTGTACAGGCGTGAGCTTTTTGGTTCTGAAAAAGCTTTTAGCATCTGATGAAGATAGCTAAGAATGACCGGAGCCAATCCATCCAGACAGGCACACACCGACATCACTAATCTCGACTAATCAAAATTATCAGGTGCCAAACACGGGCTCTTTTATTTTGTTCTACAAAGAGGCCTTGCCATCCTCTTGTCTCTTCAGCTTTCTGCCTGAAATGCGTCCCCTCCTTAGATCAGTTCCAAAGCTGAGATACCAGTGCGGCTCCAGCCATCCCTGCTCCTCCCTCTGCCCCCAGACCGAGTCCCGGCGCAGAGCAGAGCCGCTGCACGGCCGCAGGAGTCAGCTGGCAACCAGGGGCTCTGGAGGAGATCCTGCCGGAGAAGGCGATCTCACAGAGAGCAAGACGCCAGCTCTCCCTCAGCCCTTCCGAACAGAAGATTCGGCAGCACCGCCACATTCTCCCACGGCATCAGTACCCCGGAAGAATCAGGGAATGGCAGTATTTGTCCAGCACCCTGTAACGGGGATGTCGTTATCTCACACAACCGCAGCTTCACACATTAATCACAAAATGCCTAATTTTCACGCAACCGCAGACATTGCTCTGAGAGGCAGCCTGCCAGTACGACAGCAAACGGAAAAGGGAAAGCTGCCGCTGCATCTTGGTCTTACTTTGGCTTGGTTGGAACAGTCATAGCGCATCCTCTGCCTGTTCTTGTTCATTTTATTCATCAACATTTTTCCCGTGCGGAAGTCAAAAGTGCTGAGGTCCATCGAGCTCCCCAGGTAGCGTGCCAGCTGGGGCTTGCTTCGGAACTTTTTACCACTTGGGCTGGAAAAAAAGAAAAACAAAAAACAAACCAACACAGAAAAGAAACAAGGAGGGAAATTAAAACCCCCTGGACTTCAATACCAGCACTCGACGCAACTCAGGTTTTATTTCCTTCATGAAAAACAACACGTGCTGAACTTCCAAGCATGACGTTCACATTAACCTCTACATGGATTGTCATTGCTTTCGTATCAACTCCTCCTCGTGATTACTGGGGAAGAGACAAATTAAGTGCAGACCACGTTAAAATGTTCTTATATGTAAAGAGGAAGATTCAGACCAGGTATAAATGACCACGGGATAGTTCACACCATAACCTAGGTGGGAGACATCAGCACAGATGTACTTATCACTCAGCTGTCTCAATTAATAAATGCCCATTTTCGAGCAGAATTTCTTCTCCCAGGAGCGTGATGTTTGACCAGCACCACAAACATCTCCTTGGGCTCCTTCCCCCCTCCCCAAATAGCACATTCGGGTTGGATCACACGTCTTTGGCAGCGTTCTGAACACTTAATTTCAGGATTACACACAGCAAGGAGCAAGAACAGAAGTTAACTGCTGGCAAGCTGCAAAGCAAAGAGTTAGAAAGCTTAAGTGATGCAAAGATAAAGGGCAAAACTTTGGAAAACTTTTATGGCAAAGCAGAAGAGATATTCTTTTTAAACACCTGGTTTCACATGAAAGACTACGACCTGGCAAGCAGGCACAAATTACTCCAACTCCTCTTTGTTTCTTTTTTTTTTTTTTTTTTTTTTAAATAATACAAACTTTTGCACTACTACAAAACGCTGCAAGGTAAGCGCTTTTATTTTTTATGCATAAAGCAAAAATAAGTCATTGCGTTGTGACTGCAGTGGAGAACTTTACAGACAATAACCACAAAGTATTCTTCACGTTCTCATTTAGCAGCGTGACAATGCCCCTTCATTCCCTTAATTTCTCTTGTTTCTGCATCTTGTATATTCAATCTTAGTACCCATCTGGTAGAAGCTCACTCCAGAAACACCTATCATGCTAAACACAGGCTGGCTGGGCGAAAAGCATTTTAAGATCAAAGACACCGGTTAACACCTCACCCCTATTTATCCATTTTCTCCTTTAAAGGGTGGTTAGCAGTGGTAGAACGTTCTTCTCGGCCACGTTCCATGGAAGCGGGGTGACCTCCTCCCTAGCCTACAAACACCCTCTGCTCTCGGTGCAGAAGACGGCAGCGTTAGATTTACGGTTGGACTCGATGATCTCAAGGGTCTTCCCCAACTTAAATGATTCCATGTAAGGTCACATCCCAGGGAGACCTCACTAACAGGTTGCCCGCTGTAGGCAGTGGTGGCACCCACAAGTTCAACAACTCAATTCAAAGCAGCTTCACGACACCCAAGCGTTGAACCTGAGATGACGAGAAGCAGTACCTACATTAGAGTCCCTGTTTTTTCTACTGAGGAGAGACGTGGTATCAACGCAGCTCATCCCTGCCAGAGATAAATCAACGCCCAGGAGGTTCAAATGCTTTCTGAGGACAGTTGGAGCTCTGCGATTAATGCTACCTTCCGTTATTCCTGAAGCCAGAAATGCAGGCTACTTGTTGCAAAGTTTCTACTTGAAGGCCAATAACTCGAAATAACACCGTTGTTGCAGGATGAAAGGAAAGAAGCTTTACTAAATATTTCATTTAAAATATTTCACGGCTATACCACAGTGGTGGTGTTCACACTGGTAAGATACTAACAACCTCTCTGGGGGTCTTCTCAAAGGAAAAAAGCCTCTTTTCATCACATTATCTGCTTCCCTGAAGCCTTTATTAGGGAAAAAGTCTGAAAAAAATAGCACAAGCATAAAATTTCACTCTGAGGGCAGTGAGCCCCTGGCCCAGGTTGCCCAGAGAAGCTGTGGCTGCCCCATCCCTGGAGGGGTTCAAGGCCAGGTTGGCCGGGGCTTGGAGCAACCTGGGCTGGTGGGAGGTGTCCCTGCCCAGGGCAGGGGGTGGCACTGGGTGTCTTTAAGGTCCCTTCCAACCCAAACCAGTCTGTGATTCTATAATTCTATGATTTCTAGTATGGGACAGTGGCAAACCAATCAGTCCAAGTCAGACTGCGTATGCAAAAAAATAGATTAAAAAAACCAACCCAACAAAACAGAAAGACCCAAAGCACTAAAAGCTCTCCAAAAACTGAGAGACAAGGTTAATACGAATTATACTAAAACTGAAATCTGAAAAAGTCTCTCAAAGGACTTACGATCAGAATGTTGTGCTCATCCCTCCCCCCGCCCCCGCCCCAGCATCTACTTAGGAAGCTCCCGGCCCCGATTGCTCCCAAGCTGCTTATCCTGCCCCGTATCTGCTCCCCGCCACCACCTCTGCTCAGGCACGAAAGCGTTCATGCAAACGCAGTTACCAGATGGGGAAAATAATCCACCTTTAGAGGGTAGGGAGAAGAGGAGGAAACACTTTATCACTGGTTATTCCTCAGCTGGACCGGAGCTGCACAAACACTCAGGCCAGAAGATGCCAGAGAGAGGAGGAATAGGCAGACAGGAGCAGAGGCCGCGTCCAGACTCAGATTTGAAACCACTTTTTAAAAACCGCAAAGGGAGGCACGCACCTCAATGCAGAAAGAGGAATAACCAACTCCAGCGGCTTTTAGGCCAGAGCCATCGCTGCCGTGAGTGAAGCCAAGCAGAGAAACTCCTGCTACACAAAGAACATGACACTGCTTCCTCTTCCAAGATCTGCACTTCCAATTTACAGTTTAGTGTCTTAATAATTTAAAAAATAACAGATTACAGTGAATTGTGCACTTAGCAGCACAGCGTAACTTCCAGAACAACAGACAGAGACACTCTGAGACGGTATTTTAAATGAACGCAGCCCTTCAGCTTTTTTGCTTAATATCCATTGTAGTAATTTTGCAACGGATCTGAGAAACCGCTCAAAGTCCACATGCGACTGAAAAAAAACCCACCTGAAATGACTCAGAGTCCTGTCTCTTCCCGGGGAAGCTTGGCCCAAAGGAAAAGCACTGAAATGTTCAGAAGAAAAACTTTTATTCTGATTAGGTCTTGAAAAAGGCAATACCGTAGCAAGGTTCTCTGGCACAACAGCAGACGG
Source organism: Larus michahellis (assembly GCF_964199755.1). Lineage (NCBI taxonomy): Eukaryota > Metazoa > Chordata > Aves > Charadriiformes > Laridae > Larus > Larus michahellis. Next base: position 796,475 of record NC_133918.1, on the reverse strand, counting down.
GGAACAAAGCTACAACTCGAAGGCGACAGTGAACTTGGTCAGTAAACACAGACAGAAAGGGGGTGCCTGGGGCGCTCTGGAGCTCCCGGGGCCCCTCCGGCAGGAGCACGTTTGGTAGGACACAGCCATGGAGGGCACCTACAGACACCTGAGAGGGTTGCGGAGGTGGGGGTAGAAAGGGCGGGGGGGGAAAAGCAGCCAAAAAACCTACAAAACTCCAGCCGTGGGACCGCTTGCTGCATGTCAGAAGGCACAGAAACAGCAGAGCAGCATTTATGAATTCCGAACACCGTTACAATGCTCGTGTGCCCGTTAAGTGTCATGAAATGCATCTCCTTCCGCTCCAGAGGGAGAGCGCTGCTCTGCACTCCTGTTTTTGATACACAAAGACTTTGAAAAGACCCAGAAAAGAGACATCTTGGTACAAAGCTGCAAAACCCCATCTCTTCTAAATCACACCGACGCATGAGCGCGCTGTATTTGGCTCCTGAATTGAAGTCTTTCACACTCCAGGTTATGAAAAGCAAGGCAACTGCAAAGGTGCAAACCGTTTTACATGCTCATCCATCAAAAGCTCCAAGGCATTATCTGCCCGGCTTCGGCACTAACAAAATGAGCCGGGAGCGGATGGAGGGGTGGTATGACCGAACCCAAGCCGCCCTCGCTTGTTACTCGGAGTTTTCGGGCGCGGATTAACCGAACGCTGGCAGCCTATTGAAGGGCCAAGGCTGCCAGGTGCCCGCTGCTCTCCATGTGCAGCTCACCCTTTGTCTCCTGCCTGATATTCTTAAGGAGAGAGCGACTGCAAGGCCAGGCCCTCCTCCCTCATTACCCAAGTCTCCTCCCCTCCGCTCTCCCTATGCAGGATCCGCACAACTTGGAAAGCAAAGGGACAAAAGACAAAAAAAACACCCACCCCGAACGAAGCCAGGCGTCGCCTGCATTTTAAAGAAACGAAGATAGGAATAACCTAGGTAAAAAGGGCGATCGATAGCATATGCTCAAAGCCCCATTTCCTCAGTGGGGGGCGGGGGGGCGCAACGGGGGTAATGGAAAATGTTTTTCGTTCTCCGTTGCAATCGCGCTCCCTCCCGTGCAGAGCTGGGGATTCACAGCCCGGCTCGGCTGCGCTTCGCTCCCCAGCTCTCCTCCAGGCCAGGGGTCCCTGGGGGGCTGCACACCCCCGACACCGCTGCCTAAGGAGAGACGCGTGTCCCGGGACACCTCCCACGCTGCCACCGCTAGTCCCTGTCTCTCCCAGCATCTTCACGTTATCCCTGGCTGCAGCATCTGCGGCGAGTCCCGCCTCCGTGGTCCCACACTCCAACAACTCTGTTTCCCCGGGACGGGCCAGTGCAGAGACACTCGTGGCTCTCACCAGCACCGGTGTGTGAACAAGCGAGACCAGGCGACTCCTCCGGCTGCCATAACCCACCCCACCTCGTCACACGTCCACGCGGCGGCACCACCTCATCCCTCCAGCCTGGGGGGACCGAGCTGGCCCAAGCACTATTTCGGTGCCAGCAGCAGGGTGTAAGGGATGCTCCCTGCACCGCAGGGCAACGGGGCTCTCTTTGTTCAGTAACTTGGGCTCCAACCCCAAAAAAACCCCACCCAACCAAAAAAAAACCAAAAACAACCAACTCAAAACCACCCAACTTTGATACACACAATACACATAAAATCTCTCCAATTTCCAGCAGCATCCCAGTGCTAAACAAGAACCCGAGTGACAGTCCCGTAACGCAGGAGGGAGCCCAGATATAACCAGTCCTTTATAAGGCTCATCTCAAACATCACGAGAGCTTCCCTGGGCGAGCTGTGGACAAAACAGAACAACCCAGAAAGAGCAAAGTACAACCTCAGTAAAAGCATTCCCCCCACAATTTTTCTTTTTTTTTTTGGGGGGGGGGGGGGGGGGGGGGGGGGGAAGTATACAGACCAAAATACACTTGGGGGGTGTGTTAAAAACGTTTTCTTCAACTTCTTAACACAGGTGCTGCCTCGGTAAGATATTCACAAGAAAATAAGCTTCACCCAAGAGATCTGTTAAGTTTTTCAGAACAGCTATGTGTTGTTAATATAGCAGAAGCGAGCAGCGATCCCAAACTTCTCAGACACTTGGTCACCAAACCTTCAGCAGAAAAATACTGTGAAGAAAAGCCACACAAAGCAGCACTAAATTCTCCTTCCCCTAGGTGAGACCACTGAGTTTGGAGAGCCTTTGTAGCCAAAACTCTCTCAAAGACAACCCACCACTCTCACAAAATCCCCGATACGCCTTCCTGAATCCTCCCCGAAATCCTCCGTCCCGGCACCTCTCCTGCTCGCTCCAAATTTGCCCCACGACTTCCACCGCATCAGCCAGAGACCCTCCTGGGTCTCCCAACTCTTTGGCCACAGGCAGACGGGAGAACGCACTCCAGTTTAAAAAAATTCTGCGCAATCAATAGCTGGTAAAAGCACGAGGTTATAGGACTGTTTCTAAAAACCTGCCCGGGGAATTACACCTCAAAGAGGGTTTAGCTTCCAGCAACCCGCTCGCACGGACTCACACCTCGCAGGCTGAACGTACCCAGCACAACCCATTTGTCTCGTCACCCAAAGCAGAACCCACGTTTGACAGAAACCTTCCTGCAGAAAGCGTGTGCTGCCAGTGCTTAGGGTTACAAAAGGAAAACTCCAAATAGCAAACGGAGTACAAATAAAAGACGGCTGGGAAAACCAGTAACTTCCCCCCTGCCGCTCATCACCTCAGCTCAGCGCTAATTCTCACGGCTGGTGATGGCACACGAGAGCGCTCGCTTCCAAACCGTGCGCGCAATTTGCCACAGACACTTACTGCATCTGCACGTTCAGGGCAGGCAAACAGAAAAATCGTCCAGGTAAACAACAGGCAGAAATAGCCAAGGGATTAATGAATTGCCGCGCATGTATCTTCTACTCCCAGGTAACGCAAAATACAACAGTAACCAAAAATCAGCGCAGCAGGGCCCTATTATACCTTTGATCTCTGTCCAAATTGATATAAAGGGAAAATCCATTATAATCTGGGAATAAAAATATGCTACTTATCCTCTCTCCTCCCCTCTTTTTTAAGGTCGGCTCTGAGACCGCAACTTTACAAATAAAATAAGTTCTTGGAAAAACAGGGAGCTTTTAAGCTTTCAGCTGCTCTCGCTGCTGCCGGTGGTCTTTTCTTCTCCCTGCCGACTCCGAGCTGCGGCAGCGGAGCCGGCACTTCCAGCTTTACCCTCTCAAGGATGATATTTGGCGGCTCAACTCACCAGCACCGCACGCTTTTCTCACAGCTGTAATGTGATTTTCAAAAAAAAAAAAAGAAAAGAAAAAGAAACCTAACACGTGCAGAAAGCCGATTGCATACATTTCGCCGACTAGAAAAGGCCAGATGAGGACACCTCGATAACTTGTGCTATGCTCGTCTCCGGCTCCCCAGGGGCCCAGGTTTCACGCCCCAGCTCGCGGGTGCGCCGAGGCTGCCTCTGACGGGTGCGGGAAGGATCCATACGGCCCACCTACAGCCGTATGAGACACACGGCGATATTAATAGAAACCCTTCGGGAGCAAGCGGCTCCCCAGCCACCTGCTCCCCGCCATGGGGATAAGGCACCCCCTGGGCTCCCCCCCGCAGCCCCAGCGGTCGCGGCGGCCGGCGAGCGCTCCTGCTTCACCCTGCCCCGAATTCCTTAATCGTGGATAAAGCAGCAGAGAGAGCCCCCAGAAGGCACGGGACCGCTCTCGCCGGTGCCCCGGCTACTCCGCAAACACGCGATTTATTTGATGATTTTTTTTTTAAAAATTAACTGTATTCGCTTGGCATAAGCCACTCTGAAAGGCCGCTGCCCCCTTCCGCGCTGCTCAGCGCCTCAGGTGGCTGTCAGGGAGGCGGGGGGACGGCGGAGCCCCCGGCGGTGCGGATTACGGGTGCGCGCCCCACCGCCAGCCCCCACCTGTGGCGACAGACGGACGGACAGACCGCGCCGCCGCCACCTCGGCCCGGGCCCCCCCCCGCCCGGGGCGGTCGCCTCCTCCCGGGCCCCCGAGCCCCCCCACCCCGCCCCGGGCCCGGGGCTCCCCCCGAGCGCTCCCACCTCTTCCGCTCCATGGCGGCCCGCCCCGGCCTCCGCCGCCTCTTCCCGGCCGCCGCGCTCTCCTCCCGCCGCCGGCTCTTCCGCCCTCCGGCCGCTCCCGCCGACCCCCGCCCGCCCCTCCGCCGCCCCCGGGAGGCGGCGCTGGGGCCGCGGCTCGTCCCGCCGCCGCCCGCCGGGCCCTGCCGCCGCTCCGCGCTGCGCCGCGGCCCTCCCGCCTCCCTCCCCGCTCCGCCCGCCCCCGCGGTTCCGCTCCCGCCCCTTCCACCGCTCCGCCCTCCACCTTTTCCCGCCGCCGCCGGATCCCTCCGCCCGCGCACGCCGCGGGGATATAGTCCCTCCCCGCCGCCACGCTCGGCGGGAAGCCGTCCCCCTCCCCGGACCCCCCCCCATCCCTCGAGTCCCCCCGTGCCCACACCCCCCCCACCCCGACCCGGCCTTACCTCAGCGCCGGTCGCCGCGGTCCCCCCCGATGTCCCGGCAGCTCCGCTTTGGGCATCTTCCCCCCGCGCCCGCCCCGGCCGCACTGGCGGCCTCGCGCCCCCTGCCCCGCCCGCTCGCGCCCCCTGCAGCCCCGGCCCCGCGCCGCACCGCGACACCGCCACATCGCGACACCGCGACAGCCGGCACGGCCCCCGGGCCAGCCAGGGCTGCCGGCACACGGTCCCGGTGCGACCGGCCGCGGGAGAAAGGAACCGGCCCATTCTGCAACGGGGCCTTTCTGGGGTCACTTTGCACATTCTGTGCAGCGCCCACAGCCCTTCTCTGGGACGAGGTTCCAAAGGGATCCACCCAAAACAGAGCACAAACCCGGGCTGGGGGATGAGGGGATGGAGAGCAGCCCTGAGGAGAAGGACTCGGGGGTGTCGGTGGGGGAGAAGCTCCACACGCCCCGACACCGTGTGCTGGCAGCCCAGAAACCCCCCGCAGCCTGGGCTGCATCCCCAGCAGCGTGGGCAGGGGGGCGAGGGGGGGATTCTGCCCCTCTGCTCCGCTCGGGGGAGACCCCCCTGCAGTGCTGCCTCCAGCGCTGGGGCACCGACAGCAGAAGGACACGGAGCTGTTGGAGCGGGGCCAGAGGAGGCCCCGGAGATGCTGGGAGGGCTGGAGCCCCTCTGCTGGGAGGACAGGCTGAGAGAGCTGGGGGGGTTCAGCCTGGAGAAGAGAAGGCTCCGCGGAGACCTCCCAGCCCCTTCCAGTCCCTAAAGGGGCTCCAGGAAAGCTGGGGAGGGACTCTGGAGCAGGGAGGGGAGCCATGGGACGAGGGGGAAGGGTTTGAAACTGGAAGAGGGGGGATTGAGATGAGATGTGAGGCAGAAATTGTTTGCTGTGAGGGCAGTGAGCCCCTGGCCCAGGTTGCCCAGAGAAGCTGTGGCTGCCCCATCCCTGGAGGGGTTCAAGGCCAGGTTGGCCGGGGCTTGGAGCAACCTGGGCTGGTGGGAGGTGTCCCTGCCCAGGGCAGGGGGTTGGAACTGGGTGGGCTTTAAGGTCTTTCAACCCAAACTGTTGAGAGAGGCAAATCTGCTCTGGAGGAGATGGTGTGAAGACAAAGCAATGACAAGTTTTTCAGGAAAAGATGTACACCACAACCTATCACAGATGTCTAAGTCACCTACTGCAGCACCGCCAGGAGGGACATATCTGCCTCCTGCTGCCGGTTAATGTCCACCCGCAAGCCCCAGGTTTGATAACATACGACCGAGCACCTCTATTTCGGCAGCCGAGCGTTGCTCAGCGTTACACTATCCACATGCTGAAACACACCAAGTGCCACAAGGCCGCCTGCCTTCCAGAGCAAGTCAGAGTAATTCAATTCCCTTTAACAAACTAATAACATCCTAGGTTTTTAATAAGAATCCTGCCTGGATCAGCCATCCTGAAGTGATCACCATCAGGCTTCGAAAGAGCAGCATCCAGGGAACGCACCCGGACCCTGCCGCCATCGCGCCCTGGCCACGTATGTCAGCGCAGCTCCAGCCACCGCTCACTTCTTCTGACACCCAACTTACTCAGCCCATTGGAACTTCCAGCCTGCGTCTGCGCAACAAGCTGTTGGCAGTTTTACTTATTATTGTTTTTTAAAACCAGGCCTCACTCATTTGTTTCAAACTCCCTTATTCGGAAAGCAGCAGGGAGCAGAGGAAGGACGCGAGAGGAAACCCGGCGTCCCCCGCGCACAGGGTGCGCGTCGTCGTGGCTCAGGGGTAGAAATTGAAAAGAAACTTCAAAGAGCTGGGTGCGCCTGTAGGCGCTGGGCTGTGTTTGCTTTGTACAGGAAGATTTTTATATTTAAGACAGGTGACAGTGGGGATTTTGTCTTTAGTTTAACCAGTACGGAGCTTTCTGTCGCCCTGGAGGCACTCCCTCTCTCTAGGGATCAGTTTTGGTTGTGTCGGTTTGTGTTTAACGTTGTCTCCTTCTGGGCTCACACCTATGAAACGTCTTGCTCTGCCGATGCTGTTATTCCCTGCGATCTTGAACACACAGATCAGAAAAGCTCTAATTGCCAGTATTGATCAAAACGACATTATTTTTCATAAATACACTTTCCCTCCTTTTTTTTTTAAAAAAAAAAAAAAAACCAAGCCCCAAACAAACTCACCACTCAGCCAAACTCACGCTATTCTAACCGCAGACTTGCACCGAAATGCAGCTTCTTGATTCAAAATGAAATAAGCGGATAAGGAGAAACTGAGGCACAGGGTGATGTGGTTTGCTCTCGTTTAGCACAGCAACCGGGGAAACTGGGAGCAGAACACGGTCAGGGTGAGACCGCGGCGCTGCCGGGTTACCCACGCGATTAAAATCAAAGCCACGAAAAGGCGTGAACCTTTCACCAAGAAATGAGATGGTGCAAGACACACCGTCCACATTTCGACACTGGGTTTTGAGAACGACGGGGAGTGAGCAGAAGCCAGCCGAGAGCAGAGCGATGAAAATCATCAGCCGTCTCCAAAATGACCTGTGAGGGAAGAGGAAGGAACCGGGGCTGTTTGGGCTCAGGAAAACAGCTGAGATCTCGTAATAGCTTTCAAACACGCAAAAAGGAAAGAAAAAGAATTCCTGGGCAGGAGGGGAGAGAATTTCTTTTTTTCCGAACGTGTAAACTGAGCAGTTAAGCACAGAAACAGACTGCGCAGAGGGGCTGTGACATCTCCTTCAATAGCATTTTTTAAGAATAAACTGGAAAAGCTGGGGAGCGGATCCTGCTGGGGGGTGGGGATGGAGAAGGCGAGCTCTCAAATGTCCTCTGAACCTCAAGCCCACAGTAACAGTAGTTAGAAAATCAATTTTCACTGACAGCTGGTGCAGCAACAACTTGGAGAAGGGAAGACACACACTCCCCCAGGACTCTTGAACCCAAGGGAAAATACTCCAGTGTTCCTTTGGGAATGCTGCCAAGGTACAGAGGATGAGGTCTGTGCAGATATTGCTACCAGGTGAAAGCGTACGCGGCTGCAAGAGAGACCATGTTGTTCCAGGACTAGCAGATAATCCAAAAATCAACAAAATCAGTTGTCGGCAGCCCTGGAAGCAAGCAACAGGATATCCCGATAGAAAAAACTCTTCCATTTCGCCCCGCAGGCAACTCCGATTGGAAGCTTTCTGCTCTGCAGCCAAACTGCCCAGACTCACCAGAGGAGCTTATTTTGGAGTAGGATTCATCAGGAGCACCCAACTGACCAGGCAGGAGCACCCAGTCGACTGGCCCCTGCAGAGAGGCAGATGCTGAGGTTGGTCCAGGAGCAACAGCAGGAGAAAAGACCAACGCTGCAGACAGACAGGGCCGAGGAGGTTGCTGTAACCACTCCCTGTCCCACCTCCGCTCACACCTTCCGTGATGAAAGCCAAGCGGAGGTACCAGCATGGCCAAACACTCAGAAGGGGCAGGCAGGAATTCAAGCCTTTCCTTTTCTTAGAGGTAGTTTTTGGAGTTACACCATTAACCCAGAGCTGAAGGTGCCTTTCGATCCCCGCAGATCCAAAGCCCCGTGAGCTCGGCCGCCGCTGTGCCCTCTAGCGGAACTCGCCGGGTTTGGAAGGGGAAGCTTTTCCTCTCGCCAGGTCGTGGTCTTTTAACTAATTTGTTCATATAATGTATGTGACATTTGGTTAGCTCCTTCCGAAAAATAATTAGCTGTTAGAAAAGAGGCAATTCTAGGATATTAAAAATTAGGAAGATCACTCATGACACTTTGAACAATGATTATTTGAATTTTGACAGGAATTTGCCCAGGAATGCAGAAAATATCTCTAATAGAGTATTTCTGAAGAGTGTTTGCTCTTGTGGAAGGAGAAATACTAGAAATTAAACCAGTTATACGCTAATCCTAGGGTTAATTAGAGACAAAACATCATTTGAAATGCTGCAGAAAACACAAGCAGCTAAACAACCGCCAACGGGCAAACAAATCCAAAGCCCGTGCGTTTCTTGCAGTGCCTGCCTGTGCAGGCAGTTGGTATTTTGAGTATGTTTTTCTCCTTTAAATATCTTCTAATCTCACCTGCTCGGTGCAACGCTACCACTGGGGCTTTGCTCAAGGGAACTCCCAGTAATAAGAACGGCAGACTGACACCTCGGGGACACCAGGGTCCTCAGAGGAATGGGCGACGCAGACAGACCCTCAGTGCAAGGCCTTCCGAAGAACTCTCCGTACGGGAGCAGAGGCTCGCCCGCCCACGGGAACGAGCCAAAACTAGGTCATTTCTGAAGGCAGCAGCAGTGTATTATGCCCGTCCTGTCTAGACGTGTTAAACAGGTAAGAGTAACTGGAACTCTAACTGTTCAAGTCTGAGCTCACAATCCTGATGACGTGCGAGTACGGGCTAACATAATGTCCACTTTCAAGGCGTACTTGGGATGAAAACGGATCAATATCCCTCTCTACAGCATAGGGCTGCTGTTGTCAAACCCACATGATCTCAGCATTTCAAGGCACAGGGGTTTTTGGGCCTTTGGGAGCCAGCCAGGAGGTGAGGAGCGCTGCTGGAGCAGGGGAGCGGGACAGACTGAGGGAAGAGCACGGTTATCCCACATCGCCAAAAGCTTCTGTACCATCCCATTGGACACAGCTGGGCAGCAAGAGAGTTTTGCATGTGAATATGATATTCCCTACCCCCCAATTAATTAGCAATGATGCTGCCGAAGCAATGCTAAAGCAATTATTCTGTTAAATAAGTAGTTCAAGCGTCCTGCACAGCGTCACCATTTTACAACAGTTTTCCGTAGAAACGTGCCTCGGAAGCCTTCAGCCCTGAAGGTGACCCCCAGCCACTACAACTGAGGTTTTTCCCTAAAGAAATTTGAACCTTTCACTACAGTCAAAAATTACAGCGAGGTGAAACTGGGCACTAAACAGAGAGAAAACAGCGATCCCGTTCTCACACAGAGACAAGCTTGTTTGCAAATTCTGGTTTTTGCAGAGTCCAAGTCGTCTGCTGTGGCTCAGCAGCAGAGACCAGATCAAGTATAATCCTCGTACTTCCTTTTTCTAACGGCTAAAAACTTCATCTAAAGGGCCCCGGTAGTGGGTTGTTTCATCACCAATTTATGCTGACAAATATAACTATACCTAGGGAGTACAGATACATCTTCTTTTCCTATTCAAAACCCACATAACGAAAATAACCGAGCAGCTCTCTAAAGCACTGGTTTTCACCCTGGTACACGGAAAGCCTCCTGGGGTTTGCAGACTGCCTTCCTTGAGCCCCCAGATTAAGCCAGAGAAGCTAGCCTGTTTTCAGACTGCGCACGCTCCTTTAAAATGGTGTGTGCCCCATCAGACAGTTTAAGGGGTCCAAAAATCGATATTAAAAAGAAACAAAACCTTGCTTTAAACTAAATGCCAGGAATTAGTGTTACCATGAAACTCTGCAATATTGTCTATGAAAAGTTAACTGCATGCAAGAGCCCACAGTTGCTACCGATCTAGAAACGCGTAGCTCAAAAGCAACACATCACTAAGAATAATTCAAGAACTACAGCAGTATTAAAAGCGATGAGCAACAACTACCCGGGGACAAACAAAAGGCTCATCAAACCCAGCATCCCAGCAGCCACTGGCTGATAGCCGAGGAACCTGCACAGGGAGAAGCAAACCCGCGGCAGGCCTTCCTTAGGACACGCATTCAAACGGGCTGGAGACGTAAATCAAACCAGGAGTCTAGTCTAAAGAACGTGGACTGAGAAGGTAAGGCAAAAAACCAAAGATATCATTCACTTGGTTTATTTTGTACATCAGGTTTATAAATTACTCCCATTAGGACAAGATCTGCTGTGAAAGTGATCAGAGAAGAGGACTAGGCAGGCTGGTCAGTGAAGTTAAATTTGTTCACAACCAAGCGGTCGCAACTGTTCGTGGGAGAGAGAGGGACACCAGGACCTGTTGCAGAATCTGTACTGGGCATTTCAAGGTCACCTCAAAGCAGGGTCTCAGCGGACGGATGTCTCCAAAACACTCTATCCAGCAATAAATTTCCTACAATAAACACAAAGCAGTCATTAAGCAGTGCTTCCTGCAAAGTGCTACAGCAGCCAACACTACAGACAGATGGCAAAAGCCTCCAGTACCCAGGCGAGAAGTTTCTGTTACAGAAGCCAATACAGGCACGGCAGAACGCAGGCCTGTAGTCTCTTTGGAAGGAACCACAGGCCACCCCAGAAACATCCTCTTTCTCTGTTCCTGTAGAGGAATATGATCCTTCCGGATGATTTATGCACAATGACACATCAAAGCTCTTGCTTCAAAACAGAGAACACGTGCTGCGGGAACGTATCCACGTTCCTACCACTGGCTAAGAAAATTTTTAAGCAAAACCAAGCCCTTACTAGGTAATTCAATTGTCTCTACATGACTTGAGAGCTTTTCCACTGACCTGTCCGTAAACATCTACGGTCACTTGAGATGCTACAAGTGCAGCTGACTTTCATGAAAAGTTTCTTTCACCCTTTGGTTACACCAAGGACCTGTGCAATACCTATTTTGAAACCAGGGAAGGCACAGTAAATTGTTTAAACTGCAACAAGTATCTCTGGGAATCGGCTTACAAAAGTACTAAGGATTTGCCCTGTGACTTCCAGACTCACCAATTTCCATATAAAATACTGTGTAGCTTCAAGGCTTTCATTTAGCAACACTTAAATGTAACTGTTATTCTGAATAGAAGGAAACAAATATTGGGATGTATACAGTTTCCCGGGGACCTCTTCCAGTCAGCATCCTTTAATTCAAGGCAAAAATCTTCCTAACTTCTATCTGCGGCAAAGAATAAAAAGGTTCTAAGCCTGCCTACTACACAAATATGCATTTAGAGGCCTAATAGAAGGTATCGTCTCATTGCTGCTCTAGCTTCGCAGATGGTCAGTCTTCTAGAAGATTCAGACTAGCATATTTCATATGCAATTAAAGAAAGAAAAAAAACAAACCTGAGAAAGCCAATTTTCCAATGAATTTGTGGTAAACAGTAACCAGCTCTAAACATTCAACTTACTTTTAATAACAGTTACAAGGACCAGAAAGGAGCCTGAATTTGCCTAGCAACAAAACTAGTCATGAGCTTGAAGACATTCTACCTAGGATTAGAAATAAACAGATCTGTCAAAAGGTCCGTATTACCACAAAACACCTGATCTGACTCCTCAAGAACCACATCACATTGTGATAAATCCTTGCAAAAATAAACACGTGAAAAATCCATACTCTTATTAATATTTCATCCATATGGCTCTCTATGAAGCCCCGTATAAAAAAAAAAAAAAAAAAAGCCCCCAAAATCAAAATAAGCAGTTCTGTTTTGGACCAATAATATGATTGTGCCCTGGACAAACATCAATGCAACGCTACTACTTCAGCTAAGAAATGCACAAACAAAACTTACCATTAGAGGGAAGCTTAGTCTTCAGTTTTATACTTGCCACCAATGTAGGGAACATACTGAAGGACCAGCTTCCAGTCTGTGACCCATATTAAACCAGTACCAGCTACACCACCCCACGTAACGAGGGTGGGAGTCCTGAAGAAGAGACACACACACACATGCAGGTAAACAAAATTAATTCTCCATTGTGAAAGGTCTGGCAAATACTCATCGCTAAGGTGCCTGGAAAAGTAATTTAAATCAAGAAAAAAGCTTGGCAGAAAACCTTGAAAGAATCTCACGTACGCTGAAAATTATTAGTCCCCCACGAGATATTTTACAGGAGAGGGTCGATATGTGTTTACTTAAAAATGGCATTACCAAGTTATGAAAAGACAGGCTTAATTATTTAAATTAAGCAGAGGGGCATCCTCCCTCTCTGCTCTGCCTTGGTGAGGCCACAGCTGGAGTACTGTGTCCAGTTCTGGGCTCCCCAGTTCCAGAAGGACAGGGAACTGCTGGAGAGGGGACAGCAAAGGGCTGCCAAGATGCTGAGGGGACTGGAACACCTCTCTGATGAAGAAAGGCTGAGGGATTTGGGTCTCTTCAGTCTGGAAAAAAAGACAACTGCGGAGGGATCTTATCAATGCTTATAAATACTGAAAGGGGGGGGTGTCAGGAGGATGGGGCCAGGCTCTTCTCAGTGGTGCCCAGCGACAGGACAAGGGGTAACGGGCACAAACTTGACCATGGGAAGTTCCACCTAAACATGAGGAGGAACTTCTTTGCTGTGAGGGTGGCAGAGCCCTGGCACAGGCTGCCCAGAGAGGTGGGGGAGTCTCTGTCTCTGGAGACGTTCCAGACCCACCTGGACGCGTTCCTGTGCCACCTGCTGTGGGTGACCCTGCTCTGGAGGAGATGATCTCCAGAGGTCCCTTCCAACCCCTGCCAGTCTGGGATTCTGTGATTCTACTGCTATAACTCACGTCCCCTTTCCTCTGGCCCGCAGGCTGCTTCATTCTCCCCCACGCAACCCCGCAGAGCGGCACCCGCTGACACTGCGACAAACATTTACGGCTCTAAAGCATTTATGGTGACAGCCGGAGCAACCCGGAGGCCAAATCCACCTCGGCCAAACCCCCGCCAGACGGACAGACACCCCCCTGCCCCCCTCATCTCAGCTCTTCAAACCCGCGGGACCGGGGTCAGCTGGCCTCAGACGGAGCACAGAGTTGCAAAATGAAGCGGAGGGGAATGGAAAGGGCTCGGGAAACACTTTCATGCTGCTCAGGTGCGCGGTGGGGGCCTCGGCCCGTCCCGGGGTCCACGGGAGCGGCGGCCGCCGCTCCCGTGGACCCCGGGACGGGCCGAGGCCCCCACTGCGCACCCAAGACCCACTGTGAAGGAGCCCCGGGGGGAACTGAGCACCCTCGGACCGGGTCTCACCAGTTCTGAAGGAGCTGGACGTAGCGCGGCCCCACCAACTTGCTCAACATCCCGCCGCCACCGTCGCCTTCAAAGTCACCCCGACGGCGCAGGCGCGGACGCGCCGCGGGGCGAAGAAGGACCCCCAAGGGCGGCACCGCGCATGCGCGTTTGAAAGGGAGGGGCTGGCCGCCGCGCTGCCTGAGTCGAGCGGCGTTGTCATGGCAACAGCGCCCCCCCCCCAGGTCGTCGGCCATCATGGCGCCACGGCGGCGAGGTGGTCACGCAGTGGATGGACGTGAGCCCTGAGGGGATGGACTGTCCCCAAGCTGGAGAGGGGACACGAGCCCTGAGGGGACAGTCCTGTCTTCACACTGGAGAGGAGACACAAGAACTGAGGGGGTGGACTGTCCCCTCATTGGAGAGGGGACACGAGCCCTGAGGGGACGGTCCTGTCTTCACGTTGGAGAGGGGACACAAGAGCTGAAGGGACGGACTGTCCCCTCCGTGGAGAGGGGACACAAGCACTGGGGATGGACTGTCCCCACGCTGGAGAGGGGCCATGAGCCCTGAGGGGGTGGGACTGTCCTCGCACTGAGCTGGGACTGCTTCTCATCCTCCGTACTGTAGGAAAGCGGCCCCTTTCCAGAGCAGTTTCCCCAGTTTGCCCTCTGCAAGCCCCCCGTTGTCGCTGCCGCTCAGCCTCCCAACAGGTGAGGGAATTTCAAGCCAGATTTTTTCAGCAGAGGATTCTAAATCCAACCGTCAATTCTGTTGTAAGGTTCCCCTGGCTCCGCTCCGAGCCTGCAGGAGTCCTGGGGGACGCTGGAGCCCGAAGCGCTCGTCTGCCCGAGACCCGCGCCTGGCCTGCCAAAGCCGCAGGGCTGCAAACGCTCCCCGTGCTCCCAGCGCAAACCCGCAGTAACCATGTCCGGCAGCGACGCCGGCAGCCACCGACTTCCCTCACACCCTGCGCTGGCAGAGCGGAGCCTGTTGCAAAAATCCAGCTCCTGTTTTTTTCTCACCAGGGCACAGAACAACTATTTTATCAGCCCTTTGCTTGACTGACTCAACGTCACATTTCCTACTGATGCTTCGAGTGTTTCTCTGCCTGGGTGCCAGCAGGGCGACGCGGGTTACTGAGCCGTGCAGACTTTTGGGTTCATTTCTGCGAGCTGTCTCCCCGCTGCCCACGCACCAGCTGGTGCCCGAGGAAGTCGGACAGGAGCTTCGCGGCATGCATTCCTGCAGGAAACCGGTGCCTTTGCCACAGCCACCGCGTTACCAAGGGTACTGGGGGGGGGAAGCAAGCCTGTTGAACAGGCTCTGCATGGGTTTTGCTTTTTTAATGTCTGTTTAGCTCCGTGGAGTCATGCGCACACGTCTCAGCTTTCATTTTGCATTTAAAATTTCCTAGATGTCAAAAAAAAGATATTAATAACAAAGGCAAAATAACTCAATACTCAAAAGGCAATGAAAAACAGCTCAATGTTTGTCTTCAGAAAAGCCTTGGGGTTTTGAAGCCAGGTTGCGGCGGGGAGGTGTATCCTACTGCTTTACCCCGGTCAAGGCAGACAGGCAAAGATGCAGTAATACCACCAATTTCCTGGTTAAAACAAAACAGCGGCAATATTAGCAACTCATCCTTCCAATATGGTTTGCTGTCATCTGCAGTTCCAGCGCTGTGTGATACCACGCTTGCTCCTTCCCCGCGGAAACTCCTTTTAACTGTTGGGAGAACGTTCACACCGCAACAGGGACAGCTACGCCTCCAAAGCCTGGCTCCTGAAGGTGAGGGTGGCTTTCTCCTCTTGGTGACCTCTGTGGCACAAATGATTCTGAAGCAGAAAAGAAAGCGCAGTGAGCCCGGTTGTCCGGAGCTGCCTTAGGGACACCACAGTAAAGCAAAACGCTGTGTTCAACCATTAGAACAATCCGCGTCTCTCAGGCCACCAGAGCAAGTGGGGATGTCTCTGTTGATGCCTTGCAGCAACAAAAATCACTCCCCATTTAAAGCACTGAGGGGGAGTTTTCTGCTCCGAGAGAGCAGACGGCTCTGCGATAGCTTGTCCTTGCTCTAAGGACAGTTCACGGCCATATCTGACCGTGCCAGCAGCACGTGACATTAGCCCACAGGATCTGATAGTCTCATCCCACCTCTTGACTCATCTCCAGGGTGAAAATGCTTTTGAGCTTTCACCGAGGAACCTCCAGCTCCGCGTCAGCTGGTGGCCACTGCTTGGATCTTGGGCAAACTATTTGCCCTCAGCCACTCAGCAGCAGCCCCCGTCTGTCGCTCCTTGTTCCTGCCCTCACCTGATCTCCCAGCCCAAGGCTGTTCCGGCCTCTGGGGCTTGTCTGCTTTACCTTCAGCCTTGTGCATCTCTGAGCATCCCTCTTCCGAGCTGCAACCTTGCTCCCAAGCATGTGTTTCTTGTCTGGATCACGTATAACCTTGGTTTCTTGGCCCTTCACCCTTGTCCCGATAGGCGTGGATGGCTCCCCTCCTCACCCCAAGGATGCCCCTCTCGCCCGCCCTGGCAGCTCATGTTTCAGATTTCACGGTAACCCAAGTGTTTGGTGTCTTTAAACAGTTTGGCTTCTCTGGGCCTGCCCTGGCCGTTAGCCAGCTGAAGGGACAAGAGTAAACAGGTCCAGCACAGGCTCTGGCCACACAACAGCACAACCCCCGAGGCTGAACTGGCTCTTCCATGTGAGAACATGCCGGAAACAACCCCTGTGAGGAGGGAGCGAAGGCAAGGGGATGAGGCAAGGTACATCAGTCTGGACAAGGAGACGCAGAATTGAAAGGACTCATTCGATGCACTCGGTGCAGCTTGGGAAGGGCAGTGCGCTACCTCAGAGCTTGCTCGAGATGAGAGAGGGGCAGCCAGGGCTCAGTGAGATTTAACTAACTACTGCAAGAGCCACTGCTCAGTTAATTCAGACTGTTTTTCCTGCGTGACTCTATGCGGACAAGCCCCGAGCTGGAGCGGCACAGCAGAATCACGGGCGAAAGGAGGGCTGCTTTCTGGCAGCATCTCCTCTCTGCACCCAGGGTCTCGGAGAGGGTCCACGAGGGCTCAGTGCTCCTGGATGCAGCTGCTGTAACTCTGTTTCCCCCAAAATGTCATCACTAATGTGCCAAGCGAGCTGGCGGCGGAGGGCTAACCCAACCACTGAAACCACAAGGGTTGAAGCTATGACGATTTGGGGAAATACCTGCTGATCAGAGGGGCAAAAGCCCGGGGACCTGCTCGGTGAAGCCTGGAGGATGAGGACAGGGAGAGCCCGGCTGGGCAGCGCAGGGTTTGAAGATGCTGTGGCCGGGGCTGGGCCCTTGGCAGAGGGTGACGGAGAGATCCCACGTGCTTCAGCGTGGCCAGGGCATAGCCTCACCCTACAGATGAGGCTGGGAGGGTGAGAACCTACGAGCCTGGGCTGTCTCTTGGTACCGGATCCAGCCCATTCTCGCAGGGTTTAACCCTCTTAAATGCTCTGCCACATTGTCTCCCTCATTACTGGTCTACGCTGGGCTCCTGGTACGGACTGGGTGCATTTGACCTGATTTCCAACTTGCCCCCTGCTGGTACCACCCTTGCTGGGTGCTCCCCAGGGCTGGGCAGAGGCAAGGAAGCAACAGCCGTGCTGTGACATGGAACCATCAAATTGTCTGGGTTGGAAGGGACCTTTCAGATCATCGAGTCCAACCGTTAACCCAACACCGCCAAACCCACCACTGACCCACGTCCCTCAGCCCCACGTCTGCCCGACTTTTCAATCCCTCCAGGGATGGCGACTCCACCACTGCCCTGGGCAGCCTGGTCCAGTGCTTGACAACCCTTTTGGGGAAGAAGTTTTTCCTCGTATCCATCCTAAACCTCCCCTGGGGCAACTTGAGGCCATTTCCTCTTGTCCCATCGCTTGTTCCTTGGGAGAAGAGACCAAAAACCCCCTGGCTGCCCCCTCCTTTCAGGGAGTTGCAGAGAGCGAGATGGTCTCCCCTCAGCCTCCTCTTCTCCAGGCTGAACACCTCCCGACAGACATCTCCTCCTCCCAGCCAGGCAGGGGCTGTGTTCCCAACACAAACCTTTCCAGCAATAAAAATGAAGACGAGACCCCAGCCAGGTGTAACCCGGGCTAAAACGCACGCTGCCCCGTGAGAGAAAGCACCCGAGCGGTGGCGGAGGACCCCATCGACCACAGCCGAGCCAGAGGAGGACTGCCACAGGGACAGCCCAGCACCTCCGTGTCTGCCACAGCGCTTCTGACGGCTGCTGGGGAAGGTGCCCAGATCCCACGGTGACGGGCAGTGCTGGAAACCGTCCCTGGAGGCTGCGTCACGCTGCTGATGCGGGTGGGCAGGACCTATGCCCAGCGCACAGGAACGGAGCGAGTGGGCAGTGTCCGAAAACCTGCCTTGTCTTGTCTTGTCTTTTTTTTTTTTTAGTACAAGGTAAAACCTTTATTACAACTTTGCATTCATAGGTATACAATATCTGAAAGACAGATATGGGGAAAAAAAAGTAATATTGTTATAAAATGTCACATTTATTGCTACATTACTGTTATATACAGGACAGTTCTCAAAATCTACTTTAAAAAAGTTAGGATTATTTAAAAATTCCAAATAATCCAGCCAGCTGTTTTGACACTTGTATAAAATTATTTAAAAAAATGAAAACAATTCATATCTTGAGGCACTCAGAAACACAATTTTATCCCCCAATTGTGATTCATTTCAAAGAACAACGCATTTCCCACCCCCAAATACTTTATTTTTTTTTTTTTTTTTGCTGGGTTAGGCATATATATATATATATTTACTATATATATAGTTCAAAACTATAATGTGTATCTGATTTAAGAACAAGGATTTCAGCCACTTAAGTACATCTGGATTTACAGGTAGGCAGCATAAACATCAAAAGCAAGGACCATTTTTTTAAAGGCCAAAAACGAAAACCAAAAACAACCCAAAACTTTCTACGGGGTTAAAAATAAACAACTTCCGCAGGCATCTCCCATCTGCTCTCCCACACCCCCCCCACACCCCCTCCCCCCCACCGTCCTACAAAAATATATAGAAAGAGCAACCCAGTAACGCTTCGTTTCCCCAACGAGCTGGAGCCCTCTGTAGAAAATGGGCCATTTCCTGCAGACCGCGAGGTCCAAGCGCGTGGTTGGGGTCATCCCTGCTCCGCTTCCCTGGGTGCCTCTTTCTCCTCTCCCCTCTCCCGGCAAATTGACCACCGCTGGCAGGAGGCTGCGCGACTTCCCACGGCTCCTTCCCTCCCCGAGAGGCCCCACGGAACAAGGTTTGCTCAAAAGCTGGTGGGTTTCAAGTGATTTGGGAAGACGTGGCACCGGGGAAGGGGGAACCGCAGCGTCCCTAGCTCGCTGCCGCGGGGAGCTCCGTGGCTCCCCAGGGCACAGCCCAGGGATGCAGGGCACAGGGATGCTCTTCAGCAAAAGGCCTCGGTACCCACCACACCCCATTTTGAAGCACAAACCCCTTTGCTCTCCCGTACTGGTGCCCGCAGCTGCACCGTGCCAAGATGTAACAGGGCGCGAGTTTTATTCCCTCTCCTTCCAACGCAGCAGGCGCTTGGCTGGACCAGGGTGGGTATCACAAGGCCTGAGGAGCAAGAAGCGTACAAAAGCAGAGGGACAGAAATACCGGCGTGGAGACCCATGGCAGGGCTGCCCCTTGCCCCCTGAGGGGGGGACGCAAGACGGACACAGAAGTTTCGGCAGAACGGATGCCTGCGGCCTGCACCGCCCTCCCCACCAGAGACCACCTCCACGCTCGGCTCCCGCGGGAGTCCCGCAGGCAAAGGCACTGCAGCTGCCGGCTCTGCAGAACGGGGGAATTGCCCTGAAGGTCAAACCTCTGCGCAGAGCACTGGGTCCGTCCATGCCTGCCCCAAGGGCAGTGGGGCAGGGAGGCGCAGCCGTGCCACGAGACCAACCTGCGGCATCCGCCTCCCAAATGCTCCCACCTCCGCCCCAGCAGCTGGTGGCACAGCTCTGCCCCGCTGCGAAGAAACCCACGGTGGCTGCGCACAAAGGGAAACGGCTTGGAGGTGCTGGCTGGAGAGACTGGGGAGCGCCGGAGGAAGGAAGACGCACCTTCAGGCTTGAGGCGGTTGAAGGACCAAGCCAAGCCTGAGGGTCAGGCATTAACGGAGCAGAACATAGAGCCGGGCAGCAACGAGGGGGGACACGGCTGCTCCATTCAGGGGTGCTGGGGGAGATGGTGTGAGATGAAGGGTACCGGCAGTGGGCTGCCGAGCACCGAGCAGAAGGCACAGGAGGGTGAAGGGTGCGTGGAGGAGCCCTAGGACCCGGTCTTGCCCCCTCCGATTCGGTGCTCAGCTCCTGCAGCAGGAATTGGAAGGGATGTTCCTGTGATCCCACCCCTTGTCTATTCCCCGCCCAGCTCCAGGGCACAGGTCTTGAAATGCTTTTGGAGCTGCTAGAAATGAAGCTGGACCCTGAGAGCAGCAGGGAGCAGGAACTCGGCAGGCATGGACAAGAGCAGAGAGAACGGGATGGGCTGGGATCTGGAGAGCCCTGGGGGAGAGGAAAAGGGGGGTTGCATAGGATTTAACAGGGCAAAGACCTTGTGCAAGCTTGCGGTACGGAAAACAGGTCTTGCTATTGCTGGTGTCGAGCAGGAATGGGGGAATCCAGTGGCCACGGCTTGCTCCAGGTCAGCCAGCACTGCACTTTGGGGGCTGATGGCTCGTCCTGGCCCAACTCCAGCACCAGCTTTCCTTCACCTCCCCATTCGCAGCTATTTTCTAAAACCCCAGGCCAGGGGCTTGCTGAAACTGGAGCTGGCCCAGAGCCACCAGCACAGCACACGGCAGGGCCCGCAAGAGGACTACGGGCTCCACTGGCACCGAAGCTGGCAGCCTCCCCATGACGAGCAAAGCGCAGGGACGCAGGGGACTGGGGGTTTCAAAGGCCTCCTGTTTGTCAAGGCCCCCCCCGCCTGCCGAGGGGGAGGATGCGCTGAATCGCCCAGCAAGGGCTCAGGGCCCAAAGGCTCTGCTGGCTTCAGTGGGGACATGCGTGAGGTACAAAGGACCTTTGAAGTGCCTTCTGCGCTGAACCTGAAATTGCAGACTCCTGGGGAAACCCCAGCCTGATTCTGTCCTTCCTCTTCAATTGCCATAGGGCAGCAAGTGCAAAACCTCCAGGGAAACGGCTCATCACCGATGCACGGGCGAGAGGAAAAAGCTGTTTGCTGAAGTGACAGCTGGGGAGGTTTCACACCACACTTCTCCATTTCTCCGCTGGAGAGGGCAAAAACCCCGACTGCAGAGCAGGGCAGACCCCTGGCCCTGGAGTGATGGCACACAGGGAGGGGGCAGCAAGTTGACCCCACCGTGTGGGGCTGGCACCGATCTG
The DNA here is from genome assembly GCF_964199755.1 of Larus michahellis. Classification (NCBI taxonomy): domain Eukaryota; kingdom Metazoa; phylum Chordata; class Aves; order Charadriiformes; family Laridae; genus Larus; species Larus michahellis. The sequence continues at coordinate 775,665 of NC_133918.1, read as the reverse complement.
TTCCCGACAGCCAGATGTGGGACCTTGGGGTGCGCATCTCACTTGAGTCTCCCCGATTCCTGCAAACCATCTGCCCGGGCACTGCGGCGCCCCTTGCTCCCGGGCTGGAGCTCGGTGCAGACAGGAGGGGCACAGACTGGGATCCAGATGTCCCAGGTCCTGTCCCTCCCGCCAACACACCTCCGTAGGATACCAGCGCCAAGCTGTGACAGCAGGAGGGCGGAGAGCCCGAGGAGATGTTGGCAAAGAGCTGGAGCTGAACTCAAGCCAGGCCGCGAGCAGGTCTGACTGGTGGGTCACAGGCAAGTGAGCGACTGCCAAACCAGGGGTTAACTGGAATTTTGCTCCCCAGAGTGCGCTGGCAGCAGCTGTGGGGCTGTGAGCCCTCGACGCCGAGCGCCGTCAGGAGACCGTCAAGGTGCAGTCTCTTGAGAAGCTGCAGCTGTTTTGCTCTGGGGCGAAAGCAGGTGAAGAGGGAGAAAGAACAAAAATCTGCAATTTTTACTGTTAATAAACTGGATTCCAGACACTCCCCAGCACCTGGCGGCACGCAGAGCTCTCCGGTGGGATGCGCGGGGAGGCAGGGGGCTGCTCGCGGGGGGAGAAAGAGGAGATCCCTTGGGCTCAGGACCCGAGGGCTGCACTCCAGCGCTGGCCCTGCCACACAAGAAGTGTCCCATGGCAGCTGCGCGCCTGGGACCATGGTTCTGCTCTCGGACCGCGACACAGCTCAGCTGCTGCGGCCTGAGGAAAGAGAAACTAAAAAATGCACACAGGGGAAGGCGGCGTCTCCCCTGACTCCCGGCCTGACGGAGGAAGCTTTGTGGGAGCTCTGCGACCCCCAGCGCTGAGGGGGGAGAACCCAAGCATGCAAGGCCGAGAAAGGACGCGGAGAACTGTAGCATGTCACCCCTCCGTGACACCTCTCTGCGCAGGACCACCGGCGCGAGGGACGCGCAGACAGGCAGAGAAGCAAGTTTGAGGAGAAAAGTAGACTGTAGGACTGCGCGGTTGAACGCCAGCAGAGCTGTGGGCTGGGGAGGGCGCAGACCCTGGCCCTCTTCGACCACGACACCTAAAGGCAGGAGTTTCATTGCAACAGGCTGATATTTTGGGGACAGCACCTGACAGTGCTCATTTTCAGAAAAGCCACTTTCCCTGGCAGGTGACGGGCACCATGTTCACCCTGAGCCAAACACACTGGCGTGCCAAAGTAATTCCTCCTTGCTGCGGTTCCCCCCTGTGATTTCCTCTGCGATTTCTCCCTGTGCACCTGGGGAGCAGAGATGTCACCGCGGCTGCGCGGGGCTGGCGCCAGCAGCAAACGCGCCGGCACACAAAGCACCCTGCGCCATGGAGGCAGCTCCCGGGCACAGCACTACCAGCCCCTGACACTGCGCTTTGCTGCTGGAGGAACCAAGATCTCCCCCAAACCCTGGCACCGGGGGTTTATGCTCAAGGACCTTCGTCCAAGCCTCGCCAAGGAAGGAAGCTGGTTTTGCAGGCAAGAAAAGAGCATCTACACTACCCACATGCAGATGAAAAGCCCCATCTCTGTTGCAGTGCCTGGTGGTTTGGGGATGATGGGAGAGGCTCTGTCTCATCAGGAGTCCCCCCTTGGCCTTCAGGCGTCAGCAAGGACTTGGCGGGGGTGAAGGAGTTCAGCAAAATTTTGAACAAATCATAAATCTTCGCACATTTCCAATTTTGAGGAGTTTCTGGATTTTTCCTGACTACAATCTCTTTTTTCTTTAAATCCAGTTGTACGTGACTGCTACCTCAAATTCTTGTTGCAAAATCAAAGTGTCGGGGAAGCACTTCTTCATTTTTTTTTTTGTATGGTTTCAAGCTTGCCAGGGCTGGGATGTTGCTCCGTCCCTCCCTGGCCCCGGGACAGTGGCACTGGGCAAACAGAAAACCCCGCGCAGCGAGCGCCCTGCCGACCCCAGCGCCCTCCGGCCGACTGGGCAGAAACGCTCGCGGGATGACGTAGCCGCTTACAGGCTGCAGAAAGCAGCTGATGAGTCCCCGGTTCCTACCCCAGAGCACGAATCGGGGTTGTCTGAGCCTCCGGACCCGGCTGGCAGGCTATGGAGGGGCACTGCCCCCTCCCTGTGTGCTTTACCAGCCCCAAACTGAACTTGCTCCAGCACCTGAAGCACAACCCGACGCGGCAGGACACTTCAGGAAGACACGGCTTTTGCTGCAAGGGAACTGCTCCATGGGGACAAGGCTGTCACACACGGAGGAAAACCTCATCTGTCTCACGCTGCCCGTCGCTTAAGCAGGCAGAAGAACCCGAGGGAGGGAAGAGCGTTGTAACCTGACAAGGTAATTAGGCTGAAACATGTCTGTTGACACAGGCAAGAAGAACGTGTGTTCCCGGGCTGCAGGGACCACAGCCACTGGCCTTTCCCGGCCTTCCTGGGGACAGAGCTGGAGGCTGCTGGGATCTCGGGTCTCACCACACAGCAGTGATGGTGGGAGCAGCAGGCTGTGGGCAGGGAAAGCCTGGAGCACCTGAAAACCTCAGAGCTCTGGTTGGACCTTGCAGAGTCCCGGGCACTGCCGGTGCCAGGGGCAGCAGGGAGAGATGGTCCCATGCTGCTCCGGCACTTGTAAGCGGCTCCTCTCCGAGATGCTACAGGGGCTGAGCCCGCGGTACCCGGGTGTAGGTGGGAGATGAGGAATATCCCGAGCATTTCCAGCAAGCTCTGCTGGAGCAGAAAACACAGCTATGAGCACAGAGGAGCACCGGGAGGTTATGCCAAAGCCTAGGAAGTGCCACAGGACCTAATCCTGTTCGCCAGTCCTTCCCTTTCCCTATGCCAAAGCGATACAGCTTCCCCAGGAGCACAGGCCAGAGAAGCAGAAGGGAGAGACAGACCCTGCTGCTGGGGGTCCTACCGTACTCGCTGTCCCCATGTCCCCCCCCCAGGCCAGCACCCGTGCCCCGTGAACTACCCTGCCTGATTGGGCTCTGCCAGGCAGATCTGGGCAGCAGCCGGCCCCCGTCCGAGAGCATCACAGACACCGCCGAGACGGGATTTAACATCCCCCCGGGGAGCTGACCCCGTCTGCCTGCAGAGCTGGGAAGAACCGGGCACCAAAAGTTTCAGAAGGGGAAGGAGAGGGAAGAAACAAGAATAAATTCCCGGTGGACGCTTTTCCGTTGCCAACTCCAGAATGGTTGCCACAGCTCAGCACTGCCAAGCACCTCTTCCTTTGCTCTCACACCTCTGGGGCACCCTGCCACATGGTGGGGCTGCCAAGGGTCTTCCTCCCGCTGAGCACACTGGAGCAGTCTGCAGCGACACTGGGAAGCCCTCGGAGCGAAGGGATTGTTGGCCCAGCTTGGCTCCCGGAGCATCTTGTGCAGGACAGGAGCTTACTGCTCCCCTCCTTTCCAGCACAGAGAGAGGAGCCCACACGCAGGTGACAGCGGCCACTCTGCATCCCCCGGGCAAGCCGGGCGCACGCTGAGCTGAGTTTGCCTCCAAGGATGCTTTGGAGATACGGCAGTGGGTGAAGGCGGGGTGCGAAACCACCCCTCTCCCCAAGCCTGCAGCGTTTCGCATTTCCCACGGTGGTGGCTCCAGTGCGGGGAGAAGCTGCGCAAAGACGGGGATCCTGCTGCTGGTCACTGCAGCGCGCGCAGGGGTAGCTGCTCCCTTTCCTGCCACCTTGGGCTCCGCTGCCTGCTGCCAGCGTCCGCGGGTCCAACTGCTGCAAGGTCAACCCACACAGTGTCCCGCTGCTGCCTCTGCTCCGTCCGACTCGGCCTCTTCCCAATCCTCCAGCTTTGTTCAGTTCGTCTTTGTTCAGTGCTGCCCCTGGAAGCGCCTCTGGCAGCGGGCGTTTGCTCAGACGCGTGGGCAAGAGGCGCTTTCCTCCGCCCTGGCCTTCCCTCTTGCATCCGTGTTGCTTCTTTGCTTACCTTTGAAAGCGCCCCGGTCCCTCAGTTCTCTTCCACCCCCCAAGGCCTGCTCTCTCCCAGCAGCCCGTCCGCCATCACGACGCTCTGCGACAGCGATGGGGCAGCAGGACCACGGCCTCTGGGATCCTCCAGGAATAAAACAAATCTTGGAGAGACCCTTGGTGGACCTCGGTCACCTCCCGGGAGGAGCGGGAGCGCTGCTGAGGGACGCTGCTGCGACTTGCTTTGCTGTTTAACTTCCTTTTCCCAAATCAGAAGTGGCCAAAGCAAAGAGATGGTGAATTCAGCACGTGAGTTTGTTTGCTTTTTCATAATGGAAGGTACAAGCCAGGCAAGGAAGAACATTCCCTCGCTGTGGCTACATTCGCTTTTAGTGGCTTTCAGAGCCGAATCTGAGAATTCCTCTCTTTATATCCAGTCTCTCTTAATACAATTTTAATATTCTGGTTGATCCTAAAGATGCAACGTTAACTATAGAAACAGCAGCAGAAAAGCATGGGGTACAAGACATTTTTTTTTATACAAAAAAAAATTCTTTTCGTTGCTTACAAAACATATGCAAAAGAAGCTAAAAAAACCAAAAGGCATTGCTATTTGTTCTACATAAAAAATCTCATAACTAATGTTCTTTTTTTTTAAAAAAGAAATATCAAGCTTAGGCACAATTTTGCTGCTGGCTGCTTGTGAACAAGCCAAGAGAACACGCCACCCCCTCCTAACTGAGTGATATGTATTGACTGTTCCGCACTTTATACTTAAGGCAATTTTTTTGTTTTCGTTTTGTTTTTGACAAAGTGTTTTGTTTTTTTTTTCCACCCCTTACGTCATGCCAGGATCCGTCCACGTGTGTCAGTATTAGCAGTACTAAAGTTTATGGTTCGAGAAGGTTGCAGGTCACACCGAGGGTTTTCTTCCTACAGATCTCTCTATCCAGAGGAACAAAAAGATCTACAAATAAAAAAAAAAACCCAAAAGCCCGAAGTGAGAAAAAACCAAATGAGACTAAAATTCTGCTCCTTGCGTGGGGAGGCTGCAACCCCCCTTCTGCAGCCCCTCATCTCCGCAGGAGACGTCAGCCCCGAGGGCTCCACGTGGCTGCAGCGGCCGAGACCCGAGCTCTATTCTGCCAAGACACCGGCTTTGTCTTTAATTATTTCCAGGGCAGCCCCGGGCACCCACCGGCACCGGGGACGACGCTGGGGGACCACGGCCCTCGCTGATGGGGGTCACCGCTCCTGGATCTGCTCAATCCCCCGCCGACATCCCCACACCGCTTGGGCCAAACAGGCTCCGGCTACTCCTGGCCAAGCACGGGGTTTCCTTAGAAACGGGGACAGCCCAGCAGAGCCTGCGCCGGCCACAGTCTCGCGGGGGGGAATTTTCACCTTCTGTGTCTTTCTCGGCATTTCTGGGACCTGCCCGATCCCTCCCATAGGGCCACTGGGCAAAACTGGGGAGGTGCAGAGCAGCGCGGAGCTCACGCAGGGCGGTGAGAGCCCCGAAACCCTCCTGGCTACAGGGCTGCCCCTCTCCTGTGGGGCAGAGGCTTTGGGTGTCCACGGATGAGCAAACGGCATGCACGCGCGAGTCATTTACTTAAGGTTAATTAAGAATTACACTGGCTGGTGCCGAACGAGTGGGGCTTAGCAGCCAAAGCAGAGTGGCGCGTGTTGGGTGGGACCTGCAGGGGGGTGCTGGGATCACGGGGCGGGGGACAATACCTTTACATGTGTCCAACAGGGTTGTGACCATCTCCTAGACCAGGATGTGAAGCTGAAAGTGTCATCTGGGGATCTCCTACTACTCCGGACACTTTCTCCTCTTCCCGACGCTTCAAGCAGGCTGCTTTAGGGTTGAGATTGCGCTCTATGCCAAAAACAGCAAGGGAGGGAGGGAAGCAACCTCAGTTTGGGCAACAGCGTCGCGCACGGCAGCAGCATCCGAAAGAGAGAGCGAGGACACGAGTCCCAGGACAGACACACGGGACCATGCAAGGAAACAACCTCAGTACGAGCTGCTCTTTGCCTGCCGCTCCTTGCAGTGGCTGCAGGAACTCGGCCAGCCCCCTGCCAGAGCACAACCCCGTGCCCGGCTGAAACACCATGCCAGTTTAAACATGTGCTCGCTTACAGAAAAGCCCGAGTGCCTCAGCCAGCTCTCGGAGTCGAGGACTGAGTTTTCCAAAGCTGCTTAATGGAATCCGGGTGCCAAATTCCCATTAAGCACGAGGGGAGACGGACGGAGCAGCCTCGAATCCGCCCCAGGCTGGCGCTTTGGAAAGCTCAGCCTGCCGCGCGCTGCACCCAGGGTGCCACAAACACACACCCTCGCACCGAACGCAGGAATCACAACAGAGATGCCCGCGCACGCAGAGGTGTGGAGGGGGGGGGGAGAGAAAAGCCCCGAAATGCACCTGCCAGCTGTTACCATACCTCGTACTTGCTGCTCCAGGCCCAGAATGACCTGCACCGCTTGCTGTAGGATGATCAGTTTGGTCTGTGCTTTGTCCGTTTTTAAGTGCATCTGACACATGCGTCCCAGTTCTTTAAAGGCCTCGTTAATGTCCCGCACACGCACCCTTTCCCTGGCGTTATTGGCCATTCTCCTCTCCCGGTCCCTCAGATCTTTGTCCTCCAGTGACAAGGCCTCGTCTGTACTGCTGGGTTCATAGCACCACAGGGATTAGTCAGGGGGGCGGTACCGAGGGGGGGGCTATACGTTGCCGTGCTGGTAGTGCTTCTGGTGTCCACTGGAAACGGCTCAAACAGCCTCACTTTGCAAAGCCAATTCGTCTCGGGTCCCTCCTGGAGCGACCCGGGCTATTCGGGCTGCGCGTCACCCCTGCGAGCCATGCGAAGGTGCTGCCAGCACGGGGCCGGAGGGTGCTGCCAGGGGTGAGGGCGGGCAGTGGGTGCAGTACTGGCACCCACACCTTCTCCCCCGCTGCAAAATTTTGCCTGTTTGTTTTCGGCTGAAAACCGTACCTTTGCGGGGAATCTCAGCCAAAAACATCGGGTTCATCCCCCAGGGAAGACTTTTTGGCAGAAAGCAAATCCCTCTTTGTAAAATTTCCTTCAAAAAATTCCCGCCTGCAGCAAAATTCCTCCCAGTGAAAGTGTTTCGGGCAGCTGTGCCGCAGCCTGGTCCGGCACCCTAATGTGGGTGAGGGCAGCACCGGGGGCAGGAGCCAAGTGCCCCGGCTGCTGCCGAGGGTCAGTATCAGATGGAGACACTGAATTCAGCCCAAATCACTCTGGAAGGGGGTGATTTTCTTTTCCAGGCACGGTCAGGGGCTTTGGGAGAGCCTCCATCGCCGGCAGCACCCTGCGGGTGCCCAAAGCAGGCAGGGACAAGGGGGAAGGCAGAGTCGTGCTGGCAGCATCTTAAACCGTGGCCTCGCCCGCAGCCCATCCCCTCCAAACCCCCAATTTACTGTCCAGACAACCTTCTCCCCCAGAGCAAAAATTCTTGCGGGAAAGCCACCTATCTGAGGAGGGTCCTCGGGTGAGACCTGGCACTGGGACAGACTGTGGCCTTCGGCTCCAGGGGAACCCCGCGGGGATAAGCCTTCACCAAAGAGGGGCCACGGAGTCAGAGCCTTCCTGGATGTGCCGGGGGATCTGAGGAGCCTCCAGACGGTGCCCGACTGCGGGGAGGGGGAGCAAGGGCTCCCCAGGTGAGCACTTGCCTCTGTGGGACAGAGGGTTGCCCACTGTCCCTGCCTGCGTCCTCTCCTCGCTGCCTTTTCCCTGCTCGTGTCCCTTCCTCACTGCCTCGGTGGCCCAGCTGGCACTGCCACCGTCTCTCCAGCACGCCTGGGGTGGCCGAGGGAGCGGAGCCACCCGCCGCGCTGGCACCCGAGCCCACCAGCAGCAGGAACCCAGGCTGTTCCTCTGAATGCACGCCGGCAGCGGCGGTTCCTGGCTGGTGGCAGGGACATAGCTCTGCCGCAGCTGGGCAGGATGGAGCCGTATTTTAGTGGTGGTTTCGGCAGTGTTAGGTTGATGGTCGGACTCGATGATCTCAAAGGTCCCTTCCAACCTAGACAGTTCCATTATTCTACGATTCTATATCCCCGCCACCGGCAAGTGCTGCTGGTGCTTTGCGCGGCCATGCTGGGTCCCCCAGGTTACGAGGACACACACTGCCTTGGCTGCCTTGTGCCCTGCTCAAAGAGGGCACTGACCTGCCTGCCTGGCCCCCTGCTCTTCTTGCCCTTCCTGCCCCTTTAGCTGCTGACAGCAGCACGAGGATCCTGGTAGCCCGGTCTGGGCATGTGGGGACCCGATGGCCCCACGCCCATGCCAGCCCTGCAGCAGGGGACATGGGGGACGCCTCCTCTCCTGCAAAGCAGCCCGAAGGCCAAACCCACCGGAGAAGGGACACCTTTGCTGCCTGCGCTAACGCCTGCTGACAGCAGCACGGGGGGCTCAGCTCACTGCCCTGGCTGCCTCCAAGAAGGGTTTAAAAAGGGACAAGCGTGGGAGACCAAAGTGAACACGGTGCCAACTCTGTCTAGCCCCTGCCCCCCACCGCCCCTCGGCTCCTGCCTCCATCCGCAAGCAGCAAGTACAAGGTAGAGAGTGGGACCACCGAGAGGTCACGGCTGGGGACTGTCTGTAGGAGATCGGAAAGAACAGAACCAAAAAATAAAAACTCGAAATAAAAAAATAAAAAGGAAGGGGAAATTAAAAAAGAGACAGGAAAAAAATATACATGTTATGAAAGGCAAAAAATTACAAACTGAAGAGAGGCACAAAGGACTCCAACATCAATGCAACAGCAGAGGCCAGCAGAGAGGAGCACAGCCAGGCACAAACCACCGATGCGTGTTACAACAGCCTCTGCAGAGAGAAAGGGGGTTAACCTGCCACGGCCCCCTGTGCAGCGGGGCCGGCGAGCAGGAGCATGCACTGCGGGATGCGGGAACAAAGCAGCAAAGTCCTCCGGAGCGGGAAGCCAAGCTCTCTGCTTCCCTCCCACCGGGACGCGGCACCCAAGGCAAGCACGGGCGGCCGAGACAGGCGCAGGAAGGGAGCGAGTGTGCCCTGTGGCTCCAGGCTCTGCTAGGGACGCGCAGTGCTCCCAGCTCGCGTCGGAGATGAGTGTACAGGCAGCGAGGGCTGCCCAACCTTGGGCTCGGTGTCTCCATCCCGCTGCCCCTCACACGGCTCCAGTCAGGCCCAGGAGTTTGCCGGGTGCCCGCAGAGCCAGGGGCACAGCGGTGGGGACAGGAGCAGAGCGGGACAACGGGGCATCGCTTGCTGCTGCTGCGGCCGTGGGCAGAGACGGGCTCTGTGCTTGGAGCAGCCTTTGGAGAGACGTCAGATCTGGGCCCCCACTGGGAGATTTGATGGGTTTTGTGGTTGGTTTTTTTTTTTTCATTTTGTTGGCCAAGCAGCTGAGCAAAACACCTGGCTGCGGGAAAGCGAGGACGGCGCAGGTGCCCCCTCCGGGGACCGGCATGCAGCACACGCAGTGGCAGGGGGGAACGAAAGAGAGAACAGCAGGGATGCAAAAAAGGGGGGAAAAAAAAAAGAAAAAGGGAAAAAAAAACCAAAGGACATCAACAGCCTTGGGAACCCAAGGCCACAGGGGAGAGAGACAGTGCGAGGCACCACAGCACGTGTCACAGGAGACAGACAGACAGACAGCCCCGTGCCGATCAGATACGTAAAATATCACCACTCCGGGACCCTCACTGACCTCTAACTTGTTGCTCCAGGTTCAGTATGACTGATACGGCCTGGTGTAGGATTAGCAGTTTGGTCTGCGGTTTTTCGCTGTTTAGGTGGAGTTGGCACATGCGTCCGAGCTCTTTAAAGGCCTCGTTGATGTCACGGACCCGCAGGCGCTCACGGGCATTATTGGCGACCCTCCTTTCTCTCTCTCTCTCGGCTTTTTGCTCTGGGGGAAGAAGATCGTCCTCCTCATCCTCATCTTGACTAATGGTTTAAAATAAGAACGAGACAGGGACATTCCTCGCGTGCACTCTCAGCACTGGTCAACTCACAGAAAAGAAACACATGTCGAGGCACCGAGATGCCAAGCCCCGCGTGTGGCCCTGCGAGCCCCACGCTCAGACACAGGGACACGCAGTGACTTTGGAGAGAAGCGATTAAGGCTCTTCTTCTGCCTCTTTTTTTTTGGTTTGTTTTTAAATGACAAAGAAAGAAACCAGAACAACGCGATTAAGGCCTGAGCTTGTTGCTGGGAGGTTGCAGCGTGGCCTGGAGAAGGTGTGGGGCCAACACTGGTGTCCCAGTCTGGTGTTTTGGGAAGACGCAGCCCTCTGCCTCCAGGGCAGGAGGTGGCCGCAGTCTGGCAGAAGCGGGGCTGGCGCTGCCCCTCCGGGCAGCATCACCCTGGCGAGGTCTCCGAGCCGATGGCGAAGTTGCAGACAAGCCAGTGTGCTGGAAGGACCCTACCTGATCCGCTGTCACATATCTGGCTGGATGTGACAGAGGATACAGGAGCCCAAAGCAGACAGCGGAGACGACCCGAAGCAGGGAGGAAGTCAAAACCTTCCCTGCCCTGGGCCGAGGGGAGCTGAGCACTCGCTCTGTTCCACACAAGCCACAAGCAACGCCCCGAGCGACCACGCAGGCGGGTGCAGCTCGTGTGGGCAGGGCGCGAGCCCTCTGCTTTATGAGCATGAGGAAGCCCTGTGGCCACGGGGACGGGAGCCAGCAGGAGAGGGTGGCGGGGACCCTTTCTCGGCACGGCCCAAAGCGGCCGGCTGCGGGGAAGCAGCGGGAGCCTGGGCTGTGCCACCTCGGTGCGAGGACGGATGAGGCTCCCGTGGTGGGCAGGGGCTGGCGGGTCTGCGCTGCAGGACACCCCCGGCCTCACTGGGCCGAGCGCAGCACCCGGTGGGTCACTGCAGCCGTACCCCAGCCCAAACGCCCCCGGCCAGGGAACAGAGCAAGTGAAGGGAGAGACCTGTTCAAAGAGCACCTTGTTCTGTTCCGGGAGGGTTTCAGCTCCTTCTTCTCTTCTTCTGAGTTATCTGCCACTGACGTGTTCTCTTCGTCCTCCTTCTCTTCCCTCTTTATTTCGCTGGTTCCCGAGGAGACGCTGCTTCGCCCCAGCCCCCCTGACAAGCCTGCTGAGGAAGCAGAGCCACACACGGAGGTTGGAGGGGCCTGACCCGCATGGAGAGCTGGGGGGTCCCCAGGCCCTGCTCCTGCTGCGCTGCATCGCCAGCGCACGGCATCCCGCATCGCCAGTCCGCAGCACGAGGAGCCAGAAGGGGTGCTGGCTCTGCCCTGCCACCACTCTCCGTCCTTCTCCTCCAACCCCAGGCCCTCCAGAGTCAGAGCCCAACATCCCCACCAGCAGAGCAGGGCCCAGGGGGCTCTGTGCACCCACAGCTGGCAGGAGGGACAGGAACATGTGGATCAAACCTCCGGAAAAGGCTAGAGGTAGAAACTGCAAGGAAGCACCAGCCTCGCAAGAGCACCCATCTCCCCCCAAGGCTGCTGCTGCACAGGGCTGGTCCTCACGGGTGCCCCGAATCCCCCCCGGCAGCAGGTGAGCTTCAAGCGTGCACGCGTGCAGAGCTGCCTTACCGCTGTACGTGTCCTGCTGCCTGCTGAGGTCAGGGAGTGAGCTGGGCTGTGACGGAAGTGTGACATGGTTGTGGAGCATGCTGGGGTTGCTGGACAACCCGTCTTCAGGGTGACCTCCTCCCACCTACAGCAGAACAAGCAGAGCAAGCCTTGAGGGGGGGGAAGTGTCACGGCCAGTGGGCACGGGGACAGTCACCCCGAGCGCAGCCGCAGGGCTCCGCAGACCAGGCTGAGGCGCAGCTGGATGCCCTCCCCGTGCACTGCCACCACCCAGAGCGCGGGCATGCAGGAGGGAAGAGCCACCCTGCTCCAGCACCAGCTCTGCTCTGGGGACGGTGGCGGGGGCACTGCAGAAAGCAGCTCCGTGCCCTGCACATCAGCTGGACCAAGCGGAAAGGCCCCATCAGTGCTGTTCCCCCCGTGCTGTGGCAAAGCCTCTCTCTGCCTGGATGCAAGGCTGGCACCCTGGAGAAGACGCGCTGCCTGGGCTGCATTTGTCCTGTCTCCACCAAGCACCAACGTTTCTGCCACCTTCCCAGTGCCACCGGAGCAGGGGACTTTGCTCTGAAGAGCCAGGACGCAAAGGGCGAGGGTCCTTTCTCAGCATTTCTGAGCCCGCACCCCCCGAGGCCTCCCTACGCCATCCAGGGACGGGTGGGACAGAGCCAGCCCTGCTGCAAACGCTCGTGTTTCGCAGCCGGCAGCAGTTTGCAACAGAGGACGGCTGCACGATTCATCGCTTAGTAGCAGAGCCCCGGGAGCTCGAAAGGGAAGCTCGTCTGGTTCTCTAGAGAGACTGGAGATGTGTTGCTGTTTGCTGTTGTCGGCAACCAGCTCTGCCAAAAACCTGCTCCTGTGGTCACCAGCCTCTGGACAAGGAATCACGGAATTTCAGAGTTGGAAGGGACCTCTAGAGATCATCTAGTCCCACTCCCCTGCCAAAGCAGGATTGCCCAGAGCACGTCACTCAGGGCTCATCCAGGCGGGTCTTGAAAGCCTACAGAGAAGGGGACTCCACAGCCTCCCTGGGGAGCCTGTTCCAGGGCTCTGTCACCCTCACCGTAAAGTTTTTCTCAAGGTGACCCTGGTGACCTCGCATGGGACCCCAGCACCCACATGCTCAGGGCACCTGGGACGGGTTGCACCCCCAGGAGCCTGAACGAGCCATCCCACATCAGCGCTCCCCACGGGCACGGAAGGACGCTGTGCCTGCACAAACGGCTGGGAGCAAAGAAGTCTTGGCGATACCTGACTCTCTCATACCCGTGGTCTTGCCCTGCACCGCATCCCTCTCCTCCTTCTCCCTGCATCCCCTGGGGACAGCTTGATGCTGTTTTGAGGGATTTCCATCACGTTGCAGGGAAAGAAGAAGGGCTTTCAACCACCTCTGCCTGCCCTGAGAAGGGGCACGAGTGAACTGCATGCAGGGCTAGTGCCCAAGAGCCACTGCTGAGCGTGGATTCCACCCCCCCTGCAAGAAGACGCCAAGCCCCTGCGCTGCCATGCACATCACCCATTCAAAGCTGTCAACAGCTGACCCGAGCTGGACCACGCTCAGCTATTCTCACGCCAACAGCAACGTCCCTCTGGATGCCAGGGGACCCAGTGCCACGGGTCCCTGGCATGTCCCCGCCAGCTGCTGCAATGCTTCCACACTTACCAGACTCGGGTGCCTGTTCCCCAGGGACATGACCGCGGCGGGGAAGGCCTGGCCCAGGCTGCCCACGGTGGCACTGTGGGCCGGTGCCGAGCCCAGGAGCCCGTGCATGTCCCCGTGGTTGCTCGGCATGGCGGCTGTCTGGCCCACGGCGTGATTCCTCAGCACGTGGATGGCTTCGTCCAACCTGTCTTCCATTTTGTTTTGCTTGAAGGACAGGACAGAGAAACAGGTCTGCGTTAAGGCCCGTAAAACCAGCGGCGCGCTGAAGAATGGCTGGCGGCAATCATGCACTCAGCTACGGCAGGGCAGGTACGGGGGGAAATAAGCCCCCGAGCCCTTCAGTGCCATCCCCTAAGGGTCACACAAGCGGAACTGCTCAGGAAAGGGAGGCAGAAACCAGGCAGAAATCTGTTCGGCTGGGTCAGACCCACAGGACGTGAATGGGCCCGAAACAGGGGGAGGGTGCAAGGGTCTGCCCGCCAGGCGCTGGGCTGGGGGAAGCTGTGCCCCACTCTGCTCAGCTGCTCCCAACCAACCACCTTCCTTCAGGCCCCAGACATTTGGGGGAGACGACTTTACCCAAAAGCCCTTTCCCGCCAGGCGCACAAGGGATGGAAGAGAAAAAGGAGAAGGCAAGATTTGTCGGCGACACTTACTAAAGTGTGGAGGCTCCCTTCGTAGCTGGGAGATAAGGCACCCTGTCCGCTCGCTCGCGACCACTGGGATGTGCCTGTGAACAAACGGGGAGAGCTTGGGACTGGGCACAGCTGCCACTAGATGGGGCTGGAAGCTGGGCCACCATGCTCTGCATGGGCCACCATGCCACGCACGGCATCGCATGGGCCACCACGGCACCGCATGGCACCGCATGGGCCACCAAGGCACTGCACGGCACTGCGTGCTCGCCTGTGCTCTGCCTCAGCGGGAAACTGAGCTCAGGCCGTCAGACCCCCAGCGGTTTTCCCATGTCTCCCACCCCGGTGAGCGGCCGGCAGCACACACTGTGCTCGCCCCGACCCCAGGGCAGCAGCAGGCTGGTACGCGTGCGCTGCTCTGCTCCCCGAGGAGCCTCGGTGCCAGCTCTGCTGGGCAGAAACGAGACCTCTCTTTGCCATCCAGGAGCAGAGACGGGCTTTCACTGGGCACTGAAAGTGGTTTTTAACTAGTTGGCTGCTTCCCAGTTCCCACTGCACTCCTCCCCCGGGAGATAAAACCAGGGACAAATTCTCCCAGCCTCTCCAAGACGTCTCGGGGTCTGTTTGAATGGCAGGAGCGGGTCCCAGGGGGTGGCAGAGATGCTTTAACTCAAGCGTGCAGTGGTGCTACCACGTGGGCCAGGCTAAAACTCCTAAAACTCCTCTGCAGGGGCAAAGGCAGGCGCAGGCAGCACCATCGCCCTCGCACCCGCCGTGTTCACCCACCTGGGCACCGCTCGGCTCCGAACGGGGAAAAGCTACAGCTGATTAAAGCAGACGGACATGCAACTGCACAGGGAGATTTAAAAATTTTCTTCAAGTTGGCTTGTTCTGCCTCTTTACTCTCCCGCTTTTAAAAATAAATGGGATTTGGCAAGATTGCCAAAAGTGTCTTTAATGAGGGTTTGGGGCTGGTCTGGGAAGAGCCCTGCCTCGGGCCTCCTGAAAGCAAACCCCGCATCCCCCTCTACACACAGAGCAACGTTTCTCACCTACCTGCAAGCCCCTGCGGGGAGCCGACCGGTGTGGAGGGGTTTGACGAGAAGTTATTGCTAGAGTGATCGGGGGAATAAATCTGGAGCGAGAGAAGCAGGGCACAGTCAGCAGCGCCCACCCCTGCCACAGCTCTCCCCCTCCCCAGCACCGCCACCAAGCGAGGACCACCTGACGGCACCTCCCTTCCCGTACCCGCACCACGGCCCAGCCCGCTGGTCCCCCATTAACGCCGGGACTCTGTCCTCACTGCCACCACCCCTGCAGCCACTGCCTCCGGTCGTCAGGTCCCACCTCGGAGGGAAGCGGGAGCCCCAAGAAATTATTGCAGGGTGCAGTGCTGGGTGCCCCTCTGCCGCCATGCGGAAGCAAACGCCCCTGCACTGAAGGGGACAGAGGCAACCCCAAGCTCTGACAGCCCAGTGGAACCAGCGCCTTCCAGTTTGAACCAGCACACGCAGGGCTAGAACTACTGGGACCTGCAAGTCCTGCTACGAGGGCTGCGTAGGGTCATCTTGCCAGACCAGTACCAGGCTGGGCGGCTGCAGAGCCAGCTCGTGGGCATCGGTCTGTGAGGCCACCATAATGTGCAGTGCCTCAGTTTCCCCATCTGCCAGAAGGTGCTTTTGCACAGCGCCAGGACTCAGGATGGCAGCACGCAGAGGGGAAAAATCCTCCCCTCAGAGGCTGACATGTTTCTGGGGGGCGTTCACCCAAACTTCTCAATGTGTCCATCCTCCCCGCAGCCTCGAGGGCCCCTGTTACAGAAGGGAGGTCCAACTGGGTCAAGGATCTGCAGAAACTCTTACTGAAGCTAATGCCTTCCCGAGCGCGTCTCCCGAGCTCCCAGCTGTGGTTCCTCTGTTACCTGCCGAGAGAGGACACAGATGTCACTGCCAGGGCACCAGAAACCAGCAGGACAAGGCACCTGTACGAAACGTTCTCTGGGACTGTCTGCTCCGACATTGAAATTTCTTGCTCTTACTGCTTTACTTGAAAATCGAATGGATGCCCAGCTCTGAGCAGCCCGGACGAGGGCACGCGCGCCCTGGCAGCTTTTGTGGGGCTGCAGGAACGTCTTTATAAGATGCTGGGTCAAAGGCATCATGCCATCAACAGCGATCAAGTGTCTCCGCTGCAGCACTGCCCATTTTCACCGGGCATCTTAAGCCCCTGCAATCCCAAACTTGCTTCCCCTCCTCTAACCAAGGGTTTTTCTATGAATCAAGGTCAGGATCCTCCATTTCCTGGGGAACATCAGTTCATTTCAGTAACAGGTTTTGTAACAGGTTCAGCGGGGTTAGAGATTAAAGCACTCGGGGGTTTAACGCGGTATCCAAATGCAGCACAAACATTCCTATTCCAGATTTAGATGAACGGCTTCGCGCATACCCCCACCTTCCCGCAACTCGTTTAAGCCACGGCACCTCCAAGAGATAATGTCGCAGATCCTGGTCTCCTCCCAGATCCAGCAAGCCCCGTGTCAACCCCGAAGGCAGCACCCCGTCCCCCTGCTCCAGCCCGCCTAGGGACCCAGCAGCAAGAACCTCGCTGCGCCTCCATGCAGTAACTCCGTGCACGGGTGACACAAGGGCTATAAAGTGCCCCGGTGCATCGGGCACAGACACCACAGCCTCGGGCACCAGCGGTTTGCACAAGACTTTGATTTTCAATTTAAGCCATAGCAGTGGAGCGAGGGGGTGATGCTGGGACCACCGCCTGCCTGGGGGCCGTACGTACCCATCATACTGTCCGTCCCGCTGATGGGGGGCGTGTGGCTGGAGACACCGTAGGGCGTGGAGGCAGAGGAGAAGCCAGACACAGAGGGGAGTCCGCCGTTAACCTCTCCTGAATGAAGCTGGTAGTTCTAGCAGAGAGGGGGAGAGAGGTGAGAGGTGCCCTCGAAAGGCTGCCGGGCTTCGGCGTCCGGGCCAGGACCTGTCAGCAGCTGCCCCAGGCCGACAGCTATGGGAGGAGGTGATGTGCCACCACCAGCCGGCCGAGCAGAGCCCCCAGCCCGCCCGCGGGGCAGCGTGGGGACGCGTTACCATGCGTTCGTGCTGATGTAAACTGTTGAAGCCACTGGACTGCGGGAGCGGGGAGGAGGAGCTGCCCAGCATGGCACCGTAACTCGACTGGCTCATGGCACCCGGTGAACTCCACAGGTCTGGCGAGTTATGGAGCCCGTCTGGAAGGAAAACCAGAGCTGAGCGGGGCAGAGACACCAGCGTGTGTCCCACAGCCCACATGGGGCTAAGTCAGCCTGGGCTGAGGGGCTGCGTCTGTCCCCATCGTGCCCTGCCTGTGCTGAGCATCACCCACTGCGCAAACCAGAGCCGTCTCAGGGCTGTTCCATGTCTCATGCACTCCTGCCCTGAGCCCCCTCCATCCCACATGCCGTGCAATTCCTCCCGTTGTTCATAACGGGCCAGGCAGCCCCTGCTCCGGCCGGCTTGCAGAATGCTGGAGTTGTTCATAACTCACCTGCCATATAAAAGGCTCCGGGATACACAGTGCTGGGAGGTTTTGAGGGAGTATATCCAGCTGGATCCCTGCTGTAGTCATCACCTGAGTTGGATGGATACACCTGCGGGGCAGGAAAGGGCTTGAAGAGAAGTGCTTGGCCACCCCATGGCCCCACATCCTCCCCGCGGGTCACCCCACTCTGTGCAGCTTCGTTTTTATTCATCGCAGCGGCCAGCAGAGTCCATCCCACAGCAAAGCCCGGGGAGGGGGAACCGAAGCAGCTCAGCCCAAGTCCCGGCGGCGGTGCCGAACGGTGCGGCTCTGCCGGGGGGCGGCGCAGGGGACGGGCACATCACGCAGACACGTCCCTCTGCCTTCCCGTAACAGCGCGGATCCCCACAACCCCCTCCACCAGAAGTTTCAACTCTCTGCTCTAGTTCCTTTTTCTGCGGTTATAACTTTTTATGGGTAACCACAAAAGCCATCGTTTCTGCGTCCTAACCCTGCACCCAAGGGCGGTGACGGGGATCGGCGAGGCTTCGGGACCCGCACTGATGCCAGGACCTCAAACCCCCCAGGAACTCAGCCCGTCCTGCTCGAGGGGAAACTGAGGCACGGGGGAAGCCGAGGGCTGAGCACCCCTCAAAAGGGATGTCCCACAAAAGGGAGGGGACGGCTCCCGGACGGCTTTTGGCCAGATTTCTGCAGCACCGTTCAGCTACGTTATTTAACAATGTATTAAGCAAGAAAAAAAAGCCTTTTTTTCTTTTCTTCTGAATTAACCAAAGCCATCCTTGAAAGCCCTTACCGAAAATCACCTCGTGCCCCTGCAAAAACATCCCTTTTTGGTTTTTTTCTTTTTTTTTTTTTTTTTAAAGCAGAAATTCATCACGCAAAGAAACCGAAATGCCACTCAAAACTACGTGAGAACTTTTGTTACGGCTTATTTTCATCCCCATCGATTCATTCTGAAACCGCATTTTTATTTTTATTTTTTTTTTTAAATACCTA
Source organism: Larus michahellis (assembly GCF_964199755.1). Classification (NCBI taxonomy): domain Eukaryota; kingdom Metazoa; phylum Chordata; class Aves; order Charadriiformes; family Laridae; genus Larus; species Larus michahellis. Next base: position 757,332 of record NC_133918.1, on the reverse strand, counting down.
CGAAAGGCAGGGCGGGCGCAGGGGCCGGGAGGGGGGGGCACAGGGCCCCACGGGGGGGGGCACCCTCGGCCAGCTCTGCCTGGAAGAGCCAGCTCTCTCTGGAAAGGAAACCTGCCCCCAGTTTCTCTTCCCCACACCCAGGCAGCTCCCCCCAACCCCTTCTCACCCAGAGAGAAGGTACAGAATTGTTCTCTATTTCTGGAATGGGCCAGAACACCAAGAATGTCTTCTTTTTTTTTGGGTGGGGGTAATAGAAAATGGGGGTCTTCTTGTTTTTTTAAAAAAAAAAAAAAAGAAAAAAAAGCTCTGAAAAGCACCAGCGGTTGCGCTTAAATATATTGCTTCATGAACGCGATGGGGAGCTGAAAGCAACTTGTGGGCACCGGCGCTGCAGATTGAGCCTGGGGAGCTTGTAAAATAAAGCAAAAAAAAAAAAGAAATAAAAATAAAATAAAGAGAGAGGGGGAAGGGAAAAAGCTGACAGACGCTGGCAGCTGCCCTTCGTCCCTCACTCGAAAAAGAAAATTCACGGCGCTTCGCCTTCATGCGGCATGGCGGGACGGCGCCGGGGCGAAGTGGGGGCACGGAGCTGCGCGTGGGCAGCGCGTGCGGCCGGGGGAGAGCGGGGGAATGGCGGAGGCTGCAAAGAACAAGAATCCAGTAAATTGACTTTTCCTATAATTTGATTAAATAGCGGGAGCTGGGACAGGGAATCGAATGAAGCACGTCTAATAGCCCCGCGCCATCTGCCAGGGGCTGGCACCTGGCCAGCGCGCGAGGCAGCTGTGCGGCAGCGGAGCGGGCGCGGGGGGGCCGCGGCGAGCGCCGACATCCATTTAATAAATCCAGAGCGAAAATAAGAAGAATCAAACGGCGGGGAGGGGTGGGCTAGGGTTGCAAAGCAGGGGGGGAGTTCGCCTTGCGGTGTATCCGCGCTGCTCCATCCCCAACCCCCCCACCCCGTAAGATGCCGGCGGTCAGGTCAGGAGATCCCGGGGGGGCAGGTTTCACCCCAGGAGTGACCCTGGCCCTTCCAAATCTTTCATTTCCCCGCTCAGCGCATGGCGGGGCTGTGAAAAGCCGATTCTGCTCTTCTCTGCGCCGGCCGAGCCAGGCGCATCCCGGCCCATGGCCGCGGGGGAGCCGGCCGAGCCGCCGGCCAAGCGCCGCAGGAAGCAGTAAATCAGCGCCAGGTCCCCGCTCCCTGCGCCGCGGCCCCAGCCCTCGCGCCGGCGGCGGCCTCGGGGACCTCCAGGTGAGGTCATTTCCTCCGGTTAAAATTGCCAGCGCAGCGAGAGAGCGGCTTGAAAAGCCCCAGTGCTGGGATTCGGCAGGGCTTTGTGGCGTTGGGGCCGTTTTTTTTTTCCTCCCCCGCTCCCTGTTTTTCTTGCTTAAACGCAGGATCCGGGGTGGGACTTCAGGCAGACTAACGCTGAAGAGCGCGGTGACCAGACTGCAAATTCGCAGGCTGAAACGGCTCCCAGCCGCCACGCTCGCTGCGGCAACAAAACCCTGCAGGAACCGACTTGCACAAAGTCCCTCCCCGGTTTCCTCCGGCAAAGCCGCTCGACGGGGGCTCGAGGCGGGGGGGGTCTCATCCAGCCCCTGGTCCTGTGCTCAGACACACCAGCCCACGGGGAACGCAGCCACCGGCACTAACGCGGCTGCCCGGGCACGGGGAGGCTAAAGGGGCTCCGAGTCCTGGGGGCCAGCCGGCAGGTGCCACCGCCCCAGCCCCGATTTCACGAGAATTAAGCCCAAAGCAGCGGGGTTCCAAGCACAGGTACCTCGTCCGCAGTCAGAGCCGCTCGGCCCCTGCCCGGTGTCACCTCTCCAGTCACCTCACCCCACCTCTTGATGCCTTCGGCAGAACCGCTCCCCTTTCAGCCACCCTCAACTATTCCAGCTGCCGGACCTCTCCGACTTTTCAAAGCAGCTCGGGAATTACAGATTAAAGCACTTTATTTTAATAAGATGCTGATTAACCTATTTATTTTGCACGGGGGCCAGCGATAACGCGGGGTGGGCTCCCGCGCAGGCGACTCAGACAAGACAGAGCCTTTGATCCGCTGCCTTTGAGGCCGGCGGCTCCGTTTGCTCCGCGCTTCTCTCGCCGCCCCGGTGCCGATTTCTCACCCCAAGTTCAAAACCACCGCGAGGAGCCGGAGGTGACGGCAGAGAGGGGCCAGCGGAAAGAGGCAGCGCCGGTCCCTGCAGCAAGAACGGGAGCTTTTGCGGTGCCAGGGCAGCCGAGGCGACGGCCAGCGCTTTCGGGGCTGGAGAAGCCCGTGTGCAGGTGTCGGCTCAAGACACAGGGAAGGGGCCGAGTTTTGGCAAACGCCAAAATGGTGGGAATGGGGGCCCTGCAGGGCACCGCCAGCCCGGCGGGCAGCGAGCCCCCACACCTTTGAAATCTGAGGCCAATAAAGGGCCATTTGTCGGGCGCGATGTTTTCCCCACATGTCGACCAGGTTTAAAAGCTGCGAATTTCACACAGAAACTCGACGCGGTGATAGAGATTCTGCTTCCAGCAGGTTTTCCCTGTTAAAACTCACTCTTGGAGCAACTCAGCACTGCATGCAGTGGGTCCGCAGGAACCCTTGCCCGCCCCTGGTGCCTTCCTCTCCCTCATCCTCCCAACATCGGCATCTCGGGGCCCGTTTCTGAAGCCGAGCCCGTGGTGGAGGTTACAAACCGGGCAAGGGAAGGCCACGGCACAGGATTTTCCCCACGGGAAATTGCCCCATGTCTTTAAAGATGATAAATGCTAAAGATAAATGCTTCAAAACGATAGTTTGAACTCTGTTAGGAATAAAAACGAGACCACTTGCTCACCCCTGGTAAATCACCAGACTGCTAAGCTTTCTTCAAAATACCGTGCACGTGGATGCACAGGCTGTAAAGAACAGTGGCATTCAAAAGTCCTGTTATTGGGTTCCCTTTAAAAGCCTTTATGAGAACCGCACTCACCGCACGGCCGGGGTCAAAAGGCACCTCTGGAGGTCACCTGCTCGTTTCTCTTCTTCTGCTCCCCTCTCATCCCTTCCTCTCCCTTTCCTTCTCCTCCCTCGCCTTTCTTCCCTTTCTCCTTTTCTTCCATCTTTTAACAGCAGCAGTTGAAAATTAGATCGGTGATTTAAAGCTGTTAAGTATTTGATCTAATAGACGCTGCTGTCAACCACGGGCTCGTTCTCCGGCAGACCATGGCCAGGAACAGTGCTCTGAAACCGGCCGCTGCCTCTGCTCCAGGCCGGGCTCAGCCCTGGCCGCGGCCGAAGGCTTTCGGCAGAGCAGTCCGAGATGTGGGTTCCCCGGGGCGCGGGGCAGCGGCGCCCGCGTCATGTTGCAGCAGCATCGGCTTTGGCAGCACGTGAGCAGCACGTCGCCAGCACAGCCCCCGTCTGAGCTCCAGCACAGCCCCAGTATGAGTCCAGCACAGCTTCAGTCTGAGCTCCAGTACAGCCCCAGTATGAGTCCAGCACAGCCCCAGTCTGAGCTCCAGTACAGCCCCAGTATGAGTGCAGCACAGCCCCCGTCTGAGCTCCAGTACAGACCCAGTATGAGTCCACCACAGCCCCAGTCTGAGCTCCAGCCCCAGCACAGCTCCAGCTCCAGCACAGCCCCAGTATGAGCTCCACCACAGCCCCAGTATAAGCTCCAGCCCCAGCACAGCCCCAGCTCCAGCCTGAGCCCCAGTACAGCTGCAGCTCCTGTCTGAGCTCCAGTACAGCCCCAGTATGAGCTCTAGCACAGCCCCAGCTCCATCCAGTCTGAGCTCCAGTACAGGCCCAGCTCCAGCTCCAGCTCCAGCACAGCCTCAGTATGAGCTCCAGTACAGCCCCAGCTCCAGTCTGAGCTCCAGTACAGCCCCAGTATGAGCTCCAGTACAGCCTCAGTATGAGCTCCAGTACAGCCCCAGCTCCAGTCTGAGCTCCAGTACAGCCCCAGTATGAGCTCCAGCACAGCCTCAGTATGAGCTCCAGTACAGCCCCAGCTCCAGTCTGAGCTCCAGCACAGCTCCAGTCTGAGCTCCAGTACAGCCCCAGTATGAGCTCCAGTACAGCCACAGCTCCAGTCTGAGCTCCAGTACAGCCCCAGTATGAGCTCCAGTACAGCCCCAGCTCCAGTCTGAGCTCCAGCACAAGCCCAGCTCCAGCACAGCCCCAGTCTGAGCCCCAGCACAGCCCCAGCCCCAGCTCCAGCATTGCCCCAGCCCCAGCCTGGGTTCCAGCGCAGCCCCAGCTCCAGCTCTCCTGCGGGACAGAGCCTGCCCGTCCCCCTGCAAACATGCAAACGCTCCGGCGAGGAATGCAGCCTCGGCCGCCGCACAGCCAGCCAGCTCCCATATTCCTGCAGGAACCCTCCAGCCCGCTCCAATTAGCTTTCCTGGAGATCCCATTACTTCTAGCCACAAAGACATTGTTCAGTTTATTCCCCCGAAACAGCCACGGGAGCATGGCTAACATATTCCTACAGCCTGCTCGGCTTTCTTATAAAATAGCCCCGGCAGCGCACACACCTGGAGCCGCCCCAGCTGCCTGCCCGCAGTACAACTGGCCTGATTTCCCTTCTGGAGTGAAACCCGATCACACCAAATATTGCACCTCACTCAGGCACTCGCGACATAATGTCAAACAGACGACAGGCAGCGAGGGCAGGAGGCAACAGGTCCGGGCTCCAGTTGGGAAGGTGCCGCCGAGGAGCATCATGGCTCCTTCTCCTGGGTCAGTGTCCCAGCACCGCAGCCTCACGGAGCTTCCTCATTTCTCCTACATAGAAAGCTATAGCAGGGAAACTGCTTCCCCGTCCTGCTATAATCCAAAGCTCTCGATCACAGAAGAGTATGGGTTGAAGGGACCCTAAAGCCCACCCAGTGGCACCCCCTGCCCTGGGCAGGGACACCTCCCACCAGCCCAGGTTGCTCCAAGCCCCGGCCAACCTGGCCTTGAACCCCTCCAGGGATGGGGCAGCCACAGCTTCTCTGGGCAACCTGGGCCAGGGGCTCACCCCCCTCACAGCAAACAATTTCTGCCTCACATCTCACCTCAATCCCCCCTCTTCCAGTTTCAAACCCTTCCCCCTCGTCCCGTGGCTCCCCTCCCTGCTCCAGAGTCCCTCCCCAGCTTTCCTGGAGCCCCTTTAGGGACTGGAAGGGGCTGGAAGGTCTCCCCGGAGCCTTCTCTTCTCCAGGCTGAACCCCCCCAGCTCTCTCAGCCTGCCCTCCCAGCAGAGGGGCTCCAGCCCTCCCAGCATCTCCGGGGCCTCCTCCGGCCCCGCTCCAACAGCTCCGTGTCCTTCTGCTGTCGGTGCCCCAGCGCTGGAGGCAGCACTGCAGGGGGGTCTCCCCCGAGCGGAGCAGAGGGGCAGAATCCCCCCCTCGCCTGCTGCCCACGCTGCTGGGGATGCAGCCCAGGCTGCGGGGGGTTTCTGGGCTGCCAGCGCACGGTGCCGGGGCGTGTGGAGCTTCTCCCCCACCGACACCCCCAAGTCCTTCTCCTCAGGGCTGCTCTCCATCCCTTCATCCCCCAGCCTGGGTTTGTGCTGGGGGTTGCCCCGACCCAGGTGCAGGACCCTGCACTTGGCCTGGGTGAACTCCATGACGTTGGCATGGGCCCCACCTCTGCAGCCTGTCCAGGTCCCTCTGGATGTTTGGGGTAGCTGGACCTGTAGGGCTGGCAGCTCTCACGGCAGAGGGAGCAGGGACGCCCAGAGGATGGAGGAACGGGGAGGAGATACCTGCAGGGAAAAATGCTCCTTCCACTTACCGAGGAGGGGAGTCCAGGAGGCACCTTCCGAACCTTTTTGGGTTGTCCATCTGGTTTAGAGAAAAGAAAAGAGGATCTAAGTTTTGCAGGGGGTTATCAAGAGGGGAAACAACAAGCTACAGCTAAAAGTCTCCAAGGATGGAAGATGCAGGTACAAACAGGGCTCGGATCCCAAACACTCAGTAGCCGAAGAAGTGTCAATAGTGAAAATGTCTGAGGATGAACCTCTCCTCCTCGTCACCTCTGGACCATTTGAAGGCAGGTTTGACCCACAGACGGAGCTCACAGGGCAGTCTCCCTCCCAAAACCCCAGGATAAGAGGCGCCCACCATGCAGAGAAGGGCTGCACTTGCCCTTTGGAAGAGCCCGAGCCCGTAATTAACCCTTTGCTGTTTTTTCGTTTTGAAACAATTCAACTTGAAGTGGGTTTGCAGAGAGAGGACGCAGAAAGAGAACAAGTGCAGGGATGGGGCTGTACTTTCATTTGCTCCCGATACAGAAATATACTCGGGAAAGCTTCGCTGCTGCAGGAAGGCAGCGATGGCGCTCGCCCCGGGCCAGTCCCTCCCCAGCCAGCCCCGAGGGGGGGGACAGACATACAGTGTCCTGGGGGAAGGGGGACAATTCAGGGAGGTGGTGGAGGAAACAGCCAGAGGAATGGCTCAAGGGGAAGCACTGGCTAAAAATTCATTTTGTTTTTTTTTTTTTTAGTTCATAATTAAGGAAAGCCCCACTGGGGGGGGTGCAGGGTGCTAACACAGCACATCTGCCAAGCCAGGGACCCTGCCAGGCCGAAGCTCAGGAGGAGAAATTCATCACACAGAAAGACCTGATGCAAAAGAATCACTTTCCAGGCTGACAACATAAACCAGCAACATTTTTAAGTGGCGACATCACAGTGGATGCCTTTTTCTGAAAAGCACTGGAAAAAACACATGTAACACTGGGTCACTTCTGGTTTCGTTTGTTGGGGAAAGCCCAAAATAGCTGCAAGAAAGTAACTTTGGAGGGTGCAGGGGGGGAACTGTGACAAGAAACGCAAGTTCTGGAGAAGTGGGGCTTGTCTTCACTCGAAAGTTAAAATCACACACGACCTGAGCCTTTGTTAAAAGCAAAATGGCTTATTTTTGGCCGGTCGACAGCCCCTGCGGTTGCTTGACCAAGCCAAGTGGAGCGGTGGCACCCGAGGGTGACACAAAGCCACTTACCTATGTTGCTCTCAGCACCTCTCCTGCGAGGATTGTTGGGGTATGAAAAATACGGAGACCCCCCTTTCACTCCGGTGGGGGAAAGCGTGCTCGGACTCGCGATTCCCATTTCGCCGGGCAGGAAACCAGTCTGAAAACAAGGAGACAGAAAAGCCCTTCCATGTAATTACGCTGGAAAACCATCGCGCTCGCTGGGAGAGAACAGAGCCGCCTTGAGCTGAATTCGCACAAACTGAGCTGAGGGAAATGAAAAAAAGACAAGCCAAAGGGCCAGAAGGAAAAAACAAATATGTAAATATGGGGGTAGCGGTGAGGGAATAAAGGTGCCATTGGAAAAGGGCCTTTCAAGCCCTATTTTCTCACTGGATCCCAGCAAGGAAGCTCTCCACAAACAAAGGACGCAAACCAGCAGCTGTCACGGTGAGGAGCATTGCAGTCCCACGCTCACCTCGCTGCCCCACGGGGGCAGGATGGGACCCTGCCGACGGTTTTATGGGCCCAGCCTGCTGCAGGCAAAGGGGAGGCGACCGTTGGGCCGAGGGGCTCGTTGGCAGCGCTCCCCGCTTGCCTCGCCAGCCTGCTCGCCAAGCCACGGGCTCGGAAGCATCTACTGGAGGCAGCAAGCTCTGCCCGCATGGGGGCAAACGGATTTACTCAGGATAAAACTCTTCCCACGCCACCTCTGAGGTTTTATGGCAAGGGATGACAGTTTCGGTTGCGATCGGTGCTTCGGGGGACACACCTGATGGGTACAGCGTGCCCCTCCATCCTCAAAACACACATCCGACCGCCCCATGCTGCCCCTGGCCGGGGCAGAGGACGGATATAGCGCTCACCCACCGGCAAACCCGGGAGCCCCCAGGATGTCACATCTCTCAACCGTGCCCAAACCAACCACAAGAGACAGGAGAGGTTACACGGATGGGGGTCCATCTGACTGTGCCTCTCCCAGTCCCCCTCGGCCACAAAATCCAGCCCGAGCTGCTGGCGCTGACGGCTTCTCTCCCATTCCCAGCAGCTGGACCCACGGCGGGCAACGCCACGGAGCTGCAACGCCTCCGCTGGGGGTGGTTTTCACGTGCATTTTATCTGGGAAAAGTCAAATCTCTCTTTCTAAAAAGAGGAAACTCCTCCCTCGTGTTTATGCCAGCTGACCTTGGGAGCGCTGGGAAGCAGCGAGGAGCCGGAGCCCGAGCCCGGGGCGTCGCTGGCCCCTGGGATGGAGCAAATGCGCCTTTCCTCCAGGAGCACACCCGCTTTCACCCCGGGAGAAAGTTAAATGTATTTACTTGGAATTTAAGAGGGCTGGCAAAGGGCCTTTAAATAACAAAAGCTTAGCTTTGACCCATCTTCCGAGGGCAAAACATTGAAATAAAGGAGGATTTCAGGCTTTTGAGAAACTGGAAAGAAAAACCCACTGCTTTTAAACTGCGTCTCCTCCAGAAAGGGCTCGGGGAGGGAAAGAGGAGCTCGTGTATTCACAGCTGGTGAAATTCCTGCAATCTGTTCCACCGGTCATATTACCTTTGCACCGAAACCGCTACGCGCCACGGAGCAGCGCGGCCAAGAAAAGCCATCGGCACAGCGCCCTGAGGAGATCCCGGAGCTGTTGCCCAGCTCCTCCAGTGGGTACCTCCAGAGCGGCGCGGACATTTTAAGGCAATTTCCTACAGAAAGGGATTTTTTTCCCCTTCCCTCTCCCTGGGGATGCCTCCAGAGGTGGTTAAGGGTTAAAAGTGGCAGGGGGGACGCAGCTCTGCCCTGGAGGAGGGGGTTTTAGGGAGGAACCTGCTCCCCATCCAGGGCATCTGCCAACAGACAATTTTCCAGCGCTTTTCAAAAAAAGAAAAAAACCAGCTCAACCTTCCCCCCCCCGCCCTGGCCCAAAACCGGAGCCAGAAGCAACAACTGTTCTGGGGGCCACCGCGAGCGCGCAGACGGCCCCGCTCGCCTCCCGCCGCCCCGCACAAGAGGGGTTTTGTGTCTCCCCTCCACATCAAACGGGCTCCGTCTCCCGCTCTGCCACCCGATCCGGACCCACGCGCCCGCGCCAGGGCCTCTCCCAGCCTGCGGCACCATTTGCCCACCCCATTCCTGTTACCTTATATCTCCCCCTCCTCCATGAAACCCCAGCAAAACCATAACATTAAAAAGCGAGGCTTGGCATCCGTCCCATTTTTATTTTAGCAGCTTCAGTGGTAAATTAAATCCACTCTGGCACAGCCAGCCAGCACAGCTGTTTCAGCAAAGGAAACATCCTCAGTTCAGAGAAGAGGAAATTATGACAAATTTGTGTAAAATTAAAACATGTAATATGTGTGTGTGTACATGTATAAAATAAAAACGCTGTCCGGCCAAAAGCTGCTCCCTTGAATAAAATGGTGGGACTGTTTCCCCGGGGCCATGCTTGGGCACGGATGGGGCAGTTGCATCAACACATCAAAGTGGAGGTGCTCGCTCCTTCCCAAAAAGCTATTTCTGGATGCCGGTAACAGCAGGCCAGATTATCTCAGGGCTGGTCGACTGCGTTCCTGGGCTCTGATTTACGCCTGCGGTATTCCCCACGGGAAGCAAGTTCTTCCCCACGGCGCAGCCCTGGTCCCTGCGCCGGGGTTCACACGGGGTGACCCGATGGGGCAGCTCTCCCGTGCCGCGTCCCTCCCTGACCGCGGAGATGAGCATCTGCTGCAGGTCCTGCGTGGCCAGAACCACCCTAAAACCAAAACACCGCCTGATATCCACTGAAACGGTCCTACAACAGCACAGAAACCATCTCGCGGACTCTCCCTCCCCTTAACTGGCGAGCGGGGGGACACGGGGACGCTGGCCGGGGAGGGAGAGCAGCAGCAGCAGGCACGGCGGCTGGGGGCACGGTGCCAGCCCCAGGGCGGTGCCACCCGGAGCGTTCCTCTGCCCCCGGCCACCCTGTCACAAGTTAAGGTGTTGCTTGGATCCGACCCACTGAAACTCCCTGCAGGGGCAGCGTTGGCTACATCATATTTGATTAAACACAAATCAGCTAGAAACGGGATTGACAGTAAATAAAATAAAGTGAGTCTGAAGAGGTTTTGAAAAGAACTGAGAAGCTGCTACAACCCCGTTTTCTAAACTCTGAGGACTCTTGTGAGCCAGCAACACGTGCCCGTGCGAACCCCCGGCACTCAGCAGAGGTTTCTGAGCACAGCAGAGGCTCCCAGGACCTCCTGCAGAGCGATGCCGCGTTCCTTTTCCTTCCCAGTCTCCCGCTCCCGGCAGCTTAGCCAGTAAATGAAGCAAAAAATCTCAAAGCATTTTATCGTTACCTGGTTTAGTCCTGGCATCCCTGTGTCTCTTCCGAACGTGGAGTACGAGGCTCTTTCACTGCTCTTCCCTACGGTGGAGAAAAGACAAGACAAGGCTTTGAGGAGGAAGGAAGGGGAGGTTTGATGTGCAGCCTCGTGCACCTCCCCGGGCGTCCCGCCGAGGAGCAAAGCCCGCTCTCGTAACGCAGCTTCCTCCGGCCGCCGGCAGAGGGGACGGCCGCCCATCACAGCCTGCTGCTAAAACAGGAGCTTTTTTAAGTTCCCGGACAGCGGGGCTCGGCTGGTCCGCAAACAGCAAAACCCCAAAACTGCAGCGATGCGGGGAAGCGCTTGTGGCCATGGAAACTGGTGGCGTCAGACCAGAGAAAAAAAATTCTCGCCAGACATATTAAAAAAAGCCAGCCGAATTTGGCAGAGGCAGTGACAGAGCAAACCGAAAGCCGGGCACGAGCAACCAGGCTCCGCGGGCGCTTTCCGTACAATAGGAAACACAACTCCAGCACCTGCTGAGCAGCAGCGTGCGGAGCTGAGCTCCTGCTCCTCACGGCGCAGGATCTACCTTCTTCCCCTTTCCTGAGGGAGATTCAACTTTCCAAAACCCCATCCGGATCTAAAGAGGGGGCGTGCAATAGAAAAGCGTTTCCTTCCTTCCCAAGCCCCCTCCGTCAGGTCCCACCGGGCAGGTTCCTGCGGGACCGCGGGGCTCCCGGCAGCCGGAGCATCCCTGCCGACCGGGATGCGGCGCGGAGCGGGATGCGGTGCGGGAGCAGCCCCGTGCGAGCCGAGCCCACGTGCCCCAGCGCTGCCAAGTGAACTTTAGCACCCAGCGATGGCTTTTATCGAACATGCTCAACCTCACCCTGCCCACACGCTGCTGAAAATAGTGTTTTCAAGGCGGGGGGCGGGGGGGGGAGAAAAAAAAAAAACAAACCCAAAAAAAGACCCAACACACATGGTGAAATGTTTCCATTCTGAAATGTCCTTGCAGCCTCTTCCCTCGCGGTCACCGCCCCGGCGAGCAGCACCCGTGGGTGCCAGGGCAGCGTCGCAGCCCCGGGGAAGGAGCCCAGGCCTGGGAGAGAGGGAATGGCTCCGGTCCGCGCCTGGGGCAGCCGGCAGCACGACAGTCTGCTTTGGGGTTTTCCCCCCTGCCCCAAACCAAGATTAGACATTTTTCTAGTGGGGAACAAACAGGCACTTTTTCATTTTAAAAAAAAAAAGAGAAACTGGACTGAAAACATAGGAAGAATTCTTCCCTGCTGTTAATTACAGCTTATTAATGGTGCCACCAGGGAAGAGTCGGGAGGAAAGAGGGAAATGGAAGATGATGATCGGAACGGCTCTTCTGCACCCAGGGCAGGAGGGCCCGCTCCGGCAGCTGCCCCGTGTCGGCGCAGAGGACTCTGCCCCCCGCCTTCCTGCAACCGCCCTTCCCTGAAAAGGGGCGATCGCATCCCGCCTCCGGTCTGGCTTAGGAAGCAAAATTGGGAGGAGGAGGATTTTGCCAATCTGCTTAACCTAAAGCCATGACCGAAGCCTGGGAGACGCAGGTTAACGCACGGGGGGACGTTTGGGCTGGCCGGCAGCTCCGCACAGGGATAAGAGGTTTTGGGGAGCAGATGAATGGCGGGGGGGGAAGAGCAAATTTCCCCAAACTGACCCCCCCTGAAGCACAGGGCAGAGAGACGGGAAGAGGGAGGAGGCTGTTCTGTTTTGCAACCTTTAGCACGGGGGCCTAGAGCTCAATCCAAAATTTCATGGAATCATAGAACCGTCTGGGTTGGAAGGGACCTTTCAGATCATCGGGTCCAACCATCAACCCAACATCGCCAAACCCACCACTGACCCACATCCCTCAGCCCCACGTCTGCCCAGCTTTTCAATCCCCACTACAACCCGCAACCCCAAGACTCCCTTCCCGACGGTGCCAGGGGTCACAGCACGACACACCGGCATCCCGCCGCCCCTCGGACATGCCGGGCGCTGCTTGCCATTTCATTGCCGAGGCTTAAACGTTAAGTAAACAAAGGTCAAAATGTCAGAGGACGGATCTCTTAAATGACCTAATTTTCAAAAGAGCTTAGCGGCTTGATTTGCTGCGGCGCCGGCACTGTTACACAAATAACTCAACAGGTTGCGGCATCGGGCGGATGGCAATTATTCCTAAACCAGAGGGAAATGCAGGGTGACACCACACTAGATTATCTGGTCAGCAACGGCCAGGCCTCCCGGATGATAATATATTACCGATTCCCCGCGTGGTTTGAGCGGCGACGCCTCTGCCGTCTCCAGATAACCCGGGAGGCTGAACCGCAGCCCAGTGCCAACGCCGCGCCGCATTGCTCCAAACCTGCCACCGTCACCCCGTGGCTGGCCCTTCACAAAAACCTGCCCGGTGCACCCGTCTGCCGCACGCTTGGATCTGTCGGCATCTCGCCGGGTGGGGGAAAATAGGGAATTTGGGGAGAAACTGGGAATTTTACATTTAATTGCCTAGGAAAACAAGGCAGAAGGATGTACGGCAAACTTTTGCGGATTGGAATGTATCAAGCTTACCGAAATAAAAAAAGTCTACAAGTTGGGCCAGAAAAAGCTGAACTTGCCAGTAGAAGGTGCTGTTTCTGCTGCGGGGAGATGCCAGCCAGCACAGGCGGCAAACGCGGCTGCGCAGGGACTTGCCCGAGTTGCCCCTTCCCAGCCACAGCCCGGGGACACCCACCAGAGAAGGTGGTGAGACCCCAGGACCACGGCGAGGGGCGGGGTGGAGGCAGGTCTTGGCAGAAAACACCAGGAATCTCCCCAAAAGCCATCTCGCTCCTGACTGAATTACTGAAATCCCGCAGACGGGTGTTAAGGGATTTGGGAGCGGGGGGCGGCGAATAAAAATCAGAAGATACTGGGAATAAATCCCTCGAATGGGAAAGGGGCTTCCCTCGGAAAGCCGATCTGTTGGATTTACCTCTGCAAATTTTAGCATGCAAAGGTGAAGCACGGCGGAGGGCAAGGTGTATCCAGAAAATGGCTGTATTTCCAACTCTTTACGGCACCGACTCCCTGCGAGACCTGGCATCCCCCTCCTGCCTTTTCCACCCCTGCCAGCTCCTTCCCCTGCCCCTCGCCTGCCCGCGCTGCTTCATAAGCCATTTCCCAACCTCTCCCTCTCCGCAGCATGTTCTCTCTTGCAGGACCCGGCTGTGCCTCCCCCAGGGCTGTCGCAGAGAAACCCCCCGCGCCCCGCTCGCCCTCTCTCCTCCCAAAGGCAGATTCCTTCCCGGCCTCACAGGCAAGGCGGCAGAATAAAAGCTCCTCTTTCCCGTGGTTTTCACCAGCTCTGGCAGCCAGTTTGGCCTGGGCGCCCGGGACCGTGGCAGCATCTCACCTCCACCAGAGCAAACCGCGCTTTTAACTAAACTTGCGGTTTTGCCGTTTCTCTCCCCAAGACAAGCCCCGCTCGCAGACGTGCGCAAATAAGCCAAGAAAAGGCGATTCAGCGCTGCCTACGGGTTTCACCAGCGCCTGCCGGGAGGGAGGCAGGTGCTCTGCCGAGCCCTGCAGCCCGCGGGGAGCTCACACCGGTGCCCCCACATCACCCCGGCCCCAGTGCAGCCCCCGGCCCCCAGCGGCCCCAACCATGGCACAGCCACCCACCGTGTGTCGCCCCCCCCAGCCCCGCACCGCTAATTCCATTAGAGTTACGGCCTGGGGAAAAAGGGGAGGAAAAGCACAGCCGGGGATTAAAAGGGGGTAGAAAAAAATATAATGTTAAAAAAGCCAGGAGCAGTGACAAACTCCATCCGTGGGCAGATTAAAACCATTGTCCAGGAAGAACCCAATCCACAACAGCTCACAATACACACAAGATTAGAAACACTCCTCTGAAAAGAAGCTAATTACTAGAAATAATTACTAGAAAGAAATCTGTTATGGCTTATCAGTTTCCCCGCTGTTTAAGCAATCCCCCCCTGCCTGCCTCTGCTAAAGATGAATGGTAAAAGAGTGGCAGATTTTGAAGACTGGTGATTTAAAACAAACAGAAAAGCCCTCCTCTGGGACGAGCCGGTGGTTCGTCACCGCTCTGTGTCCTGGCACCACCCCGGGCAGCCAGGGATGGTCCCGTCACCTCTCCCCACCGGAGGCTGGGATGCTCAGACCTCACCAGGACGTCACCCGTCCCGCGGGGAGCAGCACCAAGGGCTCAAAGCTTGAAAACTGGGAGTGATGGAGCTCACAGGCATCGCTGCTCACCCTGCTCATGGGGTTCACCGGCCCCCACCTGCCAGCCCAGGGTGATTTTTACTCAGAGCACTGACGGTATTTCCATTCAGGGACTTACTCAGTGGTGGTTTTTTTTTAAATTTAGGTTATTTCGTCCAGTGCAACACAGGCCAGAGCTCCCCGCCCAGTTAGCCCCTTCCAGTCCCTAAAGGGGCTCCAGGAAAGCTGGGGAGGGACTCTGGAGCAGGGAGGGAAGCCACGGGACGAGGGGGAAGGGTTTGAAACTGGAAGAGGGGGGATTGAGATGAGATGTGAGGCAGAAATTGTTTGCTGTGAGGGGGGTGAGCCCCTGGCCCAGGTTGCCCAGAGAAGCTGTGGCTGCCCCATCCCTGGAGGGGTTCAAGGCCAGGTTGGCCGGGGCTTGGAGCAACCTGGGCTGGTGGGAGGTGTCCCTGCCCAAGGCAGGGGGTGCCACTGGGTGGGCTTTAAGGTCCCTTCCAACCCAAACCACTCTACAATTCTGTGGTTCTATGATTCTTGCAGACAGCTCTGGTTTTTCCCACCATCTTGTGGAGCTGAAGCTATGGCAGAGAGGGAACTTAGGCTTTGGAAAGCATCCAATCAAAGGTTGTCCTCGCACCATCCCCTTCAAAAAGTGCATGAGCGGTGCCACCTGCAGCCCTCGGGGACGGCTGAGGGCAAGGGAAGGCCAGCTCTGGGAGCAGCACCTGCAGGTCCCACTGTCAGTGCAGCACCTCTCCGGCTCGGAGCTCAAGGTGCTTCCCAAAGCCAAGTGCCCATTGCGCCCCATGATATACATTCATCTAAAGAACATCCATAAGCCCCAAATACCACATTTGTGTGTCCCAGCCGAAGAGAAATCTGTACTTTTCCTTTCAAAGCATGCTGTGTGAATTCAAACTGGTTTTGGACTAGGTGTGCACCGTGTGATCTGCAGGGACATCATCCTGAGAGTGGATGATGGAATCATAGGATGCTTTGGGTTATAAGGGACCTTAAAGATCATAGAATCATAGAATTGCCTAGGTTGGAAGGGACCTTTCAGATCACTGAGTCCAACCATCAACCCAACACTGACAAAAACCATCACTAAACTGTATCTCTAAGGACTACGTCTACCCGTCTTTTAAATACATTCCAGGGATGGTGCCTCAACCACTTCTCTGGGCAGCCTGTCCCACCCCCTGCCCTGGGCAGGGACACCTCCCACCAGCCCAGGTTGCTCCAAGCGCCGGCCAACCTGGCCTTGAACCCCTCCAGGGATGGGGCAGCCACAGCTTCTCTGGGCAACCTGGGCCAGGGCTCACCCCCCTCACAGCAAACAATTTCTGCCTCACATCTCACCTCAATCCCCTCTCTTCCAGTTTCAAACCCTTCCCCCTCGTCCCATGGCTCCCCTCCCTGCTCCAGAGTCCCTCCCCAGCTTTCCTGGAGCCCCTTTAGGGACTGGAAGGGGCTGGGAGGTCTCCCCGGAGCCTTCTCTTCTCCAGGCTGAACCCCCCCAGCTCTCTCAGCCTGTCCTCCCAGCAGAGGGGCTCCAGCCCCCACAGCATCTCCCGGGCCTCCTCTAGACTCATCAGTGGCTCCATGTTGGACCATGTTCCCCCTCCTTAACTAAATCTATCTGAGACCAATGCTCTGGGCTGCTTCTGTGCATGACCACCGCTGCTCCCAATGTCCCCCGCAGGCAGAGCAGCCCCGTCCCTCCCTGCTACACCAGCTCCCCACGCAGGGACATGCCAGGAAGAAACGCGGCTGACCAAGCCGGCACGTTCCACTGCTCCTTTATCCCAATGGCCCCTCCGCCCTGCAGTTCCCCAATCTCTCTCCTCGCACCCCTGCTCACGTCAGGTTGGTTTGGGAGTGGCAAAAAAGCTCATGCGGGACGGGGAGCAGCCGGCTGCAGCCCTGCTCCTCCTCCGGCGCACCGCGCCCCAAAAGGCCGCGAAGTCTCTACCCTCAAAAGGACAAAACCACTGCTCCAAAGCTCAGGCTGGAAGGAGTTCCTCAGCCCACCAAAGGCTGGTGAGAGCGGAAAATTCTTTCCATTTGCCGGATGCATGGGGAAAACAGAGCCAAAAAAATCACAGTTTAAAATCTCCATTTCTCCAAGCTCTGCCTGGCCAGCAGCGTCCCCTCACTGTCCCCAACGCACACCATCAGAGGGTGGCTGGCTGAAGGCAGCCTCTGGGACACTGCGCTGACTCAAGGAACACAAAGGCCGGAGGACACAGGTTCCTGGGGACAGCCAGCGCCCCCCAGCCCGTGGCAGCTGGCAGAGACCAGCGCGGAGAGCCCGCGCCAAGGGGGATGCCAACGGGCGCATTTTCCTTGTGGGGCCCTTTCAGATCAGGCTCCCTCTCTAGCTGGCCAAGCCCATCATTTCCAACACAGATCATGTCCCTCCTCCAACATTTCTTCCAGCAGTTTCTAATCCTCTTTGAAGAAATAGAGGTTGAGCGGGAAACAGATGCAAATTCTGATTTCAGAGAAGGGCTTAGACAATAGTCTCCCACACCTTTTGTCCACCTCATACCACTGGACATGTCCATCCTAATCTGCTCCTTCCATCTCCTCACCTTTTAAAATTCCTCTGATTCCACTCAATTGCCCCATTAGCAGGAGCTTGCCCAGCCCCGCTGCCCCCCGGGGGAAACCTTGCTGGAAACCAGGGACTGGCAGCTGAAATGACACAACTCCAAAACTCACCTTTGCCACTGCCTTTACACTATCATATGCAAAAGCGTTATTGCATCTTTTTTTATGCTCTCCTTTCTCTCCCCTTCCATTTTGCCGCTTGAAAAGTTTTCAGAAACACCTTGGTAAAGAGGAAGGGAATAATCCCACCTGTGGTCTTCCTCCGGTCCATCCTTCTCAACACACGAGCACAGGAGTAAAGCAAAACTTACTTAAGTATTTTGGAACCTGCTCCAGGAATTGGATTTTCTACTTCAACCACATGCAATTTTAGGAAAAAAAGCAACTTTGAAACGTGAGGAGCCCCCTGCCCCTCCTGGCTGCTCTCTCCCGGCCTCCCCAGCTCCTCTTTCGGTGCTGGAGCTCCTGGTGCTGCCCCCGACCGCCCTGGCCAGCGGCCGAGACCTTGTGCCGGTGTGGGGAGACACAGCTCCGGTAGGGATTTGAGCCTCGGGCACAGTGCATGGCCACCGTCCTGTCAGCCACGTGGCCACAGCTGGCCCTCTGCTGCGGAGTCGGGCGGTGGAAATCACCCATCGGGGCGGCGCAGGCTCTGGCTCCACGTGCTGGGGACCGGTTGGGCTCGCAGCCGTGCCCATGAGTGCTGCGGAGCTTGCCAAAGACTGGGAGCCCTGTCTTTGAGAGGAAGCCAAATGCGTCTTCCCCGCACACATCAAAGGGGAAACCTCCGTGTTTCTCCCCAGGCAGCTCCTTCTCGGCTGGAAACTCTCAAGGCTGCCTTGGCCCCAGGCATGGGATGGGTTGGGATGGGTCCCCCCCACGCACACCCCCAAGAAACCTTGCTGAACTGCATCAAGGCTCCCCTGTCTTATTAAGAAAAATCTCTTCTGCTTTGCTTACATCCTCCTGGGGCGGAAAATGAGAAGGAATAGCTGCCCTTGCAGAGGGACAGGGGGGAGCTGCTCGGAAATGCTCTTCCACGCCTGTGCGGGACCCCTGAGGGGCAGTTAAACATCGTTCTCCCCAAGAGCAGGAGGAGTGAAAGGGGGGAGCAGAGCTGAGAGCGAGCCCCTCGCCCCAGACCTGAGCCAGGAGGAGCGAATGCGTGGCTGCTCGCTTCCCAGCACGACCCCGCTCCTCTCTTCCCCTTTCTGACCAGCTCTGCAGGAGGAACCTCCGATCGTGGTGGGGATTTTCTGTTTGAAACACAATTCCCTCTTTTAACCTCACCCTTCAAACCACGAGCAAATGCTGCTGGCTGCCCCGACACCTCTCCTTCCACTCGCTGGAGGGTTTTAACCACCACTGCGTGGGCAAAGGTGGGGAGGACTAACCCCAATTCCTGACCTAATGTCATTAGAGCTCTCTAAGCCCTCCAGGATGGATATTTTCTGCTCTTAATCTCTCCTCCCGCCCCCGAGCTGTGAGAGGTAACTGGGTAAATGGTGGCACGCATCCGGTCATGCATGATTGGCGGCAAGGCTGGAAAGTGAAGAGCCTATTGGAAGACCCTAACGATGAGCTCCCGCCGCCTCCTGCTGCTTTTCCAGCCTTGATCACTAGCTCCCACAGCAAACTCAGCCCATCCCGTGCCAGCACGGTGGGCACCAATCTCCACTACTGCCTCTGGGTGCTACCATAAAGCAGGGAAAAATAATCACGTATATAAAATACAGCAGCTGTCATGCACATCAGGCACTGATAGAATCACAGAATCATCTGGGTTGGAAGGGACCTTTCAGATCATCAAGTCCAACCGTTAACCCAACACCGCCAAACCCACCGCTGACCCATGTCCCTCAGCACCACGTCTGCCCGGCTTGTCAGTCCCTCCAGGGATGGCGACTCCACCACTGCCCTGGGCAGCCTGGTCCAATGCTTCACAACCCTTTCGGTGTAGAAATTGTTCCCAATATCCATCCTAAACCTCCCCTGGGGCAACTTGAGGCTGTTTCCTCTTGTCCTATCGCCTGTTCCTTGGAAGAAGAGACCGTCTGGACAGGAGCTCCTTTAACCAC
Organism: Larus michahellis; assembly: GCF_964199755.1. Classification (NCBI taxonomy): domain Eukaryota; kingdom Metazoa; phylum Chordata; class Aves; order Charadriiformes; family Laridae; genus Larus; species Larus michahellis. The sequence goes on along the minus strand of NC_133918.1, from coordinate 738,145 downwards.
AGTTTTGAGAATATCTTCTGGAGCAGATCCGACATGGGGAACAGCAATGCTGGCCAGTGCAAACGCTCCCACCACCATGTGCCATTCTGTGTTAGATTTCCCCTGCTTTGATCACCCACCCGCCAAAAGGCACTTACCCACTAGTCCAGCTCCCAGGAATGGCGATGAAGAGATGCTGTTGTGGGATGGCAGGTCCCTGTGCTCACCGTAGTGGGGGCCTTCACCATAGCTCTGCTGAAATAACATGGGAGAGTCACTGCCAGGCACGTGGGGATGCCGAGCCAATTCATAGAATCATCAAATGGTTTGGGATGGAATGGATCTCAAAGCCCACCCAGTGCCACCCCCTGCCCTGGGCAGGGACACCTCCCACCAGCCCAGGTTGCTCCAAGCCCCGGCCAACCTGGCCTTGAACCCCTCCAGGGATGGGGCAGCCACAGCTTCTCTGGGCAACCTGGGCCAGGGGCTCACCCCCCTCACAGTAAACAATTTCTGCCTCACATCTCATCTCAATCCCCCCTCTTCCAGTTTCAAACCCTTCCCCCTCGTCCCGTGGCTCCCCTCCCTGCTCCAGAGCCCCTCCCCAGCTTTCCTGGAGCTCCTTTAGGGACTGGAAGGGGCTGGAAGGTCTCCGCGGAGCCTTCTCTTCTCCAGGCTGAACCCCCCAGCCCTCTCAGCCTGTCCTCCCAGCAGAGGGGCTCCAGCCCTCCCAGCATCTCCGGGGCCTCCTCTGGCCCCGCTCCAACAGCTCCGTGTCCTTCTGCTGTCGGTGCCCCAGCGCTGGAGGCAGCACTGCAGGGGGGTCTCCCCCGAGCGGAGCAGAGGGGCAGAATCCCCCCCTCACCCTGCTGCCCACGCTGCTGGGGATGCAGCCCAGGCTGCGGGGGGTTTCTGGGCTGCCAGCGAGGCTGTCAGAGCTCACTCTCTCCCACAGCAGGAAGGACCAAAGTCAAAGGATCGTAAAATGGGCATAGAAATGATTTTATCCTCAGGGCAGTGCAGCCACGAGGCCATGGCATTGGGAGGCGGTATGGCACCAAAGCAGGGATATAAGGGGGGGGGTTTGCCCCATGCCGGCAGCTCCTGCCTTCACCCACCAGCTTGGCACCCACCAGGTGAGAGCCAGGCAGACCCCTCCCCACGCTGGAGGGGCCATGAGGTGAGGAGGAGGCCTATAAAAATGAGAAATGAGACGCCAGCGCCTGCTCCGCCACTGACCTAAGGGAAGGGAAAGGTGCCATTGCAAAAACGAATCACACAAACCCATTAAAACACGAGCATCTGTCAAAATAACTCCATTTCAATTAAGTTAATGTCTTTTCTCTCTTCCCCTCCTCAGGCCCCAGTTACGTGCTGTCAGAGCCTCGACTCCTTCCCTGCGAAACCCCTCCCGTGCTCTCCATCCCTGCCGAGGCCGATTCTCCCTAGAGCGATCCCCAGATCTCCCAAAGCCGCGCGTGGTGGTGTCCAGCAAGCTCTGCCGAAGGCGCAGCCCGTCAGGTGAGATCCCTCAACCCACTCAGCCAAGACCCCGTTTGGGGACCTCTCCCCCCTGTCCCCATGGCAAAGCTGAGCACCGAAACCCCACAGGGGGTGGGGGTCAGGGGTCGGTTTTTGGAGGAGAAGGCTTCTGCAGGGGGATCTTAAGGCGGCAAAGGCTGGCGAGATGGGGACAACCCCTGCAGGGTTAACAGAACTAATGTCCAAAATGGGGCAAGAAAAGCTGTTCCAGGGTTAGCCCCAACCCGGGCACAAACGCAGGCGCAGAGAAGCCATGGTAAAGCCCCCGTTTATTTTGGTCAGGGCTCAGCGTTTGTGCTTTGTCCTTACCCTTCCTTGGTCAAACGTGGAGCTGTTTTGATCTCCCGTTCCCCAGGAACCTGATCCCGGTCTTTCATCCAAACCTACCGAAAAACAGGAAGAACAAAGGTTACTCTTGCTTTATCAGCAAAGCCTCAAAGGTGTTCTCGCAAAATTAACTCTTCCTTCTACAAACAAAACAATATTTTCATTAATAAACCACTTCCACTTGGCGTGACCACTCCTCCCCTCTCCCTCCTCACCTTCCCACTCCAGCTGGGAGTTTATTCCACAAACTTCAAAGCAAATCCCACCACAGCCTGGAAACGCTTCAAAAACATGGGACAGTGGGAAGAAGAGAAACAAGTATTTTAATTCGCTTTATTCCAGAGAGTGACAGGAACCTCTCCTCCCCAGAGACGGATGGTGAAGAGGACTATGAATGACGAACTCACTGCACCCATCCCAACGCTCCAGCAGGACCCACTTTTTGCCCATGGTGCTGCTACATCATGGGCCAAACTCTGCTCTTCATTGCACCCGAGCAGATCAAAAGAGTGCCCAGAGCTGAAAGCCACGGATGGGAATTGCTGGGGACAGAACGTTACCTGTGGCTTCGTCACACTTTTTCAAGGGCATTTGCTGTTTAAGCCCCCCGTGGCCCCACAGATCAGAGGGGCCGATCAGAGCATGCTCCCGTCCATCTCATTTTTAGCCCTCCCAAGATTATCCTTCGCAAAGGGGATCCCACCCAAAATGGCAAGGGACCAAACAGGAGGGTTTTGCAACGCGCCTGCACACAGGCTGCGGGAGGAAATCGTCTCCTTTCATCGTCTGCCAGGTCCACCCAGGCTGCGCCTCTTGGGCTACCAGCACAGGAGGCACCCATGGGAGATGGCGAACCTCCACCGGGACAAAAAAAGCCCGGGGAGTTGCATCAGGGAAGGTCTCGCAGTTCAAACTGACACCGTAACTGCGTGGAAGAAACCCTCCCTGGCAGCCGAGCCTTGACTCGACTCAGCAGCAGGATTTCTGATGGTGCTGGTCTGTCTCCGCTCCGGTGGGTGAGCAGGGCTTGGTGAGCAGCAAGTCAGCGTCTCCCCTGGTAAAGCCAGGGATTTGAGAGGGGCCGGGCAGAGTGGGGACATTGCTCTGCCCGCGGACGGGCTTTGGAGATGCCACACAGATACCGGAGCTCAGCCGGGGCGGACGGGGAGAAATCCTGGGTCTGCAGGAGGCTGTGCAGCGCGATGGCATCGCCCAGAGCCACTTCTCTGCCTTGTCCCACAGAAACCTCACCCCTGCTGCAGCGGGTATATGGCCACACGTGCCATGGGGTGGCACGAGAAACTTCTTGGGGTGGCTCCTGGCACCGCCCAGCATCACCCTGTGCCACCCCCAGCGCCTGGGGACCCGGGGGCTCTCTGGGGACCCCCTGCACACCGGTTCTGCTAGCCAAGCACCAGCAGCTGAGGTGCCGGCAGGGCCTTGCGGGAGGTTTTCTTGTAGGTGCAGAGACCCGCTCGCAGCACAGGGTGTGACAGCAGAGAGGTGACAGCGGAAGGGTGACAGCAGAGGGGTGACAGCGGCGGCGCAGGACGGTGGCAGGGATGGGGGTGTGGGAGGGAGCAAGGACATGGCAGGGGGCAGGGCGCACTCCAATTTCATTTTAGCAAAGCTGATTATTATGGCAAACACGCCGTGTATTTGTCTCCTCCGCTCCCCTCACTGTTCATTTAACCAGAAACTTCTTTCAAATTACATCCTTCTATTTCTGTGCCTTTGTGTTAATCATTTCCCCAGAGAATTGGTGTTTAATTGCTGTCTAATTTGCATAATTATGCATATTAATCTATACACCTAATGAATATTCATAATTCTCATTTAGATTTTGTTTTCTAATCAAAAATTTCCAATGTGATTACTGTGCAGAGCAGGGATAAGCCTCTAATAATACCTTGGATACTAGGGAGAATTACTGCCAATTCTCCCACCTCCTACTTCCTAGAATAAACTTTTGCTTTGCTAATGTGTTTTTCTAAAGCAATTCATCTGCATACCCTGCAAACACCAACGGAGATCAGGAGGCAGAAATGCTCCTTCTATTCATTTTGCTTTCCTGGGTATTTTTAAAGCTCCCCAACGGTCAGGGCGAAGACACGAGCAGGAGCCACAGCCTCAGACATCCCTGGCAAGCTCGCCCTGTTATGCTGGAAGGACGAGGACCATGGCACCGACCAGGCTCAGGATGTGTCCAGAGACCCCAGGAGGTGCTTCGGGAACCCCGGAGCCAGAGGGGAAGCTGAGACACAGGCGTCCCCATGCCCACCCCTACACTGTGCAGGACGTGGGTCCTGGGTCACCCTGCCCTCCCGCAGAGCCACCCGGTCCTGTCCCTAACCCACCCGACAGCAGACGAGCATCCCCAGGCCAGGATGGGCCAGGAGAGGATGCCCAGTGAGGCAGGCTGGGGAGAGTTCTGGAGGGAACTGGCGTGTCTGGAAGCCCAGGATGAATTTTTTGCTAAAATTCCTGAAAAAAAAAAAATCACTGCCAGGCCTCCCCAGGGAAGGAGGGAAGAGGAGATGGCAGTGGTATGGGTGACAAAAGCTGAGGCCAAGAGGCTCACGTGTCCCCTAGACATGGAGAAACCCTCTGCACGAGTGTCTTCCACGCTGCGGTGCCACCAGCGCGCCCCAAAACCTCACCTGGTGCTCCGACGGCATGCAGGCACCGCAGCAGGCTGCCGAGGACCAGCGTGTCGGGCTGGTCCCGGGCACCCCTCTTTCCCCGTAACTGCTCCTGGGGGGCAAGCAGCCCCCCAGCACCAACCCAGCAGGAGCTGGGAGGGAAATCCCGACCTCGCAACTGGGCTGCAGGCGGCCAGACCCTGCAACAGCAAAATGCTCCCCGGGGAAACCCAAAAGCCCTTTTTTTTGTCTCCAGACGCTGGTCTTCACGCGGTTGCACGGCTGCCAAGGTGAATCGAGGTGACGGCTCTCCCACCCGAGTGGCACATGGCTCTGGAAGTGGCCCCAAAGGCTCAGCGTGGCCGTGCCAGCATGCCGCTGCGAGGCCAGCCCTGCCATCCCAATGCCTGCTGGTGGAAAGGGTCTTGTGCCTTCCCCAAGTTGCAGCCACCAGCGTAAAAGGTGCCAGCAAAAATCTCCCATTTTCAGCCTGCAGGTGTTTTAAGGATTCGGGGATTTCTGGGACGAAGCCAGGAAAAAACCAGACTGCCCGCTTTAGACTTCTGGCATCCGTCCTACATTCAATCCCAACCTGCTCTTCCCTCCCTTCGTATCGGAGGAAGGATCTAAAATTTGGCAGCAAACACCCTCTGCCAACCCTGCGAAAACCCAAGGTTTGGCCAAAGGCAGATGCTGCTGGAAGAGCCCCCAGCAGCACCTTTTTGCTCCATTCACACCATAAAATCCCTGAAGACGGTGTCACCACCGTGGTCACGCTTTCCCCAGCCCGTGACACCCACTGGTGGTACCCACGAGCCCGGCTTTCCTGTGGGTACCACCGGGAACCAAGTGGGAGGAAGAGGATGAGGAAGGAGCAGAAGCCGGGGAAGCCTGGGGAGAGAAGGACATCGCTCAGGCAGCCCTGTGCCGGCATCCCGGGGGCTCTCCCCAAGTGCTTGCCCAACGGCACCCAGTGTCCCACCTGGACCCTGTTGTCCCAGCGGCTCAGGAGACGAGGCCAGGAGCACCTTGAGGTGCTTGGTGATGCGTCTCCTGCATCTGGGCATTGCTCCCGTGCTGACGGGCTCCCCGGGGTGAGACAGAGACCCCGCAGGCATCTCCTTCACCCCCCAGCTCTGCCTCACTCCCGGGCACACATTTCCCGCGTTAAAGCACACACAGTCCCAGGCAAAAAAAACCAACCAACCAAACAAACAAAAAAAATCATAAATCCAAGCCACCAACCGAGCTCGTGTCAAAACTCAGGCGGCAGGGAGCTGAATTCCGTTTGCACAAGTGAGCGTAATTCTGGCATAGCCCGGCGTTTGAGTGGCTTTGCCACGCTGACAACGCTCTCCCAGCGCAGGGCGCGCGGGCAGGTTTCGAGACGCCCACACGTGCAGGCAGCTGTCGGGAGCCAGCTTTATTTTAAAATAAACCCATTTTCCAACTACCCAAGTTAAGGCACACTTTCCAAGTCAGAAAAGACAAAAATAGGAACTACCTCCTCTCTCCATTAATACAGTTATTAAAAAGCGTACAGATTAATTGTGCATTTTAATAACCCTGATCATGAATATTCATAACACATTTCTTGCTCATGTTCTAATTAAAACATACTAATAGAATAAGATGTAGCTGTCATACAGTAATTTTTTTTTTCCCTTACGATTTTTGTGCTGCAGCTAAGAAGAGCTGATAGACAAGAACTGTCCTAAGCTCTCAGCATGGATAAAAATAATTTGTCCATGTTTAGTCTCAGCAAAAAAGCCCTTTACCCGATAATGAGCCATAGTAAAAGGCTACGCACAAGTGATGAGTGACATGGGGCACCGGGAGCCGTCCCCCACCCTGGAGGAAAGAAACCACTTTAGAAACATAACTCTTAAAGAAGAAAAGGCATTAAGGAGGGTGTAGGGTTTTCTGCCCTGTCCCCACATCCCAGCAGACGCCCAGTTTTCAGCCTGGGGCTTCCAGTCCCCACCCACGGGGTCTCTGGAGGTGAAAATCCCACGCCAAGAGATGCTGCTCTGGTTCCAATAACCCCAGCCCCGAAAGCTGCCCGGGCACAGGTGCTGCTCCCGGAGCCTGCTGAGAGCCCCGAGGTCCTTTGGAGCCTGCACCCCCCTGATCCCAGCATGGCACTGGGATATGACTTGTGGGGAGCGTGGCTTCGGTGGCAGCCCCTGCTCTGCCCGCCCAGAGACGGCCAAGGACGCCTCGACCCACGGCCTCTGCAGTCAGGCCAAGGGCTTTCAGAACAAGCTCAATCCCTAAGGATTACTTCGCGAGCAAAGCTCGAGGGGTGGGCAGCCGTCCCTCGGGAGCTGGAGGACATGCGGGGACGCAGAGCGGGACATTTTGCTCCTCAGACCTCTCAGATACTGTTTGTGCAGCAAGATCCAGAGCTTTTGCTCTGGGTACCCGGAGGAGAGGGGTACCTGGAGGAGAACGTGCACTGCCACAAAGCTGCGGCCCAGCAGGCTCAAATGACTCAAAGGCACCTAGTTTTCGGTGTCAGGAGGAGGGTGCAGCGAGGGGACCGTTATGGCAGCCCCACGGGTGACAGTGGGGGACATCGCTGGGGACGATGCGCTGCCGGAGCTGCGGCTGAGCTGGGCTGAACGCTTCCCTCCCCCCGGCCGCCCCGGCCTCCACAATCTGCCAGCATCAATGCACCCGCCCTAATCTGATTCCCATCAAAACCACTAGGCTAGGCTTTTTTTTTTTTTTTTTTTTTTTTTAAAGTCTATTAAAAATATTTAGGCCAAGCCCCTCATGTGGCTGGACAAGGTTTGGCAGCAGCCACAGCTGCCACGAAGATGGCATCTCTCATCTCCAAGGGTCTATCGCCCACAAGGTGCCCGCGGTGAGGTTTTGGAACTCAAAATTCAGCTCTGTGACCGCTGCGGTGGCCACGGGCTGGAGAAGGACAGGGACATGGTGGCAGCTGGGAATAAAACCCCCACAGCCAGCATCCCACCACACTTATGCTATGGAGACACCAAACCCCTGCTAGCCCCCAGGAAGAGAGAAGCCACCTCCGCTGGAGGTGGGACAATGCAAGCTGCCACGGAGAGAGACACCGATGCCACCGTAATTTGATTTGAAATAGAGGTGACAGAAGGCTGCTTGATAAACACTTCCAAATTAAGCGGCTTTGTGTCCTAATCGCTCTGGCGATCAGCCTCACAGCAAAATCTCTGCTAAAAGGGATTTGAAATCAATAAAATTAGTCGACTAGTAATTAGCTGTAGTCCCAGTCAAACCAGCAAAGTTGTTTTTCTTGGCGAGAGTTGGCTCCCCGGACCCTGGCCCGGCAAGGAAAAACCCACCAACGCATCTGGGCACCCAGGCATCCCCCGGGAACGGTCCCTGGGTGCTGGCAGAGCCCCTGCATGGGGACACGCGGGTGCTGGGAGCAGCCACCAGCTCTGCCTGTTTATTTACCAGCCCCGAATAGGAAAAAACAGCTGTGAATGGACGGCAGCCGGTAGCTGTTTACAGGACGTCGACTGTGGATGGGACTATACAATTTGTTCACTTCCTTTTCCCGGCGCACGACAAAACAATTAAAAAAAAAAAAAAAAGGCAAAAAAAAATCCCCCAAAAGCAATCGGTGCTGAACACCTGGGGGGGCAGCACGGGGTCCCAGATGATGACACCTTGGTGGCTCTGCTGATGGGGCAGACGGGAGTCCATAGAATTGTCTGGGTTGGACCTTTCAGATCATCAAGTCCAACCGTTAACCCAACACCGCCAAACCCACCACTGACCCATGTCCCTCAGCACCACGTCTGCCCGGCTTGTCAATCCCTCCAGGGATGGCGACTCCACCACTGCCCTGGGCAGCCTCGTCTAATGCTTGACAACCCTTTCGGTGTAGAAATTGTTCTCAATATCCATCCTAAACCTCCCCTGGGGCAACGTGAGGCTGTTTTCTCTTGTCCCATCGCCTGTTCCTTTGGAGAAGAGACCGACCCCTCGCGCTACCCCCTCCTTTCTGGGAGTTGTAGAGTTCCATCCCCTCCGCTGCCTCTAAACTTGAGGTTGGACCAAAGCTGGCTGGCCAAGACAGCAAGGCTCAGCTTTGCTGCTGCCTGGGGAGAAAGAGAGTATTTCAGTGCATCTCGCTCGAGGGCGGGCGGTTTTGTGCCATGACCGCACTGCTGGTAGCCACAGCCCGGCTGGTCCTGGGCAAGGGACACAGTGTGGCCGGACGCAGGATGGAAGGGCTGGAATGAAGACAGCGGCTTGCCAGGACGTGCTCCCCAAACCCACAATTTGAGGGACGTAGGGGTGATCCCTGAGGACGAGCACCGCTGCGTACCTGCCCCCCAACAGCGAGGTGCCAGCTCTGCCCGGAGGGACCCAAAGCCACCGTGTCACGCCCCAAGAAGGGGATGGAGCCACGCAGCCCGAGAAGCTCAGAGCTCTCCAGGACCCAGCGCAGTCCCGGCCCCTGCCCCTGCGTGCTGCCGGCTTCTCAACCCGGCCAGGAGGAGCTGGTGGCACAAGCGAATGCTCCAGACCACGATAACCCGGAGAAGTGGAGGGCAGTGATGCCGTCCTCCAGACCAGGCACCCGCAGTGGGGACACACAGCTGCGCCGAGACGTTGAACAAATGGGTCATCTCAGAGCCCTACAAGATTTACGGGGCAGCCTCTGCTCCTTTATCTTAGTGATGACGAATGGACCGAGAATGCAAAGCCAAGACAAGCGCATCCACCCCGCGCCCGTCCCCAGGGAAGCACCCACTGCTGCCTCCCCCCTCCCCAAACGCGCACTCAGGGATAATTTTTGACTTTAAAAAAAAAAAAAAAAAGCTGATGCCACCTATTTGGTGATCATTAATTCCTCCGCTCAGCATCTGTTCTGGCGTCTCCCGTGCCGTGTTCTGGTTCAGCAGTTTCTGCACGGTCCACACTCAGAACTGGGGTTTAGGAAATGTTTGGGGCTGGGGAAAGACGGGAGCGGGGAAAGATGATCCGTCCCCCATTGGCTTTGGACGAGGGATGAGTACAGGGAGAAATTAAATTTATAGCCAATACCAAAAAAAAAAGCAAGCCAGAAAGAGGGGAAAAAGAAACAAAGAAGTACTTTAGCTTCTCCTGGTCTTTTGGAAGATGGTTTGGGAGATGATGCACGTGGCGTTTCAAAATGAAGCTGCATTCCCAGCTCCTGCCGTGGGACAGGACATGGCTCAGCTGGAATGGCACAGCAACCTCTCTCCAAGGACGGGGCAGGCTCCAAGGCATCCCCAGGACGGTTTCGGGGGTGCTCGGGTGACACCCCAGAAGAGAAAAATAAGTGTATAAAACTGCCCAGTACAGGGGAGAGGAAGGTTTGAAAAAGAAAACCCAACAAGTGTTATTTGCAGACCCTACAGGAAGGTCGCCACTGCATTTTGGGAGTGGATTTTTGGTAATCAAAACGAGAGTTTGCCAGCTTAAAGTCAGAATTAAGGAAATAAATCACCCGGACCAGCTCAAACCTCATCAAGGCCTTGCAAAACAACCGCACATAGTGCTGGCGGTGGGACAACGCTGCACCATGGTACAGCCACCACCGGTGTCTGCAGCGCTGCCAAGGACTGGACCCACAGTCCCGTGGTCCACGGCAGCACCGAATTGCTGGGCCGCCCTCTCCCCGGAGGACAGGCCAAACTGGACGGCATTTATTAAACTAACAAAAAGCCAGTGAGACCCAGTGATTGTGCGTTAAAAAGAGCGTGGGCAGCAGGTGGAGGGAGGTCATCCTCCCCCTCTGCTCTGCCCTGGGGAGGCCACAGCTGGAGTGCTGGGTCCAGTTCTGGGCTCCCCGGTTCCAGAAGGACAGGGAACTGCTGGAGAGGGGACAGCAGACGATGAGGGGCCTGGAGCATCTCTGTGCTGAGGAAAGGCTGAGAACCCTGGGGCTGTTCAGCTGGAGAAGAGCAGACTGAGGGGGATCTCATCACTGCTCAGCAAGAGCTAAAGGGTGGGGGACAAGACGACGGGGCCAGACTCTTCTCAGTGGTGCCCGGGGACAGGACGAGGGGCAACGGGCACAAACTGGAACACGGGAAATTCCATCTCAACATGAAGAAAAACTTCCTTCCTTTGAGGGTGGCAGAGCCCTGGCACAGGCTGCCCAGAGAGGTGGTGGAGTCTCCGTCTCTGGAGACACTCAAAACCCGCCTGGACGTGTTCCTGTGCCACCTGCTCTGGGTGACGTGCTCTGGCAGAGGGTTGGAGGCGATGATCTCCAGAGGTCCCTTCCAACCCCAGCCAGGCTGGGATTCTGTGATTCTCTGAAGGCAGCGAAGCCACCGGGCCCCCCGAGTGCAGGGAAGAAGCCCACTCCCTCCAGCGGGACGGGATGGAGAGCAGAGACGGTCCTACCTCCCAGCCCCTAGGAAAGCCAGCGAGATGCCACAGGGAGAAAGAAAACAAACCTGTGACGACAACCAGAGGGAAGAAAATAAACTTTAAAGCTCAAAACATTTCCCCCAGCTGTAAAAACAAAGGCACAGTGATGACCAAACAAGAGCACAAAGAAGCAGCATGAAAAGGGGACGGAGGACAACACGGGGCTTGACCAGTCGGTGCTTTCAAAAGGGACGAACCCACCACGTCCCTTGTCCCCAGCCTCTGTGGGACAAACCTCCCCATGTCCCTTGTCCCCAGCCTCCATCCAAGCTCAACAGCCCAACGGCGCTCTGCGAGAAGTGGGATGTCAAGGAGGGCCTAAGGAACAAAAGCGCAGGGAAACAGGCCAAGAATAACATCGGTTTGAGTCAGACCGGTAACAGGTGTCAGAGAATTCGCTTTTTCTTTGCTAGCACCTTGGATCAACGCGTGTTTCGGAGGAGTCAGAGAATCGTTATGATTGGAAGGGATTCTTAAGATCATTGAGTCCAATCCTCAACCCAACACTGCCAAAACCGCCACTAAGCCATGTCCTCAGCACCACGTCTGCCCGTCTTTTAAATATCCCCAGGGAGCAGCTCCGCTGGCCTCCTCGTGGATGGAAACAGAGCCCAAATGTGAGGTGGCAGTGGGAACCCCATTGCCACCGGTCAGCCAGCCCTGTGGTCCCACTGCTCTGGGACATGGCAAAGCAGGGCTGCAGGGACTGCAGAGAGAGGGTGAGAGAAGCATGAGGGGCTGCCCCACATCCGAAGGATAAGCCCACGACTGGGGATAAGCCCATGGCTGGGGATGAGCCACCTATAGCTGCTGGGAGCAGCTCATGATAAAACCAACCGAGGAGGAGGCGGCTCAGATTCCACCCTGCAGGACCCCCTTACCAGGAGGGTGCTATGAAGCCCCTTGGCACGGGGCCCTCCCCAAACTGGTTTTTGACAGGAGGCTGGAGAACACACTCACCCACCACAAGAGGAGACAGTAAATCTCAGCGTAGGGAAACGCGGCGTTGGACACCTGCAGTGCCACCCTGCCACCTCCCCAGCTGTCCTTCAACCCAAGCTCACCGAATGCTGCTCCTCACTATTTCCAGGCATGAAACTTAACTAAATATGAAAACCCCGGGAGCTATGAGGAGTTACATCCTTGGCCCGAATCCCAGACTCGTGCCCCTCAGAAGCCCCCGCCTGAAGCCCATACATCCACCTATAGGACCTCCGAGGGCCCCAGGGAACCGCAATCCTGCAAGCAAACTCAAACTTGAAGACAGCCCTGTAGAGAACTTTTACTCATGTTCTGCATCACATGCATTCAACAACATCAACATGTTTGCTACCACAAAACAATTTAAATTCAGTAGATACAGGCTTATTCACAAAGCAAGAGGTTATATTCCATTAAACAGAAAGCTTTGGGGAGAAGAGCGAGAGTAAATCCACATCCTGTTTTTTCCAGCTCATTTATTTTACCACGAAGTTGCACACTCATGAAAGATGCAGACACTCGACACTAACGCACGTATTGTTGTCCAAAGAAAGAATTCATTTTGCTGAGCGCGCACAGCAGCCCGATGCCAGCGAGGAATGAAATACGACGGCTGTGGGTCCCCCGAGACACTACGTATTGACCTTTCGTATTTCACAGGCAATTGTGTATTTTGCACATCCACGCAGATGCACGGAATAGGCACATACACCCCCACTACTTTACTTAGAAGCATATACCTCTGTTTCCGCTCTGATTTGCATCTTTCCAAGTATTGTTTGATTTGCAATGTAAAATAAAATTACGGTATCAGAGATGCAACCAGAACACTGTCCTTTTGCTGGGGACTAGAAATCTTTCCCCACTTTGTTTTTCATTACTCACCGAGCAACAAAATAGGGGACAAAAGCCTGTCTACTTATCATGGAGTCACAGAATGGTTTGGGTGGGAAGGCACCTTAAAGCCCACCCAGTGGCACCCCCTGCCCTGGGCAGGGACACCTCCCACCAGCCCAGGTTGCTCCAAGCCCCGGCCAACCTGGCCTTGAACCCCTCCAGGGATGGGGCAGCCACAGCTTCTCTGGGCAACCTGGGCCAGGGGCTCACCCCCCTCACAGCAAACAGTTTCTGCCTCACATCTCATCTCAATCCCCCCTCTTCCAGTTTCAAACCCTTCCCCCTCGTCCCGTGGCTCCCCTCCCTGCTCCAGAGTCCCTCCCCAGCTTTCCTGGAGCCCCTTTAGGGACTGGAAGGGGCTGGAAGGTCTCCACGGAGCCTTCTCTTCTCCAGGCTGAACCCCCCCAGCTCTCTCAGCCTGTCCTCCCAGCAGAGGGGCTCCAGCCCTCCCAGCATCTCCGGGGCCTCCTCTGGCCCCGCTCCAACAGCTCCGTGTCCTTCTGCTGTCGGTGCCCCAGCGCTGGAGGCAGCACTGCAGGGGGGTCTCCCCCGAGCGGAGCAGAGGGGCAGAATCCCCCCCTCGCCCTGCTGCCCACGCTGCTGGGGATGCAGCCCAGGCTGCGGGGGGGTTTCTGGGCTGCCAGCGCACGTTGCCGGGGCGTGTGGAGCTTCTCACCCACCGACACCCCTTTATACCTGACAAAAAAAACCCCAAACCCAAAAGTTTGCAAGGGAGATGTTTCAGATCAAACAAAAAGCCTTTCCTTGGCGGCTTCCCCAGCTGCGTGGAGCGAGCAGTGCCAGTCGTGCATCCCTGCCACCACCGCGCTCCGGCGCCAGCAGGTAGGCAGCCCAGAGGCAGTTAAAAATTAGACAAATTAAAGACCGTTTCCAAATAATGTGGAAATTACGTGGGTAAACGGCCAAGCACGCACACACACAATCACAGTGGCCTTGGTAGTTTATTTGTAAGGCTTCTCTTACCGGGGAGAGGGATGGTGGTTAATGACTTGTATGCTTTATTGCTAACGAGCCAGCACTCACGCTGCAAACTTCCCTGGAGCATGGGGGAAAAACAGATCCCAAAGGGCAAAGGAAGGCTGAAGAAAAAAAGCACATCCAGGAGCGTTTATTCTGCACCAAAAGGCATGTGTTGCAATCCCGCGGGGCGCTGGGTGCCCCGCCGGCAGCGCAGGATGCCCCGGACCGCACAGGATGCGGCCGCGGGGCTGGCTAGGATAACTAACGTGTTCCCCGAGACGATGATTCAGCCCACAGGAAGGATCATCTAAGAAGAATTGTTCGACACAATGAGAAAAACTTTCCCAAACAAAGTGTTCTCAACACCACCTGCCTCCCTCGGCGGGGCTGGGGCAAGCCCTCCGCTCCAGCTTTTGTTTGCAAATAACTTCAAGACTGTGGTCGCTACAACAAAGGTTCGTCTTTTTGCTTTCTCCTCTCCCGCGACAAGCGTCGCGGAGCACGCAGCGGGCTCACGGCTGCCATCCTGGCCCATGAGAGCAAGCTGGTGGCCAACACAGAAGCCACCAAGACCTCTCTGATGCCGAATCCCCCGGCCAGGCGCAGTTACAGTGCTGGAATTGCGGGATTGCAAACTTCAGTAGCTGAAAATGCCCCACATACACAGGTCGGGCTTACTAAGGCATCCCTAAAGCAAACCCCGGTGCCAGCAGTCCACACGGTACGGAGTGTTGGGGATAACTGCATGCACAGCCAAGCTCTCCCTCCCAGGGACCAGTTCTTACAGAATTCGGTCAACACGACGCAGCACGGCGAGATATTTACCTTAAGAACAGTTTAAGGACAGATGTGACCTATTTAGAGCTCTGCCAAATATTTCCATAATTGAATATACCATCGATTATTTAAATTGCATTAAAAAGGGCTGTATTCGATCTACTCGCTACTAAGAAACACCATTTCCAAGAACCACGACTCTTTTTTTTTCCTCTTTAAATATAAACACTTCAAGATGTTCACTCATCCCTTCCCCTGTGAGGAATCCACATCTTTGCCTAACCATACTCCATACCCCAAATTCCCCTCGCTCCCCTAAAGCCAAAAGGACAACTCACAGGTAGAGGTTGCCTGAAAAAAAGATACAAAATCACCAGCTTTTGTTTTAAGGTCTACAGAGGCTTATGGTGTAGATGGCATAGAGCCCATCAGGCAAGGTCTCAACCAGCCTCTTGACCTCAGGAGAAACCACTCATGCACTGCATCAGGGGTTTAGGCTGTCCCTCAGCCTCCAACACCCTGTTTCTAATCACATGTCAGCCAGGGGACACCAAAAAGTTGCTCCAGCCCCTTGTGCCCTGGTTCCCCTTGTCAGTAAAACCGGATCACAACACCCATCTCCAGGCAGCACCCTTCCCAGGACAAGAGGAAACGGCCTCAAGCCGCGCCAGGGGAGGTTTAGGATGGATATTAGGAAAAATTTTTACACGGAAAGGGTTATCAAGCATTGGAAGAGGCTGCCCAGGGCAGTGGTGGAGTCGCCATCCCTGGAGGGATTGAAAAGCCGGGCAGACGTGGGGCTGAGGGACACGGGTCAGTGGTGGGTTTGGCGGTGTTGGGTTGATGGTTGGACTTGATGGTTTGAAAAGTCCCTTCAAACCCAGACGATTCTATGATTTTATTAGCCCAAACGCAGGCGAAGAGATTAAGGGACCGAGGTGGTGGCGGTGGGTTGGTTTCTTAAAAATCGAGACCTGTCACCTGGCCTGGATCAGTAGGCAGACAAGCATCTGGGGCTAGCTCAAGGGAACGAACAGGAACGGGGGGGACAGGAATGGAAGGGACAGGAACAGCGAGTGGCACAGCTTCTACCAACAACAGCATGGATGTATCCTGTGTTAAATCAGCCATGGAGGTACGGTATGAAGCATCCAGCTCAGGCTGGGATGTGTCAACCTCAGCAGATACCTACTTCTGGGCTCCTCCTGCACTGGGTGGGACTACAACTTGCATGGCCAACAAGGACATTGCCCATCCTTACTGTCCCCTCGCCAACAGGCTGGGCACACCGAGCCCTCCCTCCATAAACCTCACGGCAGGTCCCCCGCTGCTGACCTTCACGACAGCTCTCCCTCTTCCCGGGCAAACACATCCATACCACAAATGAAATGCCAGTAGATGGCACTCAACGTGTAGCACGGCTCCTCTGTTTTCTGGGACTTACCAACAGCTTTTTCCTGTGTGCACATTTCAAACGATTTCCTGGGTGCAACTTAAGCATCACTTAACGACGGCTGGCAGGAGCTGGTCCTCCTTCGTCTGATCTCGCACGCTGAACAGCAAAATAACTCTAAAAAAAACCACCGCACACTTCCTACGAAGCCCCATGAAGATGTCACGAAAGCGGGTTTTATTCTTCTGACTATGACAACACTAAGGAGCAACATTTCACCTAATTTACATCTTTCACGTTACCCTGGGCATGCACCGGCCCATGGCTGGGGTTGCGGACGGGTGACGCAGCGCTGCCGGGAAGGGGGGCAGTGGGATTTCTCCCCCTGCTCTGCAGCCAGCGCGAGCATCCAGCCTGGCTTCACACTCGGCGGCCAAGCCCTTTCAATGCTCCTCACATCAGTGCTCTGCGCTATTCAGAGGAACAAGCTGGAGACAAAAAGAGACCAATTAGATTATCTTGTCTGTCTCTCCTCTACATGATGTTTTGTTTCCCAGTGCTTTTGTCTAGACAAGCAGTAACACTTATCAGGAACGCCAACAGAACTGTCTAGTAAAACTCACCATTAAGAAGTTTCTCTGATATTTTGCTTAAAGTTTGCTTTCTCTTAACTACCAGAAGCTCAAAGGAACTTTTTCCCCCCATGAACAAAAAGAGCTGTGCCGGAGCCCGACCCGTAAGTACTGAAGCTCTGGTTGTCTGAAGGGGGTTAAAAACCTGGAGCTTCCCAGATTGTTGGGATGGTGAGAGCCAAACCAGGTGGCTCCCGGCAGCCCTGGGAGGAACGCTGCGTGTGCTCACCAGGAGAAGCTGCTGCCCCGCAGAAAAGCAGCAGCATTTTCAAATTTTGGAAAGAATATATATGTATAAAAACGAGGAAAGAAAACCCCTAAAATCCACCTCTAGCCTCAGTACTGCAAGGAAAACCCTGCAAAGGTGAAGGACCAAAATCATCGCCGAAGGACCGGATTGCCGCCAGTGCACCAGCTCTGCTGGCAGCTCCCACCTCCGCTCCTGGGGACACCCCGGCCATGGACCACGCTCCTCCAGCTCCTCGCCACACCGGGTTCATGAGGGGGTTCACGGCACTGCAGCACTCGCTGCTCTGGAAGGAAAGGGCCCTTCTCGCCCTGCATTTATCTTTAGCAAGGTCCGGGGCACACCGGACTTTCCAGGGGCTGCTGAACGTGTAAGAGAGCAGGAAACCCAATGAAAATCAGTTCCCCATTTGGAGCACAACGTGCCCCAGAAGCCCCCAAGCCGGGGCAGGCCAGGACGGACGGGAAGAGGAAGACCTCGCCAGCACCAAGGGACCGCCAGCTCAGCTGTTTGCAAAACCACAGCTCCACACCTTGTGCTCTTCGGGTGAGGCGAGAGCCCCGTTTGCTTCTGCCACCGCGGCAGAAGGAGCAGCTCAGAGGCTGGAGGGGACAACTGCCTCCGTGTGACCTGTCTCAGCTGCTCCCCCAGACCCCAAAGGCAATCGAGGGGAAAACAAGCCGGCTGCAAACCTCTCCGGTGCCCAGGATCCATCGCGCTCAAGGGTTTGGCTGTGCAGCTCCTGCCCGTGCTGCTCTGATGGGGACGAGGAGCACACGTCTACCTCCGGTGACCTCGGGCGGGGGTTTAACTCTCTGCTGGGAAGTTAATTCTGGGCTTCCAGAGTTTCGTCCGTCCTGCCCATTCCCCCTTATCTCAGCAGCATCCCAAAGCCTCAGCTGCTCCCCGGCATCCCCGGGGGAAGCCTGTCCACTACGAAGCACGCAGCATACTGACTCGCTTAAACACCAACCCGCATTTAATTAAAACTAAGCGGTGTAGGTTTCACACCTCATTTCAAAGCAGGCACCGTTTGTAGTGATTCAGATAAACTGGTTTCTCTCAAGTTAAAACCAGATATGCACGAGCCACTTGAATTAAAGCAAGACCCTCTCCAGAGAGCTGGGCATCAGTTCAACTCGTTTCTAAAACCAGCTGAAATTAGAACCATCCCACAAGCCCCTTATAGGGGGAGGAAACCTCGCAACCAGGTTGTGTCACACACCCGGCTACGGCAGTTGACTGTGCCAGCCCCCGGCTCCCAGCACGGGGACCTCGGGTCACCCCCTCACTCCAGAAACCCTCGGGTAGCAATTAACACCATTGTGTGCCGGAGCCAGCATCCAGCTACCCACCCTGCTCCTCTTGCCGTGCCACTCGCCGCAGTTTGCTTTAATAGGTTTTAAGGGACTTAGATGTAGGTTCCGGGGGAAGGCCGGGAAGCGGCAGAAAAAGATGAGCTATTCTTGCAGATCCATGCCTCTTGCTCCCAAAACAGGAGCCTGCGTCCTCAAGCGACGTTAACGCTCTCCGCTCCTGCCCAAAAGCGGAACGGTACTGGAAGGCAGGCACTCAGAGCGTGGAGAGGAGGAGAGAAGGATCCCTGAAGACCTCCAGCCTGACACTCCAGCCCACCTACCTCCAAATCCCTCAAGAGCAGAATTCCCAACTGATCCACTAAGAATTATTCCCTTCGCGCTCCATCCTCCCACCCTCTGCCAAAAAATCCCAGCGTCGCCAGATGTCTGGCAGAAAGACCTACCCCAAGACAGCTTGTTCTGGGATGCCATGTCCACCGAGCAGCCGGCAGCCGAGGAGCTCAGCACCCCTGTGCCGAGCGGTCCGAGCCCCAGCCCGCTCCTCCCACCCGCCCAGGAGCACCGGGGAGGAGCGCAAATCCCGGTTCCTCCGTCCCTGCCCACTCCTGCCTGCCTGCCTTTGTTTGGGGGACTATAAAGGAGTTCACTCTAAGGACAAGCAGAGGCAGTTAAAAGAAAGTTAACGAGGTTCATGGAGTGGATTAAGTTTACCGAGGGATTTTATGATGCACTGCCCGGAGAGCAAAGAGCAATCCGGCAGCATCTCTTCCAGACCTGGTTCGCTCCCAGCCTGAGAGCACCCCGAGCCATAGGAAGCATGGGGGGCAAACTCAGAAAACCTCACCTGTGTGCCTCAATTGTGCTCTTATCCGCAGATTTTACCTCCTTAACACAAGCCCTTTTAGGGCCTTAGCTGCACCCCTCCTGCTAGCGGAGCTCCCCAGCAAGCCTGCAGCAGCGGCTCCTGGAGCAGTTGTTTGCCCTCTAACAAAAGGCATCTCCACCCAGTCCTGCGCGGCTCTGTTGTGGTGATACAGGGTATTTCTTTGGCACAGCCCTGGTCACTGTTTATTGTCTTGCTTTCCTTTATCTGCAGATCTCAAAGCATTTTATAAATGTTAAACCTCAAAGCCTCTCTAGGGAACAAAACTGTTTCTAGCTATTGTACATATGGAGAGACTTGCCCAAAAATTAGGGCAGAGCTGGAAATGCAGCAGCAGAGACCAGTGCTGAGACAGTCACTCTTGGCACAACATAAAGCGACACAGATTATCCCTTAAATACCTGCGTGGACAGACACATCTCCAGTTATTAACCCACGTGTTGTCGAGCCACCTCCTGGAACGAGCACTCGTGCTCACCAGGTCGAAAGCTTTGCACGCTGGAGCGCACAAAAATCTTTACAACTGGCAATCCAAACCACAACGTCTCACTGATCTCTCAGTTTTCTTCTTTGGGTAAAAAAGCACCAGTCCTACAGTTTCAACTGTTTAGAAAATTATTTAAAGAAAACAGAACAAAAAACCACAGTGCTTTTAAAAATACAAAGCAAGCTGGGGGAGAAGTGCTGTTCTCGATTTTGGAGCTGACCCAGAAGGGCTGGAAGAGGCAGCGTGTTGTAGGAGATGCTGATGCTCAGCCCTCCTCGCCATGTGGCACGTGTCCTGCTCTCAGAGGTCCTGGGCTCCAGTGGTTTCACAGTGGGGAGCATAAGTCACAGCTCCCTGTCTTTTTCCTCGGCTTTGTTTTCCACACACTTCAGCCGAAAGGAACCTGAGGAGTGGCGGGGAGCGGGAATTTGGTGCCATCCAGGCTCAGCTCTTCCCACTGCTCCAGGGAAATGTGGCGGTGGGGAATCATCCCAGCACTTGACTTGGGAGATCACTGCCTGTAGACTCCAGCTAGGGGAGAAAACCCAAATAAGTGAGTGTCTGGGCTGGGAAGGAGCCAGCACAAGGGTGCCTTAGCCAGGGAACAGCAGCTTGGAAACCTCAGAGGAACGAGACCAGGCACCAGCGGGAGGCAGCCCAGCAGCCGGCACAAGCATCCTCTTGGATGCACGAGCTCCTGCGCAACCCGAAACGGCTCCACTTGGCTGTAAAGGCTTTGGGACCAGCTCTTACATGAAGCGGTTTCAGTGCCTGGCCCAAGGGACCTCCAATTTTGACTGCAACAAGCAATCTAGACATGACCCCGAAAGTCTGCTGTGAGCTCATGGCTCTGGACGTCAGTTCCCTGAGATGCCTCAATTCCCAGGCCCTTCATGGACGACCCAAGCCCAGGATCTCATGCGACACTCCGGTGGTTTCTGACCCATACCTAGTGCTCTGCACCACAAGAAACCTGGAAAAGCAAACGCAGCTAATAAGAGCATGTAAAAACCCCACAGGACAGAACCGAGGACTCATTTTCCACTCCGAGCTGCTCACACCTGAGTGGCGTTTCCAGCACGGCACAGCTCCATTTGAATCATTCGTGCTTCCCTGCGGAGCCGGGCAATTCCTGGAAACTCAGCGCAGGGAGAGCAAGACCTCTGTGCCGTTAGCCCAGAGAAGGGGGAGAACCGGAGACAGACCAAGCAACCCCCAGCCCCTTCCACCGCTTCCCCGCAGCCCCGCTGGGGAAGGGTCCAGAGCCAGAGGGGCTACGAGGCAGCTTTTACCAACGGGGAGAGGACAAGCAAGGGCTCGCAGGCACCTCGGCTCGAAACAGCAGCTTAAAAATAAACGAGCACTGAAGTTTTGAGTTCTGAACTAACAGAAACTGAGAGGACTTCTGCAGGATCTCTGCTGACCACAAGGCAGCAAAGGCTCCTTCCTCTTCAGCTGTTTCGCCCCCGGGTCGCTTTTGCAGGTCGTGGCTGCAGCCGCTCTAACCTCAGCGGCTGCTCGTTACATCACGGCCGAGAAGCAGCTAACGAAGGAAACGCAGCCGGGACGGGCTCTGCTGAGGCTCCACCTCAGAGCATCCCACTTGGCCAGAAGGAGAATTCGACTCAACCAAACCCAAAGCTGGGCTCTTACGCCTCAGCTTCAAGCAAGAAGACCCAAAGTGGACCGGGGCTGTTTGGGCAAGGAGGAGCCGCGGCCGGCAGCCGTCGGGGCCCTGGGTGTTGCTCCCCAAGGAAGCTCAACCCGCAGGTCCCTCCCAAAAGTTCAGGTCGGCTGAGTTCAGCAAACCACCCACCCTGACCCTTCTCTCCACTCTGCACACCTTTATTTCCCACCGATTTCCAGGGAAGAGCTTAATTAAAACTGTGGTCGCTGCTGGGCCTTGCAATACCAACAGTGACTTAGATGCAGGCAGATGGACAAAGAGGAGGAGGACAAGAACCGGGAGAGCTCCAGGATTTAGGGCGAACCCTGCTCAGATGGAACCACTGCCATGAGGCAAGCACACACAAGGACAGGAGCTCAGGACCCGCTTCTTCTGTGCCCACCACTGCCACCTCCCCAGGGCTAGATGCGTCGCTTCCCCCAGCGTGGAAATGGCTTTTGGCCTGTGCAGCTGAGGTGATACCTTTGGATCGCCCCAATTAACACCATCACAGGGGCAGAGACAAAAAGGCTGCATGGGAGGGCAAAGGTGCAATCCTGTGCTGGTGGCCTGGACCGGACCGACCCCGCACCTGGGTTCCATGTCGTCCCTAGGCTCCCACAGCATCCCGAGGCACCCACGGCATCCCAAAGTGTCCAGCGCAACTCCTGCAAGTGCACAGATGCTCACCCTCCCGTTAACGGCACTGCTGGAGCCTCGTGCCTTGGTCCTCAGCACCTGCGCGGCCGGTGAGAGCTGCTCGTGCCATCTGGAGGTGCCCCAGCCCTCCCGGGCCACAGACCCCAGCTTTTCCCAGGAGAGTTTTTAAGAGTTAAAGCAACACCGGTAGTGGGATTGTCAGCAGCACAAATGCACAATTAGGAGGGGAAGATGTGGGGGGAAAGCATCCAACTGGCGAATATAATACTTGGAAGGAAAAGCAGATTTTAAAAAAAATTAAAAATGAGGGGGTGGTAAAAAAAAATCTCAGGAAGTCATCTAGTCATTCCTGCTCTTTGCTGAAACAATAGACTCGGGATGCTGGCTAAGTTATAAATAATCCTGCTGGCTACACAACACAAATACAAGACAGGAGCAGGGTAACTATCGGCCCGATGGAAAGTGACTCACTACCTTCTTACAGCATACCCAAAGAAGGGCAAACACCATGGCCCTGCTCCCGCTCCACAGCGCCATCCCGGTGCGGGGGCTCCACCAGCAGGTACCGGGACTCCACCAGCTGGTACCCCCGCCCCGGGAGGGATGGAGCAGCTCGGTGCTTCGGGAAGGCAAAGCCTGTGGGGTTCCGAGACTCCCTGTGTCCCGGCGGCTGTCTCCAAACCAAAGCAGACTGCACAGCCTGACACTGGGGGACCGACGGCAAGAAAAGCACTCAAATTGGGGAAAATAATGGGAAGCCACTAACTCCGCAACATCCTTCTCTTTTTAGAAAGGAAGTTGCCATTGCGAGACGACTTGGTTGAGCTGTTTTCCAGATCGCTCCTCTGAAATCTGAGAGCGAGCACGGAGGTGAGCAAAGCCAACGCGCCTCGAGATGCTGGCGAAACTGCCCAAGGTGTGCGCGAGTCCTGCCCCAAACGCAGCACGGGGGGACGTACACGGCCCCTTCGGCCTGGCAGCTCTCATAGGGAAGCGAAGACCCACCTTTTTGGGCAGCCAGAACAACCCTGTGGCTGCTCCGGGTCCATGGCCGACCACGGCATGGTGCATGAAGCGCAACAACCCTCACTGCAGGACTGGGGTGCCACACACACAGCCATGGCAGCAAAAGCCCTCGTGCCAAGAGTAACTGAGAAAGGGAAAGATCTTCCCAACTGGAGATTTGGACAATTTGGAAGTGACATAAATTCTCCTTTTTTTTAAAAAAAAAAAAAAAGCTGGGGGGAGGGGGGGGAAGAGCTTCCTGACTTGTTATTCCATTACCCAAATCTGGAAATGTAATCATATTAGTTCAGCTGCATTAACACAACAAAAAACCCCAACAAAAAACCCCAACAAAAACTGTCTTCAAGATTGAACTGATCTCCAAGAGGCCAAGAGAAAGGAGAACAAAAGTCAGAAACCTGTGGCAACCAGCTCCCCCTGCGAGCACCACGGCCAGCCCAGCACCCGAGCCATCCTCCGACGACAGATTCACAGAGGCAGAGGATGTGAAATAATCAGGATACGAAGTGATTTTTAAGGGTTTTTCTTGCCAGGTAGGTGAAGCAAAAGGTCACCAAGAGCTGTGTGAGCACACCCAGCTCAGCAACATAATGCTGAGCTTGTTACAGAGCTTAACTCCGTTTAAATGCACCTCGGACGAGGAGAAAAGTCCAAACTCCAGCCAAGGGACAGTCCAGGCAGCCCTAAGAGACGCTGGGGATGCGCTGCCATGGACCCAGCCACCGCACGGCTCCTAAACCAGCTCTTCTTCCAGCGGCACAAGCAGCAGCGAGATGCCACCGCTCCTGTTTTAGGGTGGCCGGGGAATGCTGCCCCATGCTGCCGGAGAAGGGATGGCCGCAGAGACACCACGGCCCCAACTGGGAAGGGGCTTGGAGCTGCCAGCACTCCACAAACTAGAAATGAAAAGCCAAAGAAGCTTCAGCCCCCAGCTCGGAAGCTGTGGGCAGTGGAGTTTTAGCAAAGCCCCGCACACCCGGAGACAAGCCGAGCCACACCACCATCCGACAGCAGGCTGGGAAAACCGACCCAATAACCGTCCTCACACTCCTGTCGCGGACGCAACGGCGGCTCGGAGCCCGCACGGCCGGGCTGCTGGCTTGTCTTTTGAAGGAAAAGGCGCCTGTCGATATCCAAGTCTCACTTTAAGTCAGCAAAGGAGATTACAAACCTCCGAGGACAGAGCAGCCGTGGCTGAAACCCAGCAGCGCGGGGAGGCAGCAGGGTCATCTTCTCGGCCACCAGCGGAACTGCCACTGAAAACATGTTGCTTAAGAGTAAATCGAATCCCTCTCCTTCGCGGGGCTGGGGTGTTCTAGTGGCGTAGGAATGCCCACCCAGCCAGACAAGTTCACTTAAGGTTTTGGAGGAAAGGTGTGAACAGTTGGAACCATGATACAAGAAAGAAAGGAATCTTGCTTTAAAATGTTTTAAGAAGGAAAAGAAAACCAACCCCAAACCCAAAAACCCAACCACATGCGAGAGGGAGGCACATCCACCTTCCCACAGCCTCTCGGGCCATTCATCATTTGGATAAAATCCAGTTTCGCATTGAAATTCAGCTGGACTTTCAAATGCTAATATGAGGAGAAGAGCAACATATGGTAGAGGTTAGTACGTATTTTTCCTAATTAAATGGCATACTGCTGTTTTGTATAACAATGTTAACGGGGCATTAAGAAGCCTTTGGAAGAGAGACCACCTCACTTTAAAAAAAAAAAAAAAAAAGCAGAAGGGGCCCAGGACCTCCCCGCTCTCCGAGGAGCAGTGACACACACACCACCACAAGGATGGGTTTCGTCCCTTGTCACAGGCCGAACCACCCGTGTCCCCCTGGGTTGTCCAGGACAAGCAGAAAGGTAAGAGGTGACTGGCAACACCAGTGTCCTCCAAGGCTTGTCCTGCAGGAGTTTGCCTGGGTCTTCTTCCAGGTCAGGGCCATGTCAGGTTGTCCCCTGGAGCACTCCTGGATGCCACCATGTCTGCAACCAAAGAGCACCAACCAAAAAGCACCACGACGGAGACCCGGGAGGGCTTTCCGAGGGGGAAAAACCTTGCTGATTCCTCATCCCCAGGGGGCCAGGGATGAAGGGTGGGCAGAAGATGCTTCAAAACCCTTTGAGAAGGAGAGGAACAGCTCTGCCTCGACTGGTGGCCAGCGAGCTCCGGGCAGCAGCACCAAACCTGCTGCCTGCCAGTTCCCAGAGGTGGGTGCTGTCACCAAAGAAGACCCCCCCCCCCCAGCTCGCTGGCTGTCCCTAGTGCCCTGCAGCCAGGACACGGGCAGCGTCACCCACTTTCCTGGAAGGTTCTTCCCCTTTAGGACAGGCCAAGGTTTTATATACAACCGTCCTTTGCCCCGCTGGGTATGAAAAGCCCACCTTGGCAGGTACACGAGGTGCTGGGGGCTGCCCTTCTCCAGCCTCGTCCCCCCATGCTCAGAAACAAGGCCCGTTTATTTATTTTCGGTCCCTGTCTAACCGTAAAGACTCCCCTGCTAGAAAAAGCTTATGCCACATTAACTTCACCTCCCTCTTGCTCCTGACGCAATCTCCAGCTAAATTTAGAGGAAGACATTGCCTTAGGTCACTTTGGAGGTGGGGATGCGCTTCTCAGGGTTAACAGGCAGATGGACAGTATTTTTTTAGATTTTTCTCCCTGCTGGCTTTGGAGCTGGGCTACCTGGAGAGTTAATTGAAAAATTCAAGATAAAATAAAAGGGGGCAGATGTCCTGGGCTGCCTCTTTCCCCGCTTTAGTGGGGGAGCAAGGTGCTGTGAAGACATCCTCCTTCCAGAAACATTAATCATGGCAGCGAGAAGAGCATTAAAACAGCCGCTAAAAAAAATTCTTAAAAGCTGAATCAAGAAATCTTCACTCACAGTTCAGCATTTTCCTCTTCTGCTGCTTCTTTACATGTATTTCCACCCTGCGAGACCACCCCGCACAGACAAACACAGAATCTCTACAACCAGATGGCAAAACTACCATCCTACATCCCCAAACCCTGGTCAAATCGATTTTAAGATGGCAAAGACGCAACGGCCACAGCGGCTGCTCCTGCTGCGTCCCGGAGAGGACAGACCCTGGGGAGCCACCGACATGAGTCTTGTCCGGCTGTTTGGCTCCGATGGTTGTATCCTCCAGCACAAACACAGCGACAAACCCTTGGGCACAAGAGAGGCTTCAGACGCCTCTTCCACTTTGGGTGGGGAGGTCGGGTGTCCCCCCAAATCAGCTCCCTATGCCGCTGCTGCCAAGACGCACACGTTTTGGTGCCATGAGAGCTCTGAGCCCCAGGTGATGCCGATCCTCAGCGCTCGCTCTGCTCCCAGGCCCCCGTACAATTACGCATTCAGCACCACAATATATTTCACACTGTATTTCATGCCTCATTTGGCAACAAAATTAATTAAACTTTAAGTCAACACTGAAGGATTGCAGTACCTTTCTTCCCTCCGTGGCATATATAACTCAATTTGTTTAAGCTAATGCGTTAATCAAGACTTGCAAAGTATTTGGGAACCTTTGGGCAGAAGGGCCTCTGAAGCGTGCAGCAAGATGCTCTCCCCGCCGGCTGGTCTCCGCTGGGAGGTCCAGCAGGGGCACAAGCATCTGGCAGAGACCACACGCTGCCTGCAACCACCCTGTGGAAAAGTCCCACTTTCTTAAAATGCAATCACTCACCAACAGCGCTGGTCACCAAAGGGCCCCTGCATTCAGGCCAGCACATCGTCTTCAGGGGTTTTTGCAGCCCCTGAGATGCCCACTAGCTGTGCCAGCCAGAGGGGCCGGGACCGGCTGCAGAGGTGGGGCCCGTGCCAACCTCATGGAGTTCACCCAGGCCAAGTGCAGGGTCCTGCACCTGGGTCGGGGCAACCCCCAGCACAAACCCGGGCTGGGGGATGAAGGGATGGAGAGCAGCCCTGAGGAGAAGGACTTGGGGGTGTCGGTGGGGGAGAAGCTCCACACGCCCCGGCACCGTGTGCTGGCAGCCCAGAAACCCCCCGCAGCCTGGGCTGCATCCCCAGCAGCGTGGGCAGCAGGGCGAGGGGGGGATTCTGCCCCTCTGCTCCGCTCGGGGGAGACCCCCCTGCAGTGCTGCCTCCAGCGCTGGGGCACCGACAGCAGAAGGACACGGAGCTGTTGGAGCGGGGCCAGAGGAGGCCCCGGAGATGCTGGGAGGGCTGGAGCCCCTCTGCTGGGAGGACAGGCTGAGAGAGCTGGGGGGGTTCAGCCTGGAGAAGAGAAGGCTCCGGGGAGACCTTCCAGCCCCTTCCAGGCCCTAAAGGGGCTCCAGGAAAGCTGGGGAGGGACTCTGGAGCAGGGAGGGGAGCCATGGGACGAGGGGGAAGGGTTTGAAACTGGAAGAGGGGAGATTGAGATGAGATGTGAGGCAGAAATTGTTTGCTGTGAGGGGGGTGAGCCCCTGGCCCAGGTTGCCCAGAGAAGCTGTGGCTGCCCCATCCCTGGAGGGGCTCAAGGCCAGGTTGGCCGGGGCTTGGAGCAACCTGGGCTGGTGGGAGGTGTCCCTGCCCAGGGCAGGGGGTGCCACTGGGTGGGCTTTAAAGTCCCTTACAACTCTAACTATTCTACAGTTCTCTGATTCTATAGCCCACAACACCAAGTGGGTCACTGCCCATCCTCACCTCCCTGGTTGATCAGGTTCAGGCAACTGCTTGTATCCAGCAGGGCTGGTGGCCTGGGGAAGTGCCAGGGAAGCCCCAGCACCCAGTCCTGACACAGCCCAGGTCCCTTGTCCTTGCCACACAGGGACAGGCGGGCAAGCTGGTGCTCCTCCCTGCCACCCCCTCGCTGTGCTCCTGGGATTTCTCAGCTATTTGGAGGTGCTGGGAGAGGGCAGGATAATCCCAACCCACGCGGCTGGGAATCCAAGAGGCAGATCTGGGCAAACTTTTTGGCATAACTGAGACAGCTGCATCAGCTGCACATTCACCGCTGGCCCACTGCTCGCAGCCCTCTGTGCCACGGAGAGGGTGCTGGGCAGCCACCGGCGGGTGGGTGGGCAAACCCCCCCCCGGCTCCTGCGCCCAGAGCAGGTAGAACAGGCTGAGCAGAAGCGGTGAGGAGCCCCGCGCCAAGACAAAAGAGAAACAACAGCCAAGGAGCAGTGACCTGGGGTTCTCCCTGCACCCCGGGCAGAGGTACCGAACCCGCTCCCGGGAGCGCAGCGCGTTTTTCAGGCAGGGCCCGGCTCACGCCGCTGCCAGGGCAGGTTTCCAGCTGATGTCGGCAGATCGGCCCCGCTCCCACAATTAGCTAATGGTGCCACGCTGCTGCCAACGGGCAGATCAGCCCAGGTCAAACCATCACCTCGCAGCAGCCTCATGGACGAGGGGGTTTCCCGAGAGGGTTTCCCCTGCCCATCGAGTTTAGCCAACAGACTCTTCTCATGCTCAAAGCACTCAGAGACGCTCACGACTTTGCTCCCAAGACCTTGTGTCAACACGTCCTTCTTCCAGCCACAGTGGTAGATCACCATCCTCTTCCCTCTTGTGAAAATGTCGCTCGCGAGTAACATCATTACCCGGTTGGCTTCAGAGTCTGCTCTCGTGTTACAAGGGCTTTGAAAATATCACCTTTACCAGTGATTTTGGGCACTAGTGAGCAGAGAATATGCATCTATAGCATCCTTCAGCTGTGTTAACACTGGAGAATGTAGTGCTGGGCTAGAGGTGGGACCATCCAGAGTAATATAATAGCACTACGCGTTAAATCCATCCCCTTAAGACACCTATTTGCTGTCTCAAACTAAAAAACCCCAAATACTAAAATTGCAATTTGAGTTTCACTGTAGCTAAACATTAACAATGGAGATGCAATAGGCAGAGTGACTGGTCACACGCGGGACACGTGCTGGAGCAGGGCACCCTACGGAGCATGCAGAATTTGAAATTAGCAGCAGCAAGGTCCAGCAGAAACGCTTGCCAGACCTGCTGGGCCCCTTCCAAAGCCATCTCTCCCCTTTGGAAAGGGCACAACAAGCGTGCAAGGCCTCGAGCCGGGATGGGACGCTGAGCCAAAGGCAAACAATTCCAACCTCAGCCCCACACCAAGACGTGCCGCTCGGGCAGCCCTGCGTGAGCAGGATTCGAGGGGGGCTGAGGCAGAGCTGCTGCCCTCCAGAAGATCATCTGTAATAAGAGGACAGCAGCGCGAACAAGGCAACGACATTAGGCATGCGATTAGTACACAACCAGCTCCTCTTATTAGAAGGAAGGCAGGTGCTCGAGCTCGTACACGTTCTTTTGAAACGCAGAAGGTTCACTCCAGCTTCACATCAGCCTTAATCCAGGCAAGGCACATGATTTTTACATAAGATACACTCCTCTCATCACAACCCCTCGAGCAGGCACAGTTACACTCGTACTCAATTGCCTCATCAAGGGAAGGAAAAAGCTCTGCCGGCAGGAGATAGCTGTACTGCTTTAGCTCTTCTGGCAAAGTTAAAACTGTGTGCTTAAACAAGGTCTGTGTCAAATTTGCAGCTCCTAAACAAAAGCTGTCACTTATCTCAGTGCAGCTTCAGCGCTGGCACCCCCGACATTCCCCGTGCTCTTTCCTAGTTCAAAATCTCAAATCCAGCCAGGAAGCCTCTTCCCCAGAGTAGCAGAAGAAAAAACCAAACACCCCAAAACCCAAAAAACCTCTCCACTTCCACGCCCTGAAGTTAAACACCCACCAAACAGGGACCGGGTTGTGTTTGCCTGTCGCCGGGTGCTGGAGAAGCACCGAGCTCCTGGCAGTGCATCCCCAGTGGCACCATCACCCTTCTCCTGCTCTTCCCAGGCTCACTCTTCGCGTGTCCGTTAGAGACCAGCTGTGCCTCTAGCAGCAAATCCTCGCTCTCAGCCTTGCCGGAAAATTCAAGGAAAAAAAAATTTGAAGAGAGGTAACAGGGAGAGAGAAAGAAAGGCCGGCCTTCATGTTTCAACCTCACTGCAAAGGCGCAGGAGGAACCGCCACCCAGGTGGGGAAGCCCTGGGAGCAGGAACAGGAGGATCAGGGATGTAACTGGGGTGTGACGCTGGATTAATGGAGACAGGCGTGAAGACCTTCCCCTGCCACTTGTTTCCCCACATTCTGACCCGCATTCCCTGCCCCCAGCTTTTGGGCCCTCCAAGCCTTTTCTTCCAAACCTGTATCCTTGTTAACAGGATCCATCCCACAGGAAAAACAGGGAACAGAAAGGGGAGGTCAGACATCAGGAAGAAATCATTCCCTGCGGTGAGCCCCTGGCCCAGGTTGCCCAGAGAAGCTGTGGCTGCCCCATCCCTGGAGGGGTTCAAGGCCAGGTTGGCCGGGGCTTGGAGCAACCTGGGCTGGTGGGAGGTGTCCCTGCCCAGGGCAGGGGGTGAGACTAGATGATCTTCAAGGTCCCTTCCAACCCAAACCATTCCATGATTCTATGAAGGAGAACAGGAGCTTTCCGAAGGCAGAGACAAAAACAAGGCAGGAAACTGTTTAACGCACCTGACCAGCACGTGGGAGAGGAACTCCACTGAAAGTCCTCCAGGCTTTGTTACTGGCAAGGCTGGGGCTGCGGCACTGCAATACCCTGCGCACGCCGGCAGCAGCCTCCTACACCCCGGGAACGGGCTCTGCCGGCGGCAGGAATGGAAATGCTGGAGCAGCGGAGGGCTACAGGGATCGTCTCTTTCCAGGCCGACAACACCTGACAGCTTTGCAAGCTTGAGTTGTCCATGGAAAGGCTTTTTTTTTTTTTTAACCTTTGATAATGGCTAAAAAGTCATTTTTCCTTCGAAAGAAATGGTCACGCCAGCAGGCAGGCAAGTAAATTTTTCTGCTTTGACTTTTTTGTTGTGGTGGCTTTGTGTTTAGTGACAGTTTTGCAAGCCTGCTGTATGGGCACGCACGCAACCGCAACATAAACAAGCAGCCTGAAGTACGTACTTTAATGGAAACTGCCAGTTTTAAATATCAAGTCCCATATTGCGCACCTCATGTCTGCCTTTCATCATCTATCAAAATAGCAAGCAAAGCCCATCACTCCCACTTCAGCATAAGCAAAACATGTGGGAACTAGAGGCAGTTAGTAGGAAAACGTGATACATCCTTACTAATAAAAGCTCCTGTTTTCCTCACTGTGGTAAATAGTTGCGAATGCTATTCCGCAGCCTGAAACTCAACTGCTGACAGCGTGGCAACAGAAACGCTGTGCTTAGCTCTTCGTAACTCTTTAACTTCAGTGTTTTTACCGCAAACTCCGCAGCCGGGTGCTCCGCAAGGGAAGGGGAGCCCAGCTCCTGGCCGGGGCACCGACCCCCTCCCCGCCTGGGAGCTTGCTAACGCGGGGCCGCCTGCACACCCAAAATAATTAAATCTTCAAACAGCTCACCCATAGCACCAATTAAAGAGACAACCTCATCTTTCATAGAATTTATTACTTTCAGTGCTGTTGCCATAGGTATCCAAGTTTGAACGGTGTTTAAAGCGGGCTTTCAAAGGGGATACGGACTCACCTACCTCCAGGGAGAATGCATTTACTTTGTTCAGTAGACTATAACTTAAAATTTGTTACATGCACCAGCTTGTAGCCCTTTGAAAAGCTCCCCGCTTAGCCAGCTTCAAATGTATTTTATGAACTTGCCCCGATCAAAGCAATTCCCTCAACAATGAGCCTCATCTCGCCATCTCGCTAGCAAAAAAGCACTGAACAAATTTTGGGGGTGGAAATCACAGCACGGAGCGGGAAGGGACTCTCCCTTCTGAACCCACTTGAGCGATCCCAAGCGAGGGAGCTCCCTTCAGCACAAAGCAAGAAGGGAAAGACATTTAACGGTGAATTCATACGCTCACAAGGGAAGGAGAGGGGGGAAAAAAAATTAAAAAAGCTATTTTTTAGCAGAGCTTTTATTTGTCGCGAGCAGAATTATCTGTCAGCAGGAGGCTGCCCGGGCTCCTGTTTCGGCAGGACACAAACCTGGCATCCCGCACCGTTGCGAGGGGAGATGGCTGCACGCTCTCTGTATCAACCGGGGATGCAAAGCGCTGCTGAGGAGCTGCGGCACCTCGCACAGTCCCGTCCCTCTGTGGTCCCTCCCTGCTCCGCGGAGCCCCAGCCCGTTTGCCGAGGCAACGGCGCAGCTGGGCAGGCACCAACCCTGCCGAAAACACGGCAGCCACGAGGCGACAGCAATGCCACGGCCGGGCTGGGGAGAGACAATGAAACTCCTTCGCCTCCTGCCACTCCTACTGTCTTAATGTCAATTAAAAATGGTTATTTCCATGTGAAATTTCGCACGCGCGGTTTCCTGCTAGAGGCACAGTTTAATTAAACGCGCTGGGAGGGAGCTCGTTTCTGATCAGATTAGTCATTTATGAACTATGACATGGGGCGGGGGGGGACAGCGGACACAGTTTTAAATGTTTTGCTACTGCAAATAATAAACAAACAGTTTAGCGAGGGGACGGCGAAACCGCAGCCTTCTAGGACCAGGACAATAGGCGTACACTGAGCATCCCGGCTAAAATAAAACACCAGCGGCAAATGACACGGCTCACGCTGGAAAACACTGGTTGCAGCTCAAAGCCCCAGGAAGATCAACTTCCCCGCGGTGACCTATATGTGCTATAAATGCTGCAGCCAGGGTCGGTGTGACGTAAGCTCCATCCTAGTGGCAATTGTTGGGTTTCGCCTTGCCAAGAAAACGCAAAGCGGAGGTGCTGAATTGTCCATGCGGCGGGGTAGCTAAACCAGTTCCTCCCCGGTGCATTTAAGGACAGAAATGAGGGAAACAGCGGCAGAGCTTAAAATAAAACCAGGAGACAAATATAAAAGCAAAGGGATCTCAAAGCTGGAGGGCTTGCATTAACACTTTGAATTTTCCTGGCCTTGGAGAGAGAAACGGGGCCACCCGCACGAGTGCCAGCAGCTTGGCCAGGGCAATTATTAATTGTGATTTCAAAAGGATTTGAATTCAGGGCAATTTTATCACTGTGATTTTTCTAGTAGCGCTGTTGCAAATGACTGCGCTACCTTATTTGCCAGCTGGATTCTGGAAGCAAGAACCTCGTCTTGGCAAGTGGGGTGTTCTGGCTGGGAGTCAGCAGGGTCACCGCCTCGCTCCCTCCGCTCCCAACCTCCCCCGGGGGAGGAAAGAGCCTGGAGTTAACAGCTCCTCCGGAGGAGCAAAAAACTCCCAGCTACATACTGCCCCAGGATTTCCCCGAGGAGGAGGGAGATGAAAAGTGGGAGGCTTCGAATTCACATGTCCAAGGGTGGGCAGAAGCACGAAACACCAATTTCTCTGGCATAATAAACTGGCATCATAAACTGATGAGTTTATTATCTCGGGGTTACTACAATAACCCCAAATAATGAGATACTGGTGCTATGGTGCACACCAGCGCGCTAAGAGCCAGTGTCTGCTTCTCCTTTCCAGGCAGAGGGATGGCAGCGGAGGGGACACGCTGCACTATCTTTGTCAGGGGGCCAGGGATGCCGATTGAACAGGAGGGTTTGAAAAACATGAGGCCCATAAAGACGAAGGCTAGGCCTGCCTGCAAGGCGAAGAGATTTAGGGAGCTAATCTCCAGGTCCAGATTACAGCGTGGCTGGAGGCGCTCTGCTCCCTCTGCAAGTCCAGGTCCCCAAATCCATGGACCATCTGCTCTCCACCCTCTGACCACATCAGGGTTGGGGACGATTCGACTTCAAATCAAATTTGGAGCCGGGTGGCTGGCTATGCCTTTGGGGATGAACTAGGATCTGACTGTACCTTGCTCTCAATTAGCGAATTAAGCTAAACCAACATCAACAAACTCTGAAAACAACAACTGGCCGCTATCTAGGACCTAGTTTAGACACCTTGGATGCTTCTAACAGACGCAGTGCACCCGGGGACATGGCACACCTCCGTAACGTCTTACTGCAGTTATTCACCCCACCAGCAAAAATCAATTTTCAAGCACTGAGGAGCAGAGAGAAGTCACAAAGACGAGACACAAACCAAAAATGCCCCCTGCTCTCCACCGGCATTGCTGAGGATGACTGGCTGAGGGATAACTCCGCTGCTGGAGGAAGAGGCTTCCCCAAAACCAAGCCCCGAGCTGCATTTCCAACCTGGGATGCCAAAAGACGAAAGGACACAAGGACAAAAGAGCCGCCGCAGAGCCCGGAGCCTGGGACAGCAGCGATTGTGCAACCGCCGTCAGTGCCGTTGTATAACATCAGTCCTCTGTTTTTATGAACTGCTCACAGCCAGACTCAAAAAGCAGCAGCCCAGAGGAAGGGTGGTGTCAACATTACCTTTCACTCACCCGAAAGAAGAGAAGGGGAGGGGGGAGGAGAATAAAAGGTTTGGTGTCGTTTCGGCTGCTGTGCTGCCAAGCGGAGGGGGGTCCGGTCACTGTGCCGGCTGAACCGCAGGGCCCCGCTCCAGCCTCTCCTGGCTGGCCAGCACTGCAAACCCGGCAGCCAAGCCAGCCTCCAAGCAGGAAACGAATTCATATGAGCTTGCTCCATTACTATGCTCTCACTAGCATGTAGCGCATCTTTGGTGGATTATTTTAACAGCAAAAGTCCCACACAGGAACACTCACTGGAGAGATCAGCTTCCAGCTTGGGTTAACCCAAGCGTTTTCTCCCCTCAAACCTCCTCCAGCGCCCACTCAACAGCTTCCCTCTGTGTAAAAATGTTTGCCCAAAACCACCTTGACATGCAGCTCAACAGCCCCATCTGGAAGCATCAAACTTCCCTGTCCAAAAAGGGCAGGAGCAGGGCATGGCAGAAGACACCCCTCCTGTCCTGCTTCTGCCCCACAGTGTGCACCGGCATCAACGGCCAGTGGTGTTGGGGATGGCATCCCCATCCCTGGAGGTGTTCAAGGCCAGGCTTGAATGGCCCCTGGACAGGGCTTTGAGCAACGTGGTCTAGTGAGAGGTGTCCCTGCCCATGGCAGGGCCTTGAAACTGGATGATCTTTAAGGTTCCTTCCAACCCAAACAATTCTACGATCAAAGCTGCGATCCAGAAATCCCACCCCAGTCTCTGGGATGCTGCCTGTTGTCAGGCCACAGACGTTCCACCTGGCCAGGAGTCTCCCTGGACAGCCCGAGTGAGCCCAGGGTAGAGAAGGTCGAGTTTTAACCATCCACAAAGCGTCAGCGTGTTTCAGCAAGAAGGACAAATTAACTGAACTTCCTGCATGCCAGGGGCCGCAGCGAGCCCTGCACAGAGCGGCTTCCCCGGGCATCAAAAGCCTGGCACGGCACCACACCGTCCACCCGGACGGGGAATTCTCTGCTTCAGCCTCAAATTAACCAGCGCCGCATTTCCCAATCCGACATGAAAAGCTACACGCCCTTCAGAGAGTCTCCTATCGCAGCCGGATCGCCAGCCCGCTCCTCCCCGCAGGCACCCTGCTCCCAAAGCCCTTTGATGTTGGCACCCTGGCCCCTCCTCGGCAGCCGGGCTGGCAGGGATGGATGTGGCCACCCAGTGTTTCTGGGGAGCAGGGCCGGCGGCCGGTTTCAGGGACACTGTGGCAAGGCGGGACAGGCAAGGCTCTGCTCAACAGCATGCCAAAACCGCAGCGGGGTCCAGCTTGGAGGATGGGGAACCGGCTCCAGCCACCCTTGCTGCCACCTCCATGGAGGCATCTGGTCAGGAGGGCTTTGCAAAAGTCCCCTTGGGAATGCTGAAATGCCACCCAACAGCAGGGAGCTGCTGGAGGGGCTGAACGGAGCAGACACCCAAACTGCACCAGAGTGTCCCTTTGGGCAGCCCCGGGAATTAACCCCCACCACCGCGTCTTCTTGGTGACGTACAGCAAAAGTCTCCTGGGGTGCACGTCTGCAGACACGCCTTCACCTAAGCAGCTTAAGAGAATAGCGTTGGCTGTCTGCTCTCAGGCTGCTTCAGTCCAAGTGGCAAGACAACAAACCGAGTGGCTCAGGTAGCGACTTCTTCAGTTGGAGACAGATCAGCAAGAGCAGCTTTGACTACCCAGAGACACGGGGAGCAGTAAGAAAATCACCCAGAGAAACAGTAGCAGGCCACCACCAGAAAAAGTGCGTAACACAGAACTACAGAAACCCCTCCTTTTGGGTCTCTGGAAGCAAACACAAATGTATTGCAAGAAACATAACGGTATTAAGGAAAAAAAAAAAATCGAGATGACTGTACCTGATCCTCCAAACTGAGTGCTCGCGAGGGTCGTGGGTCTGTTTTTTCCATTAGCCACTGGCAGGGGAAACATCTAGAAAAACAAGAAGATGAGAGAGAAGGGAAGAGAAAAGAGATTTCAGTATGTTAGTTTTACTGTGCTGCTGCAAAGGGGGTCAGATTGGGCAGGCGGGGGGGAGGAAAGGGGGAAGAGAAACACTTTACTGATGCAAAAAACTTTCCTTTCCTTGTGTCCCTGCTACATAGATCAGCTGCAGGAGGGACAGGACAGCAGCGCAGCTGTGTGCTAATATACACACACATTCCTACGTGCATAAACTTCTCCTGTGTACACAGCGCGTCTGGTTCCTTACGTGCAACTGAAAACCAGCCAAGAAGCATCATTGCTGTGGTCAAACCCAACAGTTTCTTCCCTAACTTATTCACCAAAGCCCAGACTAGAGAGTGCCCATGGAGAAAGGCCGACTCCATTCATTGAAAAGCTAGGAGGAAAACAATGGCGCCCAGCAAAGCTGGTTGTATCCCCCAACACCCCACCACCCGCAGCGGTCCGGGTCTCATCCCGCATCTCCCACAGGCACAGGCAAAGGTGGCAAAACCACACACTCCAGCGGTGCTGGACCTCAGCGCAAGACGGCTCACGGCAGCTCTCGGAGGGACGAACCCTCCAGCCTCGCGGAGCAGCACCGGGAGCTAACGCAGCCCTGGGGGCCGGCGGGAGAAGCTGCGCCAAGGGCAAAGGTATTTAACTCACTATTAGAAAGATTAACATTTTTTACAGCATCGGTCATTCTGGCTACTTGTTTGCAGCTTCAGTGTCACAACTAATCTCCTGCCAGGGAGCTTCCTCAAAAATACTGCATACCTCGTCAGCTAACCTGTATAAATATTTTTAATATAAGTTGGGAGGGTTTCAGAAGCTGTTATTTCAAAATTTATATGCACCTGCGTGCAGCAGAAAAGAAAACTAATTCTCCTCCACACAAATGGAGCTCCAGCCAATAAAACAACTGGTGGGAAAACGCTTAGTGAATTAACATTTTAATATCCTTTTACTACTCAACTCAAGATACTTTCACCACCAAGTCATTTGAATTTTTATTATTTTTAGCTTTGCAGTGTCTGAGTAACTCAAAAGTTTAATGCTTTGAAGATTAAACAATGTAATGGCACAAGAGCCTACAGAAATGCAGCGTTTCATGCCCTGACATAGCTGATGTCTGGCTGTGGTCAGAAACATTCCTTTGTACAAAACCGTCTGCCCAGCTTTGTTTTCACAAATGCTGGGGAGAAAAAAAAAAACACAGTTAAATGTGGTAGAGATGCAAAGAGAGCAGTTAAGAAACCAACTGCCATTCAAAAAAAGAACACAAATTCGGGATCATATGCATGTATGCACACACGCACATCATGTATATGTTATATATATGGATTTAAATAAAGGTGTAAACAGTTTAAGCATGCAGCCCGCGTGTGGACAACCACTCCCGCCGGCAGCCAGCCTGCAGACACCTGCCTTCGCCCCCGGCCATCACCCCGCTCTCCCGACACCCTCCTGGCACCGAGGGGACATTGCTGCCCGCTCCGGAGGGGCTCCAGGGGCACTGGGGGTGGGCTGGCAGCCCCCCCATCAAATACATCTTGTTTCCTCAGGAAGTGGAGCTAGAAAACAACAACAAACCCTGACGCCACCACAGCCTACCTTCCTCTGCGATGCTACAGGGTTTTCCTGCCTGCCCCCCC
Organism: Larus michahellis; assembly: GCF_964199755.1. Classification (NCBI taxonomy): domain Eukaryota; kingdom Metazoa; phylum Chordata; class Aves; order Charadriiformes; family Laridae; genus Larus; species Larus michahellis. The sequence continues at coordinate 700,382 of NC_133918.1, read as the reverse complement.
TCCCTTCCCCTTGCAGGGCAGTAGTGTTTTCTGCAAAAATGGCCAAAATTACTGAAAATGGAATTTATGTGGCTGATCCCGACTGGCCTGTGCTCACTCTCCCCTCTTTAGGCAGGGAAGAAGATCAAATGAAGTGGTTAGAAACCCCCTTTCCAAGTGGCAAGAGGCAGTTCTGCACGTGTGAGCTCTGGGGGGGATGGGATGCATGAACATAATGGTACCGAGCAAAAAGCAACCAAAAAAAAAAAAAGGGCAAAAAAAAAAAAAAAAGCACTGCTGGCTCTTTTTCATGAGCATTTCTGCTTCATACTTGCTGATGCTGAAAAACCCAAGGTCTGAGCAGCAAACACAAGTGGAGAAAATGAACAGCCTTGTTCCATTGTGCAACGAGCGCTTTCGACTTCTGCAAAAGAGGTGGGGTGTCCCCGTCGCCCCCACCACCGGCAATCCCCAGCACGCCCCCGCAGCCCTGGGGGATGCCCTCCCCACCACCGAGACTCAGAGACTGATGCAACACACCTCCCTGCTCTTCCTCCCCGAGGGATTATGGAATCCCAGACCCCCTTCTGCACCCAGGCAGGTGGGGATGCTAAAACAGGGTGATGCCGGAGAGAGGGGGGAACCCCGGGTTACCCCTCGCCTGGATACAGGCTCCAAACACACTCAGTGCTTACAAAGGAAGTGTTTTGGGGGTTTTTTGTGGTTTGTTTTTTTTTTTTTTTTCTTTCTTGCTGCCGGCTTGTTTTTCCATCGTGGTGTGGGCTGAAGGCACCCGGGTCCGCTGCCTCAAGGAGCCCGGCACAAGTCATACGTGAAGTGCCGTCTGCCTTTGCTGGTGTATGTCACTCACAGGCAAAGTTCACCCACCCACTGCAAATTTCCTTTCTGCTTTTAAATGTTGCTTTAAAAATAAACGGGGAGGGAGGAGATGAACCAGAGCTGGCACGCACTGGAGGGACCCGGGCAGCGAGAGGGGACCCAGGCATCAGCGGCTGAGGAACTGTAATTGGGTCATTACTGGGCCTTTGCTGGATTTGAATAATGTAGATTTAAACGGTTATGTAAAATCCCCCATCTTAAGTCACTGTATTTGGTTTCTCAAGTCCTGTCTCCAGCCTCCCCAACAGCTGACAACAACTCCTGCAAACCCTTGTAGCTCGATTTCCAGCCCTCCCCAAGAATTTATTCTCCCTCCATTTCTCCCAGGTTAAAAGACGCAAACCCAGCGCAGGGGAAGAACCAAACGCCTGCAAAGTTCTGGTTAAGAGAGCCCACACTCAACAGCGAACTCGCAAGCAAGAAAGGGAATTTGCCAGACACAAGTAACAATATCGAGCAGCATTTCATTTATTGTGTACTTCTACCAGTCCATCAGTGTTTTCAAATTAAATAGCTGTTTCCACTTCCTCTGCTCTTCCACCTTATGAACTGCAGGCTGAACCAACCTCAGGCCTGAGCTCAAACCCTGAAATCTATTTTGCAGCGTGGAAAGCATCCAGCTGTTAATTCGGGGAGAAGAGGGAATTCAACTCAATAAACATTGCCAGCAGGATATTTTAGACGTGTTCATTTAAGACAGACCTTCCTGACTACAGCCCCAAACGTACACTGTGGCGTAAAGTCAAACTTAACAACTGCTTCACTCTGAACAAAAGCGAGAGTTTTATCATGGAAGTGCAGGCGCTGCGCCTTGGCCAGAGCAGGGAATGGCTTCAGCATCCTCCGGCGTGGCAGGAGCGGCGGCGAGGGCAGGAGGAGCCTGCTTAAGCCCCGCTTGCTGGGCTTTCACCCCCAGTTCGATGGCTGGAGCCACCAGGGCTGGCACGCAGTCACTTGCAGAGAAATCAGAAGGCAGGTCCTATGTGACTGCTCAAGCCCCTGCCCACCCTGCAACGTCTCATCGAGCTGGAAACCCACCCTGACAACCAGCATCCCTGCAGCATATGGTTAATACTCTGCTAATAATCATGGCTGTTAACAGCATTTCACTTCTGCCAGGGACCCAGGCTGGCACGCAGCCGCCTGCCTCTATCAAGCTTGGCAGGCGCGCTCTGCGGCACGGACAGCCTCCCAACCCCGGCCCTATTCCTGCTGCTCCATCCCGGCTCTCCTGGTGCCGTGGGGAGTACCCCAGCCTGGCCAGGATACCTGCCTGCACAGATGAGATGCCACCCAGGATAACCACGGCGTGTACCGCCAAGCATCTCCCGACGGCAGCTCCTGCCGTACACAGCCCGTGCCCGTCAAAGCCCGGCAACCCCGGGCCAAGGGCTGACGCACCAAAACCCAAGGCGAATAAATAGGTAAAGCCGTCAAATTCAAATCTATAGGCAGGATGCTCTCTCAAAAGCTCTCCTCCGGATTTGCAAGCCTGTCCTGGACTACTGCCAGGGAGCGGTGGTGAAAGAAAGCTCACAAATTACCTGTACTTTGGGGCAATTATAAAAGGCAATTTGTTCAGAGGGAGAGGGAAGCACTCTGCCATGCACACCCCAAAGCAGCCATCAGAACACATCGCTGGGTGTTTGGCTCCCGCTCACTTGGATGCACGTTACAGATTCCTTTGATTTTTGCCCTTATTGGCCAATAACATCAGCAAAAAAGCTTTGGGCGAGCATTTTGCAGCTCAATAACTACCCCATGTCTTTATTTATTAAAGAAGGCATGAGTCTTTCTTTTCAGGACTGTAATCCCAATTTATAGCATCTCACAGAACCTGCCATTTACTGACCCCACGAACTCACGTCTGACTATGCAACCACATTAGGGCCAGATCTTAAAATTCACTCACTGCGCCGAGCTGGACCATGGACTGCTGGGGTTGAACATATTTTCCCTAGAAAAAAGGAATCAAAATACTGGTCTGAAGCAAATGCTTCCAGCTGCTCTGAATCTCTCTCTCTGGTCTTCCCTCCCATCTACTCTCCCAGAGAGGATTAGCGGACTGATGTTCCGCTCCTACTTATTCAAATATAAATATACTTAAAAAAGCAAGCTTTGTGGTCAAAAAGCCTGCATCCCAATGACACAGGGAGAGCAACCCATGGTGCAGCCCCTCCGCCAGACCCACGCTGTGCACAAGCAGCCCCCGATGCCAGGGTGAAGACCATCTACCAGCCAGGAAGCTTTCCACTTCAGCTACTCATCCTTCAGGAGAGATGTTCATCTTCCCCTTTTATGCAAACTTCGGAGAAGGGTGTGCGTGTGCGGAGATGAGGGTTTGTGACACAGATCTGGCTCGGATCCAGGCTGCGCCAGAGCCCATCGGCCAACTTATCCTGGAGGGAACGTCTTCGAGTCATTTGCTGGCAAATGACATCTGCAGGCCCCGATTCTGCAAAGCAGCCGCCCCCAGTGCCGCTGCCGAACGCAGGAGCCTTACACCAACACGTTCTGGCCGTTCCCAGGTTTACACCAGTGTAAGGGCATTGGAATTAAACCCAAATTCAACCGCTAGGTGTAGATTACTCTCCAAGGACAGAAAAATTTGTGTACAGAGGGAACGGGTCAGGACCCCTCCAGGGAATACAGCTCTGAGCATGCAAATGAGGATGGTTCGTTAAATTTGAAAATATGGTCTTGGGGTTTTTTTTTAGAGCTCTAAACTGTGAGTGGGATTTGATTTTTTTCCTATGGGGGACAAAAAGCAACAGTGGTTCCCCCGTCAGGGAACAGATTATGAGTTACCGACCCAAAACCCAGCACTCTGCAGTGCGGGAGATGGAAAGCTCCGGGGCTCCTGCCAACCCGCAGCACCTCCGAGGTGAGAGAGAGACAAATGACCACGCACTGCTCCCCGGCGAGCCCCGTGTTTGTACGCACACCATCACTGTGCTCCCTCTACCAACTGTAAAACATACTATTGTAAAAATACATTGCTGGCAATCTAACAGAACTGGCCTCCCAACAGAAGCATGAAACCGGGAGAACTGGGCCTTTCCTCCTACAGATGAATTGCTCTTCGGGGGACTGAGAGACCCCCGCACCGATCTGGAGCCCTGCTGGGACAGGTTCGAGCCCCAGCTGTATAAAAAGTGTTATTTCCCATTGCTAAACCTCAGCGCTCGGGTACAGAAGAGCGGCTGAGCCTCCGCACTTCCCCCAGGCACTAGGACAGTGGGTGCCGATGGCTCTGCCACCACTTTTCCCCCCCTTCACTCCCTTCTTCTTCAAGGGGCAGGAAGATCAGCCCAGCAGGGCTGTGGGCCGGGTGACCCAGGACAGCCCCGACACTCACAGAGTGGGTTTTTTTTTTTTTTTCTATCTTCGCAGCACGTTTGCTTATCTAAAGAGCAAGATGCACGCTCCAAGTGCCATGAGGGTGCAGTGTGCGACAGAGGAACCCAACAGAAAGTTATTTTCTTTTGAACACAAGCTCTCCCCTCCACAAGTCGCCAACAACAGCCTACGCTGCGCAGCACGTTGACGAGCCCAGACAGCAGCACGGACAGACGTGCTGGGGACTAACCCTCGCTCTGCTATGACTAGAAGGGACTTCTCCTCCCTCCGAGCGGCGCACACCCTTTGGGGGGAACTCTTAGGTCCCGTTTTCTTTGAAAATAAACAGCTCCTAAATGCAGCTAAAGGTTTCCAGGATACAGAAGAGCAGAGCGTGGGGAACACAAGTGGCCAACTCCTGCAAAAATAACGCGCTGGAGAGCTTGGACCCTTTTCAAACTGTGACAAAATAACCTGTGGGAGCAAAAGTTTAATAGCCTGGATCTGGGGAGAGGAAAAAAGCCTGGATCTGGGGAGAGGAAAAAAGCCTGATTAATCGGCTACTGAAGTTACATCTTCGCATGACTTCAGAAAGAGTCGCCCAGCCCATTTCACAGTGAGCATTTAAACAGAGAACACACAACTCCGTTATATTTCCCCAGAATTTCCCATCCGAAAAAAAAACCTAACCCACCTCTCTGCAAGGAAACAATATAGGTTTGAGGGAAGGGGGGGGGGGGGAGGAGAGGAGGGGCCGAGGCTTTGCTTTAACTTGAAAATAAACAAGTCGCAGCACATGTGCACGCACACAAACACGGCACATCTGAAACCCATCATGTCCAATTTACAGGCTCACATTTCCTCCCTTCTGCAGCTCCGAAACACAAGGAAAAGCCCCCGGGTCCCTGCAGCCCCCCCGGCGGCGCTGGCTTACCATGCTGAAGTCCAGCAGGTCACTGAGCTCTTTGTCTGTCCCAACTGCAGCCATTCTCTGCTGCTGCTGATTCATACTCCCACAGCCTCGGCAGTCCTGGAGAGAGCCAGGGGGAAGGGGAAAAAAAAAAAAAAAAATTAAAAAAAAAAGAGAGATTTTAATGACTAGAGCAAACTACCCACCCCATTGATGAATATTTTAAAAAGCCAGAGCGAGAGAGAAAGGGGCGAGAAAAAGAAAAATCCTTTGCGGCGTCTCCAGCATCCAACTCGCAAGCACAGTCGCACAGTCGGAGTCCTCACATCGCACCCCGAGGCAGGAACAAGCGCTCTATTGACCAGACACACTTGTATGTTAGTTTTTTGCTGCCAATTCCACTAGTTCAGGCCAATTCTGTTCCTGGCGTGTGGCGAATGAAGCAGAAAAAAAAAAAAGAAAAAAAAAAAAAAAGAGTCAACTCATTTATCAAAGGGTTCAGGCAAGTTATCACTCAGGCACTTGTCTGGCTCGGCTCGCCCCCTCTCCGTCCCCCACGCTCTCTCCCCGCAGGAGGCTCTCTTGTCCTTGCCTAGTTTTGTTTAAAAAAAGAAATTAAAAAAAAAAAAAGGTCTGATCATACGCCTCCCTCTTTCCTTTGGGTTGCCGAGCACCTGCAGCTGCTTTTTTCAAGGGGTTGAATTTGGGGATGCCCAGCCAGGCCGGTGAGAACTGAACCTCTCCCCTCCGACTGGAAAAAAAAAAAAAAAAAAAAAGAAAATTTTGTTTTCGGAGGGTTTTGCAAAAATAAAGCCCTCCAGGCAATCTTGCAAGATAGGTAAATATTATTCTTCCTAATTTTACAGATTATTTTTTTTAAAGGGAGATTGATCTTTTTGGCCAGCTCACTATGATAGAAAAATATTTCTTTGGGAGGGAGGAAGAGAGGCCTGGGATGAGATAAAAGATTCCTTTTTTGGGGCTTTTTTTTTTTTTTTTAGGAACTCATTCATGGTTACAAAGGGCAGCTGGCCAATAAATTTAACTCATTAATCATAAGGTTAAAAAAAAGAAAGAAAGAAAAAAGAAAACTCCATGCTATCTAAAGTGTTTGTAGGCTGTGCCGACTCAACCACCACATCTCAATGAAGTTTTTTTAAAAAAGAAAAAAAATAACACAACATTAAAATCTGCCCAGCATGTAAAAACCCTTCGCCACTATACAAAACAGCATGGGGATTTTTTTTTTTTTAAATTTTTATTCCCCCCCCCCTTTTCTTTAAAAAGCCTTTTCTTTAAGTGTCATCGCTGCATCTGGTCAGGATTTTTATTTTTTTTAAAGCAACTTTCCCAACCTACTGCCTCGACTCCGGTGGGGCCGAGCTCGTCCCTGTTATACGCCGGAGAGACCCCCGGCTAAGGGGGAGATTCGGCCCCCCCGGACCCCCAGAAACGCCGCAGCCCCCCGAAACCCAGCACCCCCCAAGACGGCGGACACCTTCACCAATACACCCCCAAATTCACTCCGGGCTTTTAATTTTTACCCCCCCGCCCCCGCTCCTATTTTTGGCCGGTCCGGGTTTATTCGTCCCCCTCCCCCCCCTCCCCGGCACAAAGGCCGGGCACAACTCGCCCCATCGGGCCAGGCCGGGCCCGCCGGTGCCGGGCTAACGCGCAGCAGATGTCCGCCTCTCCCCCCGTCCCGCTCGGGTTTCCTCCGCCGCTGCAGCCACCTTCTCCGGGACAAAGGCTGGGGGCCGCCCCCGGGGCTGCTCCGGCTCCCGGTGCGGCCTGGCCAGCCCGGGACCAGGCCTCGCTCGCCCGGGGGTCCCGCAAACGGTCTGCCCCCCGCCCTGCAGCGCGGGGCAGACGGCGGAGGGGGCTGCAGCCCCCCGCTCCCGGTCCCCTGGAGCCGCGGTCACCGCGGGCCTCCCCCCCACCCTGAGAGGGGCGGGAGGCGGCCGAACACACGTCCCGTCCCCGCCTCCCCCCGGTGTCCCCCAACTTCTGCAGCGCCCCGAACCGGGAAGGGGCGCCGGGGGAAGGGGGGGGGGACCGGGGGGTGCGTGCCCGGTTGAAGTTGGCGGCGGGACCGGGGCCGCCCCCCCCCCCGCGGCACACACACAGCCCCCGCCCGCCCCGGCAAACTTTACCGGGGACAATAGAACCGGGGGAGGGGAGAGGAAGAGCCTGAAGTCCCGCAGCGACACCGGGGCCGCGCACAGCCCCCGCCAGCCCCGGCGGCAGCACGTCCGTATTTTCTTATTTTCTTTCTTTTTATTATTTTTATTATTATTTATCATTTTTGTTTTACCTGTTCCGGGGCAGGCGCGCACCCCCCCTGCGTGCGCGGGGGAGGGGGAAGCGCATGAAGGTCCGGCGGGCGCGGAGGGGCCGGCAGCGGCGGGCGCGGGCGGGCGGCGGCCGCGGCGCCCAGGGCCGGCGGCGGCGGCGCCTATTGTTCTCGCGCCGCCGGCGGATACAATGCAGCCAAAGCGGGCGCGATCAGCCCCGCACCGGGCGGCGCGTGCGCCCCGGCGGCCCGCCCCGGCCCCTGCCCCGCCTCCCTTAACGCCGCCGCTGCCGCCGCCGCTCCGCCTCCTCCTCCCGCCGCCGCCGCCGCTGCTGCTGCTGCTGCTGCGCCCGCCCGCCCCGCGGCCTCCGCATGGTTCCCCCCGCGGCGGCGGCAGAGCCAGACGCGGCCCCCGCGCCCCCCCTCCCCGCTCCCCTCACGCCCCCGTCGCCTCACGCCACGCCCCTACGCGGCGCGGAGCCTCCCGCCGTATCCCTCCGCCGCTCGCACGGTGTTGCAGTAAACACTCCCCTCTCCCCACCCGCTCACGGCCCGTGCGGCCGCACATGCTGCAGCGGGACGAGTCCCGACGGCAGCGCGGGGGGCGGAAACCCTTCCCCCCCACCCCTTCCCACCGCCGAATTGGGAACTATGTTTCCTGGCGGAAGGGGACGTTGTTGCGATGCACAAGCGGGCGGGGCACAAGCCCGTGACGCCACCAGGAGCTCCTGGAGATGGACTGATAGGACCGAGGGGCGCCGTCCAACGGGAGGGCGCCGCCTTCCGAGTGACAGGCGGCACGGCCAACCAGAGCGCGCTGGGGCCCCGGCCCCGCCCGCCGAGCGCGGGGGGCGGGGCGCGGCAGGGGCCGGGAGGGGCGGACGCTGGTTCACGTCGCCGCCCGCAGCTTCCCCCTTACTTCGTCGACGGGCCCCCCGCCGCGCTCGGGCGGGCAGGGCTGTGGGCCCGCCCCGGGGCTGGAGGTCCTGCGACCGGCCGCAGCCCCCTCGGTGTTCCGCCGTGGGGCAACTTCGCCCGGGGGCAGCCCCACGCATGAGGGTGGAGGTGCCGAGCGGGACACACTGACCCCTCGGGGCACGCTCCGCGGGGCTGGGGCCGTCGGGTCCCCGCCATGGGGCCGGCGCGGGGGAGCGCTGCGAGGCCTGCCCGTCCTCCTGCCCGCAGCCTCAGCCGCTCCCGGCACCGCAGTGGGCGTTGTGATAAAGTCCGTGTTTTATAATATCCCGATCTTTACATGTTCCCGCCCGGTATCGCTTTGCCGGCGCTTAGAAGCCGGGCGGCGGGCGCTTTGTATCAAAGGTGCCGCCCGGCGAGGCCCGCACCCTCCGCACCGCGTCCTCTGCCCGCCCGGTTCCGCGGGGCGAGGGGGGCAGTTCCTCGGCGGGGACCCCGCGGGGGCCGGGCCCTTCTTCGGTGGCTTTTGAAAGTGTCACCTGGGCAGGAGGGAGCCGGGAGCGGGCGCTCTCCCGGCCGGGGCTGCAGCTCCTGCCCTGCCCCGCCGGCTCCAGAGCCCTCGGGCACCAAAACTGGTTTTCTTTACGCTTTGCCCGTCCCCCTTCTGCAGCCGGGGTCCCGGGACGGCTGTCACCTGCATCTTTGTGCCGTTTGGCTTGTTTTTTAAAAAAGAGGAAAGAAACAACCTGCATTTAAACGGGGTCAGTGACCAAATTCATCTCCTGGCAGGAGGGATGGATCTGCTAAAAAGATGGGGACAAGCCTGTTGTGACAGGACGAGGGGCAATGGCTTCAAGCTACAGGAGGGACGTTGAGGGGCTGCAGCGTGTCCAGAGACGGGCACCGGAGCTGGTGCGGGGTCTGGAGCACAAGTGCTGTGAGGAGCAGCTGAGGGAGCTGGGGGGGTTCAGCCTGGAGAAGAGGAGGCTGAGGGGAGACCTTCTTGCTCTCTGCAGCTCCCTGAAAGGAGGGGGCAGCCGGGGGGGGTCAGTCTCTTCACCCAAGGAACAGGCGATGGGACAAGAGGAAACGGCCTCCAGTTGCCCCAGGGGAGGTTTAGGATGGATATTAGGAAAAACTTCTTCCCCAAAAGGGTTGTCAAGCGCTGGACCAGGCTGCCCAGGGCAGTGGTGGAGTCGCCATCCCTGGAGGGATTGAAAAGCTGGGCAGACGTGGTGCTGAGGGACGTGGGTCAGTGGTGGGTTTGGCGGTGTTGGTTTGATGGTTGGACTTGGTCTGAAAGGTCCCTTCCAACCCAGACAGTTCAATGATTCCATGGTAAAAGAGGGAAGATGTAGACTAGATACAAGGAAGAAATTGTTTGCTGTGAGGGGGGTGAGCCCCTGGCCCAGGTTGCCCAGAGCAGCTGTGGCTGCCCCATCCCTGGAGGGGTTCAAGGCCAGGTTGGCCGGGGCTTGGAGCAACCTGGGCTGGTGGGAGGTGTCCCTGCCCAGGGCAGGGGGGATTGAAACCGGATGATCTTTAAGGCCCCTTTCAACCCAAACCAGTCTGTGATTCCCAGGGGTGAGAATGGCTCCCAGCCCCATTAGGCAAGGATGGGATGTATCTGGGGACGTGGTGCTGGTCCGAGGAGCATGAAGGGGGAACCGCCGGCCACCGCGCTGGCACACAGCCCTTCCAAGAGGAGAGCGCTCCCCCGGGAGGTAGGATCCAGCTGACCCAGGTGCATCCTGCGCCCATCCTGCCTGCGGTGCGAGCATCTCCCTCAGCCCTGCTGCATCCCCACGGGCAGCCCTGAGCACAGACCCCGGCTGGCTGCTGGGCTCAGGGTGGAAGGGTGTGCAGGGCACGGATGGGGCTGGCCTCTTCCTCCGCTCCCCCTCTGCCTTCCACTCTTGGGGATGACAAGGAGAAGATAAAACATTTCCCTAACACAATTATATTCTAATTTTGTGTGTGTGGCCATAATTTCCCTGTCAACAATTGTAATTAAACCTCTGAGCTTAGCTGTCCTGCCGCTGGTGGCTGTGCGAAGCTGCGTTTGTGATGGAGAGCCGTGGTGGGCAGGACTCGGCGTCAGCCCCCCCCCGGCATCCATGGCCGGGACAGGGCAGGGTGAAAGAGGTGGGGAGATTTTCCTGCTCTGAGCTGTTTTGGTCACCGTGTGTCTTTGCATTTGTTGAAAATAGAATTTGCCTTTGAAGGTTCCTCCTTCCTGGTGGCAGCAGTGGGGCAAGAAGCGTGTCCCCAGGCCTGCCCGTGGAGAACTGGGGGAGGCTTAAAACTCCTCCAGCATCATGGTTTTTTCTTGAAGTTGAGAAGTTCCCCCTTCCAGTTCACAGCGTGGCCCCCTCAGTTTCCTATTTTGGGCTATTTCGGCGTAGGGCAGGAGGAAGCAGAAGGGACGGAGGGGATACACAAAGGGGTACCACAGGGATGCTGTGCAGACATCTCCACCCAGGACACCAGAGGGGCTCCAGTGACATTCCCTGCCTGGGGACGCACTGGAGCCTTCAGGCTCAGGAGCAACCTTGATGTCCCCTGAGCACCTCGTGATGTGAGATACCGGCCCCCAGCCCCTTGCCCCCGCATAACGGCGTGAAACACAGCGGCGTTGCAGGGTCAAAACCTCGAGTTCTCCTTGTTTCCATGCCCTGAACCTTTGGGATGGGGATAGCAGTTTTCACCTTCTTCGCAACCGTTAGGGCTAATAATGCACAGTTAATAAATAAATAAAGGGACCTGAGGTGGTATCGTGGTCCTACGACACCAAGAGCTGGGGCGTAGACAAAAGACATTTCCCAATGACTCTTGCAATGCTCAGAGCTGGTGATACTGGGGGAAAATCCCTTGCGGGGCAGGCAGCAGCCAAAGAAGGGTGCGGAGAGCTTCCCTGTGGGCAGGTTATCCCCCGGGACACAGCTCCTGGCCTTGCTGGCAGGGGAAGAGCCCGTCCACGCAGTGCTCCTTCTCTGGAGGGACAGTGGCCGACCCCCAGCAAAGAGCCTCTGGCTCTACCGATGCCAGGTTTGCCATCGTCCCGCCAACTCCTGTGGAAATGAGTCCCTTGGCTGTTGGATATAACGCAGCTGATGTCCCTCAGCTTTGCTTCCAGGGCTGCTCGCTGTCCCCTTCCCAGGGTCCCTTCCCGTCCCCTGGCCCAGAGCTCCACCAGCTCCAGCCCTGGGTCCCCGCTGGCTGTGACACGGGGCAGGGCACCGACCGCCCTGCAAAGTGTGGGTGAGTTGATGTTTCTACAGGAATCGAACAAATCCCGCTGGAGCCAAGCCCAGGTTCATCACTTGCCTCCCCCCAACGCAGCGCTATGTTTGCAGCACCGCGTCAGGAGAAATAAAAAGCAATAAAACACCAATAAGTGACGATGCTGCCGGCAGCCGGAGGGGTGTCGCAGTGGTGGTGCCCTCGCCAGCCTGCACAGCGCCGGCTTTTCTGCTTCCCACTCCGGGGATTTCCCTGCATTAAAAGTTTTGCAGAGAAACAACATCCCGCTACAGCCCTTGACTGAGGTCCGGGGGCTCCGGCCAGCTCCAAGCTCCGGCCACCACGAGCTCCCTGCCCGGGGTCTTGCTCCCCACCTGCAAAACGGAGCCATCGCGGTGGTTGGCCACGGGGTGCAGCTCCTGGTGCGGCCGCCGCCTCCTCGCTGCTGAGGCCTGGGCAGGTTGTTACATGCAATAAGGCAGAAGTCAGCAGAAAGAGACCACAAGATCTGACAGCCGGCAGAGCCACGCGCCGTCTCTGCTGGAAGAGGAGCAGTTACTCTGGTTGGGTCTTTCTCGTTTATCTGCGGCCCCCATCTCTGTGCCTCAGTTTCCCCTCTGTGAGATGATGGCAGGGGCAAACCCTGCCCATGCAAGACCCTCAGAGATCTTTGCAGGTGCTGTTGGGGACACGGCAGTGATGTGTCACCCCCTGGGCAGGGGATCCCTGAACCTCGCAGCAGAAGCCTCCCTGAGCCGGGGGGTCCTGCCCGGTGTCCCCAGCTCTTCCCAGAGCCAAAACCCAGCTCAGCCGCTGGATTTCTGGCTGAGGAGGTGCAGGACCCACTGCTGTCTGCAGGGAAAGGGCTACTGGCGGTGATGAAAAGGCCGAAACCTGAAGGGGGATGGATGGAGACTTGCTCAAAGGCGGCTTTGGGGCAGGTTGTTCTGCCTCTGAGTCCCCAGCCTGGCCCGTCACTGTCCCCATGTCACCTCCCGGCAGTTCGGGAAAGGCTGGCTGCGGTCCTTGGCCAGGAGAGCTGGGGAGCGCTGGGCTGGTCCAGCCTCAGTATTGCGGCAATGCCTGGGGGGCGGGGGGGGCTGCAGCCCCGGTGGGGGCTGTGGGAGCCTCCCGCCCCCCTCTTACAAAACTGAAAACGAATGAAAGTTCAGGTCAGCGCTGGGCAACTGAACAGGCTTTAAAAAAAAAAAAAAAAAAAAAAAAGATACTGGAGCAAAATTCCCATTTCCCTGGAATTTCCTTCAAGCGGGGCTGTTTTTCCAGGACGTGGTGGGATTCCCTGGGTACGGTGCTGCTCGCTGGGATCTGCCCCCCGTTTGGGATGCAGACTCTATTAGTGACACTGCGTGACAGCCACCCGCGCCACGAGGGACCTGACGCCCAGCGCCAGAGGAGGTGGATGGGCCGGGGCCACCCAGCGAGGCCAGTGGCTGCACAAAGTCCCTGCGCAAAACCCCCCGACCCCTAAAAAACAAGGCAGGTCCCCCCGGCGTTGGGGACAGCGAGGGGCAGGACCGGGCGAGCATCCCCCACCTGGCGCTGAGGTCCGGGGGTCCCGTCCTGCCCCCCAGGCTCCCGCTTCATTCCAGTTTCATGGGGTGTAAAACAAACCGGGAGGTGCGGAGCTTTGTTCGTCACTGTCACCGTGGAGGATGCTCCCGCAGGTCCCCGGAGCCACCGAGACGTGGGCCAGCGTGCAGCTGGGCTGGGACCACCTCACTGGGAGCCCCGGGGCGAGGCGGGTGGTGGGAGCTCGGGGCTTCGCGCTGGATCCAGACGACTTTAAGGAGCAAGTTTGAGTTCATATTTGCATTTAGTCACAGTGTGAGTCAGACATTCCAGCCCCGGCTGCCGAAATGCCTCAGCTCTGACTTCTGATTTCCCACTGCAGCCTCGGGGTTGGGTTTTTCTTTCTTTTCTTTTTTTTTTTTTTTTTTTCCCCCTTTTCTCTTTCCCTTTCTCCTCCTTTTCTTCCCTTTGTCGCCTGTCCGTCCTGGCCAGCCCCCTTTCGAAGGCAGGTTGGGCTCCCGTGGGAGCGGAGCCGGCACCGGGCCCGGGGCAGCCGTGGTGCTGCGGGGGGGGGTGACGGGGCAGAGGGATGGTCATGGGCATCCCAGAGAGTTTATTTTTCCCCGTAGCAACGGGGAGCCGAGGGGGGCGTTAAACCCCACCAGCCAGTCCAGCCATGGAGGGGCTCGAGCCAGGAACCCCCCCACATCCCTCCAGCAATTGTGGGGGTGGTCGTGGGGGTGGCAGGGGCCCCGCTGAAGCCACTGGCAGCTTTTGGCTACCTCGACCATCGCAGCGAGGCCCCAGGACAGGCCAACACTTGGGGGGGAAGAGGGAGAGGAAACGGGTGAACCCCCACACGCACCCCCAGAAAAGCCCCCGGACCCTGCCCTCTGTGGGACAGAGGTTTATTTGTCTGCAGCAAAGTGCCAGTTCTCAATTTGTAGCGTTTGTAATTAAAAAAGACCTGGAGCTCAGAGAGCATGGACCAGGGAGCTGCCCCTCCCACCGTGTCCCCCCAACAGCTGCCCCTTGCTCTCCTCCTGCGGGCTCCCGGAGCCGGGGACCACGGGAGCACCCTGGGGGGTTGCCCAGCCCGGGGCTGGGGGCTGCTGGAACCCCCGAGCCGGGGGCTGGAGGAAGGAGATATGTGGAGTATTTGGACAGAAAGGCAGTTTTGTTTTTGGTTTCCTGAATGATGCATTCCACATGGCGTTGCATCACGCACAGCTGTTACATCACTTTAGCCAGGAAATTTAAAACAAGTGGCCTCGGCTGGAAATGGTGGTTTAGTTATTATTTACGGACAACAACAACAACAGGGTAGGAGAATAAAAGGCCTCAAAACTCATTTTTTTCTGTTTTTAAAACCTGCCCATCTCTCACATTACAGCGGCTTTGTCCCCAGCTCCCTCCCAGCCTGAGTGATGGCGCAGCAGCCGGGCTGCCACGGGGATGGGCTCTCGGTGATGGCAGGTTTAGGGCTTGGCTCGCGCTCTCCAGGACCCTTTGACATGCTGTCCCCCTCTCCTCCGAGGCTGTCACCTCCTTCCTGGACACCCTGCAGCACCCGCAGCAGATCTGGGCACCCCCCAGGTCATGGCTGCCCCGCAGGGGTCCTGCTGGTCCCAGCGTGGGCAGCAGGACGAGGGGGGGATTCTGCCCCTCTGCTCCGCTCGGGGGAGACCCCCCTGCAGTGCTGCCTCCAGCGCTGGGGCACCGACAGCAGAAGGACACGGAGCTGTTGGAGCGGGGCCAGAGGAGGCCCCGGAGATGCTGGGAGGGCTGGAGCCCCTCTGCTGGGAGGACAGGCTGAGAGAGCTGGGGGGGTTCAGCCTGGAGAAGAGAAGGCTCCGCGGAGACCTTCCAGCCCCTTCCAGTCCCTAAAGGGGCTCCAGGAAAGCTGGGGAGGGACTCTGGAGCAGGGAGGGGAGCCATAGGACAAGGGGGACTGGTTTTACACTGAAAGAGAGGAGATTTGGATGAGATGTGAGGCAGAAATTGTTTGCTGTGAGGGGGGTGAGCCCCTGGCCCAGGTTGCCCAGAGAAGCTGTGGCTGCCCCATCCCTGGAGGGGTTCAAGGCCAGGTTGGCCGGGGCTTGGAGCAACCTGGGCTGGTGGGAGGTGTCCCTGCCCAGGGCAGGGGGGATTGAAACCGGATGATCTTTAAGGCCCCTTTCAACCCAAACCAGTCTGTGATCCTATGACATTGGTGGCAGTGACGGGTCCCCTTCTCCAACTTATTTTGCTTCCAACAGCGGGGACAGAAGTGATGCTGAGAGCGTGATCATCCTCCCCGCCTTCACATGGGGGAATCAGGGACCCTCTTCTTCCTCTCTTCCTCCACCCTCTCTTTCACCGTGGAGCAAACACGTCATGGCCCTGACGCCCCCGCTGCCAGCACCCCAGGGCTCCCAGGCATTGCAGGGAGGACACCCCCCTCCATCGGGCTGGGTGTCAGTGATGGCTGCGTGTGGCCGGCCAGGGAGGGAGCCCACACTGGGGCCATGTGTGTCCCGAGGGCCCCCGGGGTGCGCAGAGGGCAGCCCTGGTGTGAGCTGCCCGGCTGCTCCTCCAGACCCCTGCAGGTGGGGAAACTGAGGCAAAGGGAAGGGCAGCGGCTTTTCTGCACAGACCTCAGCAGCGCGGGGTGGCCATCGAGCGTCTCCTCAGGCACCTGCTCGGCAGGGCCGCATCCCCGCCGGAGCAGCAGTGGGATGGAGGGGAGGCAGCGATGCTGGGTGGGGGCACTGGGGGAATGGGGCATGGCCCAGCCCTCGCTGGGGACGCGCTGGAGAGCCGGGCGCTGGCGGGGACGGCCGGTGCCAGCCCTGCTGAGGAGCATGGCCGCAGCACCTGCCTCCGCTCGCCCCCCAGCCCAGGCAGAGCCGGGGCGGAAACATCTTAACCGCCCATTGAAAAGTTTCGGGGCAGCTCGTTGGAAAATTCAGCGGGGAATTCTTCTGCCTGCAAAACCCCTCGCTTTGTGCAAATGTTGAAAAATGCAAAAACGCTCCATCGAAACACTGCCCCGGTGCATCAGCGATGACAAATGCTCCGGCCGCCTCCCGCTGCCACCGTGCCGCCTCTCTCCCTGATTACAGCCACAACCATGTTTTCCAACCCGTCGCCCGCAGACCACTGGGTGCTGGTGGGACCCCTGGGAAACGCGAGGTCGTGCCACGACGCAGCGCACCCCGGCCCCGCGGGCTCTCCCGGGGCTCAGGGCAAAGTGGTCCCCGAATTATAATGTTTAGGTGACTGGGTTGTAAAGAAATCCCACCCTGGGTGCTCCATCTCGAGGGCACCCTTTATCCCCCCGGGAGCGGGATATGGTCCCCACGGCACAGCAGAGCCTGGGGAAGCTTGTGTCTGCCCCGGGGGTGCGATCCTGCCCTGGGGGGCTTGGGAAAACTGTCTTAAAATCAACCAAAAAATGCACTGGGGTCATGAGGGAACCCTCGGCACGGTGTGCCGGAGGAGGTAACACGGCGTCCCCAGCCCCAAGTGGAGTCCCCCCCGCCTGCGCCGCTGCAGCCCGCGGCCCAGGATAGCATCCGCCTACGAACAGGAAACCCTCTGTACGTGTTCACCGGGGCGGGGGGCCCGGGGAATCTCCTCTGAATGGAAAGAAAAGGCACCCCCACACCCAGAGACTGTCTCGGCACCTCCTCTGAGGCGGGGGTGGGGCGGAAACTCTGGGGGTGCCCTTGTCGGGGTACGCCGGGGGGGGGGCTGGCGGGGACCGTCTTCCCCCGCCAGGATGCGGGAGCTGTGGCTGAGATGGCTCGTGGGTGGGAGAAGGTTAATGGTGGGGGGGGGGGAGATGCTGCTGGGGAAAGACTGAAGGCAGCCGGGTACAGGCAGCCCCCGCCTGGGCAGGGGTACAGGCTCGGCAGAGGGGATGGAGACAGGGAGCGAGAGTGGGGAAGGAGCGAGCTGGAGAGGAACAGAGAGATGGAGGAAAGGCAATAGGCATCACGGGAGCTGGGTGGGGAGCAGGGGACAGGGACGGGAGCCCTTGCCATCCCGGTGCTGGCCGGGATGCCAAACGGGCCATCCGGCACCCCTTCACGGGTGGATCTGTGGGCAGCTGTCAAACCTGAGGGTAAATATTCCACAGGGACAAGGTGGCAGCACCCATCTAAAGGACTGCCATTTACCCCTGCAGCTGGAAAGATCCCCTCCACCCTCCCAAAATTCCAGGTGAGGAAGGGGCAGAAGGAGACGGCAGGTTTTTGCCTGGGTCTGGGGGTTTGACTGCCGGTGGCATGTAACTGTGTCGGTAACGGGGCTCCTTTCCAGCTTCTTCAAGCTAAACTGCTAAAGAAATACCTCCTCACCGTGGCTGAGGCTCAGAAAGTTTCAATTTGCAAACGTGCCCTGAAGTGGAGCCGCTGCGAGCGCCGGGACGCCGGTGACCCTGGTGGGCTCCGTGCCTTTGTGCGTGGGAAGGAGAGGACACGAGCGGTGCCTCTCTGGGACCGGCCGGGGGATTTCCCTTCCCTGCCCAGATTTCTTCCCTTAGCGGGTTTCATGATATAACGTCACGTTTCAGCATCATTTGAGGAGTAATAGAAACTGCCCCGGGGAGGTGAGTCCCTGCTCCAGGCTCCTTCCCCCCTCCACAGGAGAGGGTGGCCAGGTCCTTCCCCCCGCCACGGCCGCAGGAGAGGGTGGCCAGATCCCGGTGACAGCCCTCACCGCGGGCTCAAGCCTCCTCTCCAGCAGAGCGAGGGTTTGCAGCGGGTCCCGGCTCAGCCCCGTTTTCCATCCTGGTGGTCTCAGCTCAGGGGGTGGTTCAGGCACTGCCTGTCCCCCCCCCACCCCCCAGCTGCCTCCTCGCTGCCAGATCCAGCCCCACCAGCATGGGGAAGATCCAGTCTGGCTTTTATAATGCCCCAGTCCTTGACCTCTGTGGCTGCACCGTGACTTCGTCCCACTGCGGGTGGCTCTGGCACGGGTGGAAGATGCTGAAAACTCCCCCAAAATTTGGGCTTGGGCACAAAGACCAACCTGACCGTGAGCGGGCACCTAAAAACCAACCCGGTGCCCTGGAGAAACTGGCCCTGAGGGACTTAAATTTATTGAAGGGGCTGAGATCTGGATGTGCTTCTCCTGGAAGGACACAGCAGCTCAGATCACCTTGTCCCAGAGAGTGCTGGGGGCTGGAGACAAATGACACCCCCCCACTAAATCCACCCCTCTTGCCTGGGAAGGGCTGGGCACGGGGATGCCGTGGCTCTGCCGGCTCTTGCCCATCCTTCGCTGCGGCTGCAGGTGCATCTCCGCCGTGTCCTCCCACCCGGCCTGGCCCGCGGCGTCGCTTCTCTTTCGCTTCCCTGCGTGGGTGGGGGAGCCAACCGCGCCGGCACGGAGGTATAATTAGATACCGGCAACCCCAGGAGCTCACGTCACTTCGGCTGAGAGGAAGGAGAAGCAGAAACTCCTGGGAGGGCTGAGCCGCCGGCGGGGGGTCCGGGGGGGACTGCACTTCAGTGGCCTGGGGAGGTGGCAAAGGGCAGCCGAGGGGAGCAGAGCGTCCTGCCCCACACAGTGCCCTGTCCCCACGTGGGGAGCAGCCAAAAATCCCGCAGCCCGGATATGGGTTACCTGTTCTGCAGCTGAAGCTGTTGAGTCCCTTCCCGGCATTTTTTTGTGGTGCCCCCCCTCCCCGACACCCACAGCTTTGCAGGGTCTTTGGGGAGCAGGGGGCCCCAGAGGGGAGATGGGACAAAATCCAAAGGGGGGTTAAAGGAGACCAGAGGAGGAGGAGGAGGAGGAGGCTGAAGAGATGCTCAGCCCTGGGCATGTGAAAGGACAGGGCAGCAAAACCCGTCTCCTCCCAGTGGGGGGGACGAGAGGGAACGTGGGCACCCCAGGGCTGGATTTCGGGCCGTACCCGAGTGGCAGGGGACATTTAGGGCACGGCAGGGTGCTGTGGCTCAGTCCAAAGGCCGGTGGGCTGCCAGAAACCCACCAAGGGCTGGGGACACCTGATGACCCTCGTTGCACCATGGCCCCCACCCCGTGTCCCCTCAGGGCCCTGCCACCCCCCACCCCGGCAGTGGGGAGCCCGGGTGCAGCCCCGAGCCGCGGGGAGGTGGGCTGCGGGGGGCGGGGGGGGGGGGAGGGTGCAGGAAGCCAGATTAACGGCAGCCAGTCGTGAAATCTAGGGCAGACCCATCTGTCAGGCGTCTCCCGTTCGAATCCGGCGGCGATGCCTCCCCCCGCGTTGCCCCCCCACCTCCTGCGTCCCCTCCCCACCCCGCTCCCTGCAAACCCGCATCCGGGGGGGCTGTGGGGAGCATCCTCGGGGGGGGGGGGGATGAGGAGGCCTTTGGGTGCTGAAGGGGCTTTTTACCCATATTAAACCCTGGATGTGCCTTTTGCTCCCAGGGGCAGCCCCCGGCCTCGGCTCCCAGCTCTCCGCCAAGCCAGTTTTCAGACACCCGGGGGTTTTCCCTTCTTTTGAGGTCTCCAGAAAGCTCCAGGTCAGGAATTCTGGGGCGGGGGGAGTGTGACGGTTTTGTTTAAAATCAAGAACTTAAGAGGGAGAAAAAGCACATTTGGAGAGGGGAGAGGAAAAGGGCAGAAAGGTGGCTCCGGCTGCGCCAAAGGCTCCGAACCGCCCAGGCGTGTGGCCGAGCCCCGGCTCTGCGGTTCCTGGACAGCTTGGATTTTGAAGCTTTTTTCAAAGCTTTCGGCGACTGGCGGCATTGGAGCCCCCCCCTGGGAGGTGCTGGGGAGGGGGTGCAGGGTGCCAGCTCTGCCAGCCCCCGGAGGCGCCGGGGGTGTCACCGGCAGGACCCCGGGGCTGGAGCACGGGGGATCCGGGGCACGAGGAGGCTGGGAGCTGGCGGCATCCCCCAGCAGCCCAGCCCCACACCAGCCCCGCGGTCACCCCGGCAAGGGAAACCTCCGACACCTTGCTCGAACTGTAAAATAGAAAAAAAAAACCCCAACCCTGGCTGCCCAAGAAGCTGCCCCTCTGCCGCAGAGCATCCTGCTCAGATTTCGAGCAAAACTAGGCAAGAAGTGGCTCGGCAGCCCCCGGCCCTGCCATCAGCTCTGCTGTGGGAAACGGTGCCTTTTGATCAAAACTGGCAGGAGAGCCGGGTGGTGGAAGGACACGAATCTGCCTGAAATGAAAAACATACATCTGGATGTGTGCGTGTGTGCGCGCGCGCGCGCGTAACCCGGGGCTGCGGGGGCACGTTCACCCGCCTGGGTTCGCAGTGACCTCAGTTTAACTTGGCAGCCGTCAGACGCCTTTATCTTATCTCCGCATCTCGCTGTACGCTCACAGCCAAACAAGTGCCAAGCGCTTTGGCTTCCCCTGCTCCCGCCTGCCGGGGCACCCGCACCGGCTGCTCATCACCGGGGGCACCGGCTGCCCCGCATGCGCCACCCCGAGCTGGCGCTGCAGCTCTCCCCTGGCTTAATTCAGGGGAAACGGGCAATGCTTCCATCCCCGCATCCCTCCTCCATCCCTCGGCATCCCGGGAAGGGGAGGTTGAGATGCCGGGTATCACCTTCGTCTCTATTTTTATAAGCGGTGAAGCTAAAACCAGGGTGAGGCGGGTGCCGCCGCGTGGGCAGCCAGGATGCTCGGGGCTGGGCGACGGGCTGCGGGGCAGGAGCCCGGGGGTTTATCTCTAATCCTGTTTCCACACGCGCGCTCCCAAAATAAAGCACTGATGCAAAAGGCTTCACCTGCTCCAACCTGCTGCTCGGCGGGGAGGGTGCCACCCCGATTTATAGCACGCTCTTCTCCTTTCCTGGTAGCTTATAAACCCAAATATCGGCTTTTTTTTTTTTTTCCCCACCCAGAATAGGGGAAGGAGACAGGGATGGGGAGCTCAGGAAAGGAACCTGTGAGCTCCTTGCCCCTCGATGTGTCCCCACAAGCCATGCAAGGAGGGTGGGGGGCGGTCATCACACTTTACTCATCTTCGGGGTAGGTACTTGCCTTGTTTCGGGTGCAGCTGGAGCCGGACAGGGAGCTGTGCCCCCCCCCAGACCTGCCTTCGTTGCCTCTGCGGTTTCCCTACCTGCTCCAGGGGCCCCTCGGGGCCGTGGTGACAGCGAGACGCAGAAGGCAGGATGTCACCTCAAACCTCAAGAGGAGCTGTCACCGAGGGGGAGGGCGGCCGGGATGCCGGGGCTGGGGGGGGGGGATTTGCAAGTCACCTTATGTAAACACGGGTGCTCCTCTCCCAACCGTCCTCTTCCGCAGCTTCCCAGCCTTGCTGGGGGCCATGGGGCTGCCGTGTCCCACCCCAGGGATGGGGAATGGCCTCGGGGCACGGTGAGCCCCCCAGGGTGTGGGGACACAACCCTTTGCCAGGGCCGTACGGGGACCCTGCCGTGACGATGGCTGAAGAAAAAGCCCTGAAGCCCTCAGGGGTCCTTCTCGGGGCGGTGGCGCAAGGGTGTCCCCTTCTCTTGGGGTCGGCATAGCCCCTCGGCCCCTGCCATCTGCCCTGGGGTGGATTTGGTAGCTTTGGGGCAATGGCTGGGGACCCTGCGACCCCCTAAGCTCATGGGGAAGGGGGGGCTCTGGATCAGGGGGGTAAATGTGGGACTCTGCCCTCAGCCCGCTCCGTTTCTGGGCTCGTCCTCAGGACCTGGTTTGATTTCAATTTGTTGTTCGTCACCACCACCATCCCCTTTTGCTCATCCATTACCCACGTAACCCTCTGAACCCCCCCCCCCCCCGCAGCCCACCTGGGGGCACGAGCCCCCTGAAAGCTGAGAAACATGGGACCCCCGACCGCACCGGGCTCTGCGACACTGGACGTGGGGCTGGGACACGGCAAGGAGGGGACTGCGCGTCGTCCCGAAAACACCCGCATGGCCCGGTGCCCCGCCGGCACCCACTGGTCCTACCGGGGCTCAGGGGGGCGCTGGGGGGGGGGACACCCGGGTGTGACAGTGGCCACCACGGCTCCACAACGCCGATGCTGCTGGGTGGAGGTGTCACACGGTGCCTGTGCAGGCACCCACGGGGTGCCCCCCCCTCCCCGGGCATGGGGCATCGGGGCTCTGAGCCTCCCCCGGGAAAAGGCAGTGATTTCCCCGCTGCCCCATGGCGAAAGGGTGAGCATGGGGGGGTTGGGGGGGGGGGGGGAATGGAGGCAACCCTCCGCCTGCGCCCCCTCCCCGGCCCCCCCCCCGCGCCCCGGCTCTGGGTTCTACCAGGGAGATGAAGGTTTCCGGCTTCGCAGGTGCGCGGTGGGGCTAAGCGCGGTGGCGGGGGGGACGGGGGCTGTGGTGGCGATGGGGGGGGGGATGGGGGCCACAGCGGGTGGGGGCCGTGGGGGAACGCTGGGTTGTGTCTGCCGTGGCTGCGAGGTACCTGCATTCTACCCTGGGCACGGGAGGGGTACCCGGCCCTCGGCCACACCGAGGATGAGGATGGTCGTGCTGGGGACAGCGGGTCCCCTTCCCCCCGCCCCGCGTACCCCGCCAGCCCCAAACGGTGCCTGGGCAGGGAGGACCCTTCCCTCCGGGCGAGCCAAGGGGATGCCCTGGGATGGGGAAGAGCTCAGCTCCGGCTCCCCGGACTCTCGGATGGCAAGTGCGGCTTCAACCCCCAGCCACCAGCCATCCGGCCACCCTCGCCACCGCGGCGTGGGGCAGGAGGGGCCGTGGGAGGGGGGTCCCGAGCCGGTGCGCAAGAACTTTTGTGGCTTTGAAAGAAAGAAAAAAGCCCCACATCTCCGGGGAGCAGCTGCTCCTCTTTGCCCATCTCCTTTCCTGCTTTTTTTTTTTCTTTAAATTAAAAAAAAAAATCTTCCTCTCTCGCCTCGACCGCAGCGATGCTAAGATGGAGCCGGTTCCCTCCCATCTAACCCATAACCGGCTCCCTCCGCCTCCCCCAACCTACCACCTCCACCTCAAGGATGACAATGACAGCTGCAGGGGTTGCGGGCGTCCCTTCCCCCTCTTCCGCACCCCATCCCGTCCCCCCGTCCTTGTCCCCAGGCCCCCCACCCCCACCCCCAGCCCTAGTGACGAGCCCCCCGAGCCGGGCTGCCTGCCGGCCCCGCAGCCTTTCGCCTTGACATTTGAAAAATGCCAGGCTGAGCCGGGAGACGGCAGCTGCAGGGTGGCACCCGGCCAACTATTTCGTTTTGGGTGGGTTTCGGTTTGTTTTCCGTGGCGGACGCCGCTGCTGGCGGGAATGAAAGGGGAAGGCTGAGCCCCGGCTCTCGCCCTCCGGGTTTGGGGGCTGCTGCGGCGGGGGCTGCCAGGGGGGTTGGGGTGGGTGGGTGGGGACGTGGCACCCGCGGGCACTTTGGTGGCAGGGTTGGACCCAGCAGGTAGGGACTGACCCCCGTGCCCGAGCCCTGGTGGCCCTTTGGCTGGTTCGGCGCTTGCATGGCTCAGCGGTCCGGCTGCCCCCGACCCTGGGGGTACCCACGTGTCACCTCCCCCCCACCCCAGTTTGGGGTCTCAGCCATCCCGGTGTCCCAGCGTGCCCCCAGTCCCAGCCTTGGCTGGGTCCTGGCTGCCAGGACGGGATGGGAAGAGATGACGGACAAAGTGTTATTCAGCATCCGGCTCTCCCGGGAGCTTGGCCGGGAGCAGGACAAGGGGGATCCTGACGGGTTCCCGACGGGTCCCGACGGGGGAGCCCCACCACACGGGACCACCTGGGGAAGAGTCACCCCCTGGCTTGGGTGTCCTGGTCCCTCTTTGTCCCCTGGGGAGATGGAGAGCCGGCACGGCCCCGGCACAGGTCTCAGTGCCAGTGGGCACCGCAGGGGACGGCACCGACGCGCTGCCGGCTGGTTGGGGGGTTTGTCAGGGACGTGGTGCAGAGGGAGGGGGAAGGGAGAGGGTATTTTTGCCCCCTGTTGCTGGTACCCAAGTCCTCCGGCTGACACGCCGCCTTGGCGATGGGCAACGGCAGCCGGGCCGGCACAAGGGACAGGGACGTCGTGCCCTGTGCCCTCCTCCGTCCGGGGCAGGGGACTGCAGCAGGCAGCAAGGACAACACTTTGATACTCATATTTTATATTCATGTAAGCAACATAAATCCGCCTGGCTGCTCTTTCCCTGACAATAGAATTCATTATGATGGAAATATCCTCCAGAGGACTGCAGCTTAATTACCTCCTGATTTGCATTTTTGCATATTAATGACTGCAGAGCTGCTAATTTTGCTGCATTATTTTAAAGGCAAAGCAACTCCGTTCCCCTGTTGTCTCGCCTGCCATTTTCTTTCCCCCTGTTTTCTCCCCGTGAGGGCGGGAGGCGGCACAGCCCTGGGGCTCAGCGGGTGCCTCTTCGGTTGTGACTCTGCCACGACGGCCCAGCTCTGTCCCAGTGCCACCCTCAGAAATGTCAAACCTTCCTCATTAGCACGGTGCCCTTGTCAGCCGCTCAGGCCACCCAGCACCATGGGATGTCCCTTGCGTGGGGTGCCCTTGCGGGGTGTCCCGGGGATACGCCTGGCTCCTTGGCGAGCGTTGGGGCCAGCGTGGCCGCCTGCGTCCTCCGCGCTCCCGACTATTGTTCTGGCGGCGGCTTTTTGGGCAGTGGTGTCACCGCATGTTACTTCCACTCCACGGCTCCAACCGCAACAGGCCGGGGAGGCGTGAGGTGGGGGGTGGCTCGCCTCCCCCCCCCTCCCCTCCGGCCTCTGTCCCTCGCCAGCCCTGCGCATCCCCGCTCCCGCTGGCACCCCCGGGACAGGGCACCGGGCTGGGCATGGAGATGCCACCTCCCAAAATAACTGAGGGGAGGAGGAAGGGTCCTCCATCCAAAAGGTATGGGGGGGTGGCTGAGCCCTCTCTTGCCTCTCGGCGGGTGCTGCGGGCAGCGGGGTGCCATGCAGCCCTGGGGTGCCACGCAGCCCTGGGCACTGCCCGACTGCTGCCCGGGTTGGAGGTGCCTTGCCCCTGGTCCAGCTTCCCTGGTGGCGGCGAAGCCCACCCCGTGTGTCACTGTCCCGGGGTGGTGTTTAGGGTTTGGATCCCAGGATCTTGGATCCCAGCTGCCACGATCCCGCCGAACCCCACTGCCTGGTCCCCAAATGTGGCCTGACCCCCAGTCCTTGGGGTCAGAGTTGGTCTCCGCTCCCTTCCCACATCTCGGCCCACGTCAGAGGGGCAGAAGCAGAACCGAGGGCTTCCCGTCCCCGGCCAAAGCCCGTGGTGTGGCTACATGTCCCTGACAGCAGGCTGGCCCGGGTGCCACCAACCCGGGGCTGCCCAGGGTGACTCAGCCTGCCAGGTGCCACCAAGGGCTGGGCGCAGGGACAGCCCGGGGGTGTCACACGACTGCAGGGTGCAGAGCATAGCCCCGCATTGGGCGGGGGGGGGGGACAGGGACAGCAGGGGGACAGGGACGGGGACAGGGTCGGGGACGGGGACAGGGTCGGGGCTGGGGCCGCACCGGCTCCAGACGCGGCCCGGGAGGGCTCGTGTCGCCACCTGGCGGCCGATGGGGGCGCTGCGGGGGCGTGTGGCGGGGGGGTGGCAGTGGGAGCCCATGGGTACAGGGAAGGGGACCGGGGGGGTGTCAGTGGGAGTCCCTGGGTGCCGGGGAAGGGACCGGGGGGGTTGGCAGTGGGAACCCCTGGGTACAAGGGAGGGTACCCGGGGTGGCAGTGGGAGCCCCTCGGGGCCGGGGAGGGGACCCTGGAGGGAGGGGGGGAGGCAGTGGGACTCCCAGCAGTGCCCCGCGGGTGCGTGGGGCAGGACCCCGGTGGGTGCCCCGGGCCCAGCCTGTCACAGCTCCGGCGGGAGCGGGGGCCGTCCAGGGGCTCCCTCGAAGGCTTTCACCCCAGGTCCCTCCCGCAGTGGCCCCGACGTGCCTCCCCCCCCGTCCCCCCCCCGGGGGCTGCCAGCGGCCCCACGCAGGACCCAGCCCGCCCGGGCGCTGTGCCGGGACCGCCGTCCCGCTCGGTGCCGGGGTGCCTGTGCCCCCCGTCTCGGGTGGCCTCGCCACGACACCCGGGACCCCGTGTCCCGCCACCAGCCCACCCCCGCACCCCGCTCCCCGCCTCTCCGGGCTGCGCCCCCCCTGCGGGGTACGGAGGCGGCAGCGGGACGGGGCGCGGGGAGAGCGCGGAGCCCTCGGCGGGGCCGGGGCCGGGGCCGGGGCCGGGGCGGAGCTGCCCGCTAGAGGGCAGCGGGAGCCCACGGATCGGGGACCCGCACCCCACACGCCCCCACCCGCCAGCCTGCACCCTGCCCTGCACCCCCCCCGCTTCATCCTGTACCCCTCCATCCACCCCCTGCACCCCCCTCTTCAGCCTGCACCCCCCCATCCACCCCCTGCGCCCCTGCCTCCGCCACCCTGCACCCCCCCCTTCATCCTCCACCCCTCACTCCACCATCCAACACCCAGCCCTGCACCCCCTCCTCCACCCTGCACCCCCCTGCACCTCACCCCTCCACCCTTCATCCTGTACTCTACATCGACCCCCCCTCCGCCGGCCCTGCACCTCTCCATTCTCACACTTCTCCACCCAAACCTCCGATCTCTACTCTACGCCGCTTCCCTTAGACTCCTCTCCACCCCCCACCTGCCCCCCATCTCCCCATCCCCGGCCTTTTTTCCTGCTCCCCGTGGGCTCCCTCCTGGGGCCAGCACGCCTGGGTTCCTGCTGTGCCACCCAAGCATCTCTCTGTGCCTCAGTTTCCCCAGGGAACACACCACACCAACCCTCACCGGTGACTTCTGGCACCCCCTGGCTCCCCCTGTCCTGCTCCCCTTGGAGGGGACATGCCCCCTGGGGTGCCACCCGTGCTGGGAATTTAACCCTCACCTTCTCTGAGCCAGCAGCATCCCACTAACGCACCAGCCTTGACACGCTGACCTGCCCCGGCACCCCCCCGCCCCTGCATCCCGGAGTCCCCCATCCATCCCTAGGGACCTCTGGTGTCACCGTGGCAACCAGTGATGGTCAGCAGCCGGTGACCTGGGCGCCCTGGAGGGAGCCCTGGCCCTGGCCGGGGTCACCGGGGTCAATCAATCTCATTGCTATGCACAGAGCCCTTCGTTACCACCGGTGCCGGTAACGATGCCAGGGCTGGCAAAGCACCGGAAAGGGAGAGAAAAAGGGACAAAATGGGGGGGGGGGGAATTATATGAAATCGACTCAAAGAATTTTGTTTCAAAAGCCTGTCCCAGTCCCCCCCCCGGCCCCGGGTCTGCTCCTCAGCCCCCTCCCCGGTCCCCTCGCAGCCCCTGCCCCATTAGGGGACCCCCGAGGTGGGTCCCTCCAGAGCTCTGCAGGGACCTCGGGGCTGTGGGGGTCTTGGGGCCGGGCGGGGCCGGGCCTGGGTGGGTGTCCCCGGTCGGGGGGGGGGTGTCTGGGTGCCCAGGGTCGGGGCGAGGAGGCGGGGCGGCCGTGCTGCCCGGTACACCGGCGGCGGGGGGCTGCTGCTTCCCGAAACCCCCTGCCCACAGGGGTGAGCCCACTCCCCCCGGCGTTACCGCATCCTGCCGGAGAGCGTCAGCAGGCGGCTGCGGGAAGGGGCAGGGGAGGGCGGGGGGGCTTTGCTGCACCCCACCAGCCTCCTCCTGCCCCGTCCCTGAGGCGGAGGGGGGGCAGGCAGCCATGTGCCCCCCAGCAATGGGGAAACCACCCTGGGGAGGGCTCGCAGAAGAGAGAAGCTGATGGCAGCCTTCCTCCACCCCCATTGCCCTGAGCCTTCCTCCCCCTCCTGCCGTCCGCGTCCAGCCCTGGGCTGGGAGCCGTGGCTGCGGGGCCTCCTGGCCTGGCTGAGGCCCAGCAGACTCATCTCCCCAGTGGGATCCCTGCCCACACCTCCTGCCCCCCCCCCCAGCCCGGGCACTCGTCAGGGTTCGATCGGCCGCTGCCGGCTGGTTCCGGCTCCGGGCTGTGCTGGGATGAGTCTGGGCGGCAGGGGATGGCTTGGGACACTGAAATCTTCCCCAAAATGGGGTCCTGCTCCTCAGGGACCCCCCCAGCCTGGCAGGGTGGACGGGGACATCCCTGGAGACTGTCCAGAAGAGTAGCAGAGGGGGGAGGAAACCCTAACTTGTGCAACCTCCCGTCTTGAGATGCTCCGCGGCGCAGGGGTGCTGCCTCTCCCCCCCCCCCCGGGGTGCATCGCCCCCCCGAGACGAGGTGTCAGCTGAAAAAGCCACCAGGTCCCAGCAGGGGCTGCTGAGGACGGCCGGGCCCTGCACTGCCACCTCCTGACCCCCAACCGAACCCCCAAGGGACAGCCCAGACCTTTGGGGGGTGGGCGGTGGGTGGATGTAGCTTTGGGGAGGGGGCAGTGGCCATCCCTGGAGCTCAGCCACTGCCCACTGTGTCCCCCCCCCCGGCTCCCCGCTGCTCCGGTCTGGGGCTGGAGCCTGCGGAGGACAGACACGGCGTCTCCAGCGCACAACCACACTCACCTCCGAGAGGGGGGCTGCTGGGAAGAGGCTCCCCCCCGCCGCTGCCGGGTCGCCCGCAGGCAGGGGCATTGCTGGGATTTACCGGTACTGGGTTGACAGCACCGTCTCGGGGCCTTCCCGGTTCCTCCAGGGCCTCCCCAGGCAGCCAGAGGGTCCGAGCCCATTGGGGGTCCCATGCCCTAGACGCGGTGATGTCCCAGTCGCTCCATGGTCCTGGGGACCCCTCCATCCCTCCGTCGAGGCACGACGGACCGGCTGGGTGCCAGCGGTTGCTTCTTTCCCCCCTTAGCATTGCCCCAAGTTCCCATTTTGTCTCCAGCTCCAGTGGGGACACTGGGGACCCCCCCACCCCACCCCGACCCAGGACCAGCAGTGCTGGGATGCTCCTGCGCCTGCTCCCCCCTCACCCCCAGCATCCCGCCCGGAGCCGCACGTGAACGGCAACGGCGGCAGATTGTAGCTGACGGCTGGAAGATGGATTTATTGCAATGATGCAAAAATTAGTTTATAGAATATATATAAATAAAGATTTCCTTCCTTGATGGGCGAACTCAGCACAGCAGCAGCTCCTCTGGCAGGATTTATTAATCACCCCGGCGCGCTGCTTGTGCAGCAGCAACTGTTTTCCTGGGCAAATAGGGCCGGTATTGCCCCGAGAGGGGGTAAAAATCCTCAGTTTCAGCTCTCTCCTGAACCCAGTACCATCCATCGCTGCTGCTAACAGTCCTGGCCGTGAACCAGGGCAGCCTGGCAGAGCCCCAAAACCAGCCGGAAGAGGGGAATCCTGCTATTAAATGTGGGGAAACTGAGGCACGGATGTAGCGTGACTTTTCTGAAGCTGGAGAGAACCAAAGGGAGGATACGGGAGATGAAGCATAAAAGGGGGATGTGCTTTCTCTTAGGTTTGGGAGGAGGAATTGGGTGTCCTGTTGGGGACTGCCCACCCCCCGCCAGACCCCCTGCTACTCCCCAAGGAGACACACTGCCTCCCAGTCCCCCTGCTTTGTCGGAAAAGGGGGGAACCCCCCGGGACGGCTGCACCACCCGGCTCCCGAACACCCTCACCCCATCCCACAGGAGACGGGGCCACGGAGGGGCTGCGGCAGGGGGTGGCAGCGGGGGTGGCCATGGGGGTGGCCGTGGGTCCCTGGGCTGCCCTGCGGGGCGCCGGGCGCAGGTGGGGAGGGGGGGGGCGCAGGCTGCTGCTCTCTGTGTCTCCTTGTTGGGCGGTCGATCCCCAGACAGACTCCTCGCCTTGCTGCGTGTGCTCTTTCGAGCCCATTGATTTCCCTGAGTAAGTGAGTTTGTATGGATCATGCAGCATGCGGGCCGGGCTGCCCAGCGGTGCAGCAGCCGGCGGGGGGGAGGGCATGCGAGGGAGGGGGAGAAGCCGGGGAGAGAGCAGAACCGATCAATATGGACAGTGTGAAGTGAATTAATGGAAGACGTAGAGGCTGGCTGACAGCGCTGCCGAGGCCGGGCTGCCCTTCGGGGGCTGCTTGGAGGCAGCTGGCCATGCCGCGAGGGGTCCCCCGGGGACCCCCGGCTCCCATCCTGCCCGGGGGCCGCCAGCGGGACAGGGCTCCTCGTGGCTCCAGAGCTTCACCCCGACAAGGGATTTGGGATCCTCCGGTTCCTGAGACGGCCCCATGCGCCCCAGCCCGTGCCCCCGGGGCACCGCGGGGTGCCCAGCTCTGCAAGGGCATCTGCAGCCGCTTCCCCCGGAGCCAGGCACCCTGGGTTTAAAACCAAGATATTTTCTGGTGGCAAACTAAAAGCTCTCAGGGAGGCCATTTGCTCAGAATTTTCTGAGCAAACCTGGTGGGGTGTGTTGAAAATAAAAGGAGGAGAGAAAAATACCCAGCTTTCAATTAAGTTCTAGACTAGATGATCTGAAAGGTCCCTTCCAACCTTGGCGAGCCGACGATTCTAAGAAGGATCCCCACACCCGGAGAAGCCGGGTGTAACCGGGACCCTGCCTACAACCAGCCTGGAGCAAGCACAAAGGTTTCTGACATCTCGTTTGCCTTCGCAGGGTGTTTGCTGGTGAGCTTGAAAAAAGGCTAAGCCTCGAAAATCCCCCCCCCCAAAGCGCTTCCCACTGTGCCGAGGGGCCAGGAGCAGCCGCTGGCGCTGGCACTGGCGTTTCTCTCATGGATCTCGGGTGCGGGGGAGTTATTCCTGTTACTGGTAACGGCAGTTAAACAGAACTACCTGCCACGCACATGGTTAGTGCAGAAATCTCCCAAACTCCACCAAAGATGAGACAATATACTGCCCCCGCCACCTGCTGCAGCTCATCAGGGTCTTAGAGCATAATTACCCTTGCTCTTTCTGGCCTGTCTTTGCTGGGATTGAGACACAGAGGAGGCAACCTTGGCTGGCATCATTAGGTTTCAGTGTTAACACACTTAGGGAATGGAAGAGATCTCACCAGTGCAGACTCGGGTAGGAGTTGTCTGGCCGATTTTGCTCAGGCTGCGCTGTGCGGGGGCTTGGGGAGACATCACGGCCCCCTGAGAAAGTGTCTCCAGGTCCTTTTTCCCGTTTATAATGGGAGCGAAGTGGGTGAGTTGGGCTCGGGGGGAGCATCAGCGGGACCCGTTTGCAAACCTGCTCCATCCGGGACTGCGGGTGCTCAAGGAAGAGGGTGGTGCCTTGAGGGCACAGTGTTGGGTCCGGTAGTTCGGGATGCAGGACGGGATTTGTTATGGCGATGCCCGCGCGTGCGGGCCTGGGCAAGGCTGCTCTTGGGAGGTTTATCCCTGGGGAGGGGGGGCGGGATTTAAAGCCAGCGGGGGCTGTGGGGAGGCGGTTGCCATTTCTGGAGCTTTTAGATCTTTTTTCCCTTTGGGGTTGAAGCAGGAGGAAAAGCTATTGGTAGGGATGCTTTAGGAGCCAGGCTGGGAATGTGCCCTGGGGTCCTGGGTGCTTTGGAGGGGCAGCTCCCCAGGGGTCTGCCCAAGGGCAGGGTGCTGAGCTCCCTCACGCCTGTCCCCGGGCCCACGGTGATGGGCGCGAGGAGCGGCTGGACAGGGGCTGGAGTGGCTTCAGGTGCTGCCTGGTCCCGTGCTCCCATCGCTGCCTGGACACCGTCACCTCCCAGGAACGGGAGGGATGGAAAATCCTGGTGAGCTGATGGGTTGATGGAGCACGACCTGCTTTTTCCACGCTGCGAGTGCCAGGGTGCGTGTGCGGGTGGGGAGGCTGCCCCTGGGGATGCCGCAGTTGTCTTGAGGAGGGGAAAGCTGTGGTGATGGTGGAGCTGCAGAGCAGCGAGGACGGCGCCGAGCGGCCAAGGCAGAGCCGTGCCCTGGTGATGGGCTCCCACGTGTCCATCACAAGCTACACAACAGGGAGGCGGCACAAAGGGGATGCGACGGGTGAAGAAAGGTGTCACCACCAGCCCGGCGTCATGTCCTGCCCGGCAAAGCCTGGCACGCGAGACCTGAGGGCAAGCGGCTCCCCTGGGCCCAGCACCACGAGGCAGATGGACCTGGGGAGGGGGAGAAGAGGTGCGCTGGCCCTTTAAGAGAATAATTTCGGAGCTGGCCTACTGAGTTATTGATTGGCGCTATGGTAACGTATATTAGATTATGTATGGCTGGAAATGTGTTGTGGACTGGGAGGCTTGTTTGGGAAGCCAGCACTCCTCTTCTTGTAAACCAGCTTCCCGCAGAGGGTTTGGGATGTGAAGGGTCTGCAGCGCGTCAGCTCAGCTGGAGCTGAGGACGGGCAGCGCTCGATGCATGTGTGAGAGCGTGGGATCCGGTGCTCTGAGGCATGGCTGGGGGCACCTTTGGGCCGAAGGGATGGACGCTGAAGGGTTTGTGTTCCAAAGGGCGGTATCAGATGGATGGGAGTACCTGTGGAATTGGTTAAAAGTGGGAAAACCCCACAGCTGGCCCCTTTCCTTCCAAACCAGCCACCGGCGACTTCCACCTCCCGGCTTCTTGGAAAAGATGAAACACCCAGGGAAGGAGCCAGCCCCACTGAAACAGCCCAGGTGAACCCTCTGGGTTCCCTGCATCCTCTCTAGCCCATCTGCTGGGGCTTTGGCTTTGGTTTATTTGCCTGAGCTGGCAAAACAATGATTTTTTTCCCATTGCTGTGGCAGAGAGGGCAGGACGGCTTCCAGGGCGGCGGGTTTACCGAAAAATCCTCCTTTGCCAGCCAACTGCTGCTTGCAATCCGGGTCACTCGGCCAGTCCAAGCCCTGCAGCTCTATGTCTTGAAGGTGCTCTTGGCTTGCAGAAGAGGGTCCTTCCAGGCCCACCCGGGAGTCTGGACAGAGTAATGGGACGAGATCATAGAATCACAGACTGGTTTGGGTTGGAAGGGACCTTAAAGCCCACCCAGTGGCACCCCCTGCCCTGGGCAGGGACACCTCCCACCAGCCCAGGTTGCTCCAAGCCCCGGCCAACCTGGCCTTGAACCCCTCCAGGGATGGGGCAGCCACAGCTTCTCTGGGCAACCTGGGCCAGGGGCTCACCCCCCTCACAGCAAACAATTTCTGCCTCACATCTCATCTCAATCTCCCCTCTTCCAGTTTCAAACCCTTCCCCCTCGTCCCGTGGCTCCCCTCCCTGCTCCAGAGTCCCTCCCCAGCTTTCCTGGAGCCCCTTTAGGGACTGGCAGGGGCTGGAAGGTCTCCGCAGAGCCTTCTCCAATGCTGAGATGAGGAGCTGAGGGTCAACTCACCTCCTCCCCTGGGAATGCCGGGAGGGAGCAGCACCCATTCGGGCAGAGAAAGCTCCCACATCCCAACAAAATCCACATGTGCCGCTTCCCTCACCGGCGAGTTGGTAGGACGGGATGTGGCTCATCCCGGTCCTGCCGGCTGGTCCTTTCCAGAAGGAGCCCCCGAGGTGTGCGGGCCCCGGTGCGTGGTGGGGCCGGGCGATGAAGGCGCCGTATCGATCCCGGCCCTTTTGCCGTCACCTCTCGGCGCTGACTGCGGGGCAGCTTGGGGAGGCAACAGACCGTGCCGCCGTGCTTAGAGCGCGGTCGGGGGCATTGTGCCGGAGTAATTGGGCTTAGAAAATGAGAGGCTTTGCAATCGTTTAAAAGCAGGGAGGGAGGGGAAGGCGATGGGGAGAGGCAGCTGCCGGAGGAGCTGAGGGTCAGCCCAGGGGAGAGTCACGGAGCTGCTGGGGAGGGGGGTGGGACGTACTTTGGGGTGCCCCCAAAAGCCTGGGTGAGAGCTGGGGCTGCTCCCCCCTTTTCCCACCGCCCACTGCCCTGCAGATGCCCCTTTTGCCCCGTGGCCACCCCGTCTCCTGGTGCTGCTGGGCCTGGGCGAGCAGCAGCGCCACGAGGGGCCACGCCAGTATGGGGGGGACGGTCCCCAACCATCCCGGCCACGGTTCTGCGACCGTGTCTGGGGTCAGGCCAGCAAACCCAGGCGGGGACAGGCTGGCGCTGGGGACAGGGATCAGAGGAAGGGGACAGGACCCTCGGGGCAGGAGGTGGTGCCCGTGTGCGGTGGTGGGAGACTGGCTAGAGATGGGACAAGGGAATGGGGGGTGGGGGGCGAAACAAGGCTATTTCTTGTCTCTTGCAGGGCTGCCTCGTGCATCTGGCACCAGCGCTCACAGCCGGCGATTCGGCAGCGAGACGGGGATGTCTGGGTCCAGCCGCCACCAAGTATTGAGACGTTTCACTCCAGGCAATTATCAGCAGCTGCTCCAGTGCTAAATACACCGTCTTCTCCTCCCTCACCGTCCTTTTTTTGTTTTCGTTTTTCCTTCTTCTTCCTCCCAATGTAACATAAAAACCTATTGATCACGCACCCGGGCACTCCGAGCATGCGTGTAATGGGAGGGGGATGGATCCAGTCGTCAGGGCTGCCCGAAATGCCAGGGGCTGAAAGCGCCTTGTGCCACCTCCATCTCCCAGCAGGACGGGCAGGGATGGGATCCCCAAGGATCAGACCCATCGAGCCCGGAGTGTCGGCCCTGCGCCCGTGGGGCTGGCCCAGGAGCCGCTCGGCTCCAGGCTCCAGGACAGTGCCGGGGTCGCGGGGCTGAGCTGCTCCAGGAGCCGAAGTTCCCTGGAAAGGGGTTGCCTGTGGCCAGGTTGGGGCTTGGTTTTTTAAAGCCTCAGTTGTTGAATTTCGGGAGGTTTTTAAGTGCATTTCTGGCTTTCCCATGCGCAGGGAATTGCCCAAGTGGTTGCTGGAAGTGCTGGAAACCCCGGACAAGTCCCTCCATGGGTTTGTGAGCTCCGAGAGCAGGGATTAGGGCCTGGGTACCACAGCCCCCACAGTGCCGGGGTCTGGGAAACCCCCAATTCCTGGCTCCTGCTCCTCAACTGGGCTGGTGGCTCTGGGGGAGTCTCTCTGAACTCCAAACACTTGAGCGAAGTGGTGATCCCTGCTTGTCACGCTTTTTTTTTTCTTCTCTTTTTTTTTTTTTTCAATTATTTTCTGTCTTTTTTTATTATTTTTTTTTTCCTTGTGTTAATTCTCATTCCTGCATCTTGGTCAGCTCCGAGAGCTGGAAGAGAGTTAAAATAAAATAGAACGTGTAACAAAAGGAGAAAAACCATCCCTGTTCCCCTTGGCTAAACATATGCAAACATCTGTGGGTGTACACAGATGCTCTGCCCCAAATCCTCACGAGTCCTGGGAAATGGTGTGTGGTTTCAACTGGGATTTTTTTGGTTTTGTTTATGTTTTTTTTTTCCCTTTAGCTGGCTTCAGCTGTTACAGGGAAGGGTGCCCCGTGCCAGAGCCAGGAGTGGGCCTGGGCAGTGCCAGATCTCCGCGCTGGGTGCAGGTATTGCTTGGGCTGAGGGAGAGGAGAGGACCGTGCCGGGGTGACGGATGGAGGAAGGCGATAACGCTTGGCTCCCCAGCACATCTCCGATACGCAGCTTGGAGCACTTGCCAATCAATTAAGCCAACGCGCTCGGACTCCTTCAGATCTATTTAAAGAGTCTGGCTGCCTGGCCCTGAAAGGGAGAAGCTGCTAATAACCCCTCTCCCCTCCCTCTCCAGGGGGGCACCAGCTGAACAGGAGGGGAAGGATCACCACCAGAGTCACCTTCCCTCTGCCACGGGGACGTGCCAGCCTTTCCCTGACGCATAGAATCACAGACTGGTTTGGGTTGGAAGGGACCTTAAAGCCCACCCAGTGCCACCCCATGCCCTGGGCAGGGACACCTCCCACCAGCCCAGGTTGCTCCAAGCCCCGGCCAACCTGGCCTTGAACCCCTCCAGGGATGGGGCAGCCACAGCTTCTCTGGGCAACCTGGGCCAGGGGCTCACCCCCCTCACAGCAAACAATTTCTGCCTCACATCTCACCTCAATCTCCCCTCTTCCAGTTTCAAACCCTTCCCCCTCGTCCCATGGCTCCCCTCCCTGCTCCAGAGTCCCTCCCCAGCTTTCCTGGAGCCCCTTTAGGGACTGGAAGGGGCTGGAAGGTCTCCGCGGAGCCTTCTCTTCTCCAGGCTGAACCCCCCCAGCTCTCTCAGCCTGTCCTCCCAGCAGAGGGGCTCCAGCCCTCCCAGCATCTCCGGGGCCTCCTCTGGCCCCGCTCCAACAGCTCCGTGTCCTTCTGCTGTCGGTGCCCCAGCGCTGGAGGCAGCACTGCAGGGGGGTCTCCCCCGAGTGGAGCAGAGGGGCAGAATCCCCCCCTCGTCCTGCTGCCCACGCTGCTGGGGATGCAGCCCAGGGTACGGGGATGTCCCCAAGGGTGCAGCCCTGCTCAGTCCCTCCTGGGCCAGTGACAACTGCCAGGTCGTCCTTTAGCCCCGGCCCCGCAGCTGGGACAGGAGGGCGTTCTGCTCGGGTGCCCTGTGGGTGTGGAGGAGCTGCTGAGGGTCCAGCCCAGATGCCACGTGCTTGCGGTGGTCGCAGCTCTGGGAGCGGGGAGGACCTGCTCTGGCTGAGGGGACCCATTGGTGGCCCTCTCCATGGGAGAGGTGGCCGAGACCTGAGACCCACTGGGGTTAATCCTGCCTGAGGGCCTTCTGGAAAGGAGAGGAGCATGTGTTAAAGAGGGCATGGAGACACAGCCCCCGCTTTGGCCAGAGGTGCAATGAATGCGGCAGCCTCAGGGATGGCGGCGGTGGGGGCCAGCTCTGGATCCGGCCCCGTCTGGGCAGCGGGTGCAGGCAGATGAGGAGGCTCTGAAACCAGCCGGCTTCAGGGATTTCTGGAGAAGCTGCATTTTATTTTATATTATTTTATTTTATTTTATTTTATTTTATTTTATTTTATTTTATTTTATTTTATTTTATTTTATTTTATTTTATTTTACTTTACTTTATTTTATTTTATTTTACATTATTTTATTTTATTTTACTTTATTTTATTTTATTTTATATTATTTTATTTTATTTTATTTTGTTTTCCAGTGTTTTTTTTTTTTTTTCCCCCTTGTTGAGAGGAGCTGGCAGCTCCAGCCCCAGCGGGGCGTTAGGGAAAACAAATGGGCCGGAGGGAAGCTGGAGAAGCCCCTCTCAGGCTGCGTTTGTCGAGATCCATATTGGCACGTGGCCATCCCTCAGCAGCACCTTAGACCTGGGAACAGAAAGAGGTGAATGCCGGCAGGGTTGGGGGGAGAGGGGGTGAGAAAGAAGAGGGGGGAAGGAGAGGTTAAGGGACGCTCAGGGGCATCCCCTGTGGCACCGGTACAGGGCTGAGCTGCCTGCGGGGAGGGCAGGCAGATCCACCCCCATGGGAGTAGAGGCACGTGCCGAGGGGTTGCAAGGACCCCCCCTTCCCTCGCTAAACGTAGCTGTGCCCCCATCCATCCCACATCCCAACAGGCCAGGACCGACACGGGCCCTGGCCGGGGACCTCCTGGGCTCATGGGGTCTGAAGCGAGGCCATTCCTGCAGCGACGATGCGCAGGATGCGGCCGCAGCCTGGGAAGGCGGCACTCGCCCCCTGCCCCAGCACCGGCGCCGGTGGCACTGGGATGGGGGGGTGCAGCTGGGGAACCCCCGGCGGGTGCCAGGGCTGGGGGAGAGGTGACGGTCCTCCCAGCTCCCCGCTGCAGTGCATGGAGCGGTGCCAGGGCTGGCACCCGTCTGACCTTGGTGGCATAAATGGGAAGGGAGCGGGAGGAGGGAGGTGGTGTGGGGGGTGCAGGGGTGCCCCGTTAGTGCTCGTGTGTGTTGTCAGCCCAGGTGCGGTTGGCGAGGAGGAGGCTGAGAGGAAGCAGGGTGATGCCTATTGAGCATCCGACCTTCCTCGGGAGCAGGGTGCTCTGGGGGCTCCTTTCTCAATTCTTCGCTCCGGAGAATTGGAAATGGAATCCGGAATCTGAAAATGGCCGGTGGAGACAGATGCCGGGAGGGCTGGAGCCCCTCTGCTGTGGGGACAGGCTGAGAGAGCTGGGGGGGTTCAGCCTGGAGAAGAGAAGGCTCCGCGGAGACCTTCCAGCCCCTTCCAGTCCCTAAAGGGGCTCCAGGAAAGCTGGGGAGGGACTCTGGAGCAGGGAGGGGAGCCATGGGATGAGGGGGAAGGGTTTGAAACTGGAAGAGGGGAGATTGAGGTGAGATGTGAGGCAGAAATTGTTTGCTGTGAGGGGGGTGAGCCCCTGGCCCAGGTTGCCCAGAGAAGCTGTGGCTGCCCCATCCCTGGAGGGGTTCAAGGCCAGGTTGGCCGGGGCTTGGAGCAACCTGGGCTGGTGGGAGGTGTCCCTGCCCAGGGCAGGGGGTGCCACTGGGTGGCCTTTAAGGTCCCTTCCCACCCAAACCAGTCTGTGACTCCGTGATTCTCCCACTGCTCTGTGGTTTGGCGACAAGAGCAAAAAGGGAGGATTAAGACCTTCTTTGGCTCTAAATGCTCCATTTTGGCTGTGGGGCAGAGGTGTCCTTGGGGGGTGACCCATGGCCACATGGGTTTGATGTCCCCGCAGGGGGGGGCAGAGAGCCATCAGCCTTTGGGGAGCCCCGTCCTCCCATCGCGCTCCTCGGCACCACGCTCCAGCTCTCTGCTCCTGATCCCCTCATTAGCTGCAACACGGAAAGTGTTTTGAAACCTTTGCAAGAGGGGTCTCTCCCCCCGCTCCCCCCCAGCCTCAGCCACTTTTCCCGTCACGCTCATTAGAGCCCTGAGTATCAATCAGGCGGAGATGAAAGCCAGCTGGGGATACATTACAACACCTTGGAAAGGGATGAAAGGGCCTCTTTAGTCCTAACAAACCTCTCGAAGCTGAAATGCATATGGACGGGAGCCTCGCGCACGCCGCCTTTCATCTCAATTTTCGCCTTTTGGGCTCTTTGGCTCTTTGCCCCCCACAGCAGCGGGGCAGGGCCATCCCAGTGACATCCCGCGTGTGACCCACGCGGTGGCCTCGGGTCCCCAGGATGGATGGCACAGGGCGCTGGACATGCTGGAAAGATATCGGGAGGTTTCGTGGGGTTTTCTTTGCCCATCTGTCCCCTCTAATATTGGAGGATGATGCGAAATGTCACCGGCCAGAAGGCGCCTCCATGGGCACCTCGGGGTGCAGCGTCGGTCCTGTCCTGGCCCCAGGGACGCTCCGGCTGAGGGAGGGTGGCAGGATCGGGCTCTCGCTGCGTTGCTCTGTGCAATGGGTTTTAAATTTAGAAATTGTTCAGATTTGTACTTTGAAAAAAATCCATGGGGCATTAAATATTTACAGAAAATCAGCAGCTGTGTAAATAATAGAAAAATCCAATATTCTGCGAGTGGACCGGTTTTCAATAAATTTGAAAATTTTATGATATTGTTATTATTATTTATTGCCTATTTTATTTGTCAGTGTCTCTTTTCACGGGCTGCGTGGATCTGGGTGTTCGACCACCTCGTGCCAACCCGGAGTCCGAACTTCCCTTGCCGAGAGCCGCCGGCTCTGCCCCGGCGGCGCCGCTCCCCGCTGAGACCCGGCCCGCTCGCTGCACTGATGGGCCGTGCCCAGGAGCCAGGTGTCCGGGCAAGGTTTCCCCCGCTGTGCCCAGCCCCGCCAGCCGTCCCCATCCCATCCCGGCCCCGTGGCGGTGGCATGCAGTGACATGGCGGGTCCCGGTGGAGCCCAGTGTGCTGCGGGAGCCCCGGGGGGGTGCGGGGCTGCGGAGGGTGACGGCGACGTAGCACCTACTCTAATGGGATCCTCTCCACAAGTAATTAAGCCTCGGCTAATGCTAACCGTAATGTGATGTATGTATGCCTTTAACTAATCATTTATTAGCCTCGTTGATGGTTTGTCAATATTAATTCATTTATTTAAACAACTCCGAGCTGTAATGAAGATGTTTGCTTTAAGGGGGGAAAAAGAGATGGAGCTGCCAGGAGATTTTTTTGTTGACTCGATGGATGTCGCCCTGCCCGGGGCGATGGGGCTGCGGCGGGATGAGGACCTGCTGCCACCGCTCGTCCCCGGGCCAGTGGCCTTTCCCGCAGCCACGGGGTGCGTGGGGGGCCGCCACGGTGACCGTGGGTGTAAGCGGGGGCCACAGGTACCCGAGGGACTCAGGGCTCCCGCCCGGGGAGCAGGATCAGGCCCCGCTCCCTGCCCTGGGGGGACGGGAGCCCCCCGGGGGGGCTGCGGGGCTCTGGCACGGCCCGACGTGCTGCCTCGCGTTGGAGCAGCTCCGGCACCAAGCAGCTCCAGCTCTGCCACCGGAGCAACTTTCTTTGGAAGAATTTCCTTTGGTTTGACCTTAAAATGTCCGAGCCGCGCCTCAAAGCCTGAAATCAAACCCAAACGTGCTGCCCGGCCCAGAACAATTGGTTTCTGCTCGACTTTCGATTTGCTAACGATTTCGAACCGGTTTTCATTTCAAATCGAATCACTTCTCTTTAATTTTTTTGAGGCGGGGAACGGGAAATCGCCAATAAACTGGGAAAAATAATGGTATTTTTGGTCCTGTTTGATAAGCCCAGGTTGGATCAGATTCTAGTCCTTCTTCTGTACCCTGTGGGTGCTAAAGCAGGTGGATGCCCGGGAGGGGAATGGCATCTCCTGGAAGCACCCCCGGAGCAGGCCCGTGCTGAGCAGACCCTGCAACGTGGCCTTTGGCCAGACATCAGATCCGCTGCTCCCAGCTCTCCTTGGCAGCTTCTTAATATCAACTAGATCACAGTATTAAAGTGAACTTTCTCTTAAACAGGCTTAATTAGCGTCCTTCAGACAAACATAAATTAATCCTGGGTTGCTCTGGAGGATGTGGAGTTTCCCCTTGATCGATCGCCAGCCCCGGCTCCAGATAAACTCCTCAGAAAGCCAGGTCTCGCTTTTGGTCATCTGTAACGTTGCACCCGGGAGCTGGTGGCATCCTCGAGTCCTTGGTGGTCGGCCCTGCTCCAGGCCGTGGGCACTGTCACCACAGCCTGGTGGTTCTGGATGTCACCATAGCCATGTATGACCTTGCATGACCGTTCACCACCATGCAGGACAATGTATGACCGTGCACAACCATGCATGGCCATGTACGACCACTCACCACCATCCATGACCACACACAACCATGCGTGGCCATGTACAACGATGTATTACCATGCGCAACCGTAGATGACCACACATGACCACTCACCACCATCCATGGCCACACACAACCACGCGTGGCCATGTACAACGATGTATTACAGTGCACAACTGTAGATGACCACACATGACCACTCACCACCATGCATGGCCATGCACAACCATGGATGACCACGCATGACTGTATATGACCACGTATGACCATGCATGGCTGCGAAATGACCACACTTGACCCCACACCACCACCACACATGCAGCCACTCTGCCCCAGATGATTCCCTCAGCCCCCCCAGCTGCAGGGATGCCCTTACTGGGTTGGTGTCTTGGCCATGTAGGTCATGGATGGTTTGTCTCCCATGACCGTGCTTCTTGGCCCTGACCACCCTTGCGGTGCTTGCGGCATCTTGCCATTGCAGGGCGACGTATCAGTGGAGAAGGACCTTCTCCTGCAAGGTTTGATCCCATTACCTGCTCTTTTCCTTTGATGCCCTTCATTCTACACGAGAAGGTCCGCAAAGCGGCCTTTGCCTTGCCTCATTCTCTGGGGGAAAACAGGGGAAAAAAGGATGCAGATTTGGTAGGCGGTCAAAGGAACCTGGGGGTGAAAATTAGTCTTTTGGGAAGCTGCTGACGGGCTGAAGCACAGCGGGAACCCACATGGATCCCCCAGGAAACAGGGATGGAAGAGACCAGGTTAATTCAGCTTGAATTGGTGGTGGCATTTGCCCGTTTTGATAAAAGCAACACCCGGAGCTGCTTGAGCCTTAGTCTTTGGATGCCTCCAGTGTGGAAATCTGCAGGGAAAGGAGGGGGTGAAGATGCTCCCTTTGCAGGGAGGGAAACTGAGGCACGGAGGATTTGGTGGCTTTTTTGGGGTGCAGCACCCAGCCCAGCCCCAAAGTCCTGGAGCAAGGCGCTGAGACCCTTGAAAATCACCCAGACCGGAGCAGGATTTCCCTTTGGGATTCATCCAGCACCGTGCACAGAGCAGCCCCGAGGCCGTGTCCCGCTCAGCGCCACCCAGTGAAGCAGCGGCGGGACACGACGGGGGGGCTAAAGGGCCCATGGCCATGGGAGGCCACGGTGCCCTGCTCCCCGTAGGGTGGCGGGTGGGCAGGGAGCGGGGGACCCCATTCCAGCTGCAGACTGGGATGAACCAGGGAGCGGGCAGGAGGAAGCACAGGGCGGCTGGAGGCGGGGGCCAGGATTGCGGGGGGGGGGGAGCTGCCCAGCCTGACACCGGGTCACGAAGCTGGGAGCGTTGCGAGGTGCCGAAGGGATCAATAGCAATTCTAATATCATACGAGTCAATTTTGACCTGTCATGGGCAGCTCGGCAGGCTGACTCCGGAGCTGCAGGACCTGATAAATGGGCTCTCAAACCCATATTTATGGCAAGAAAAAGCTCATAAAATTGAAACAAGGGCAGAGCGCGGGGAGGAGGCTGCAGTCCGGCCACAGCCCGGCCGTTTCGCTGACCATGGGAAGGGGAAAAGCGGGATGCAGAGTGCGAAGAGGTGGAGCGGTGAGGGGGGGAAGCTGCCCACCCTGGGGAGCTGTTTAGGGGTTGGGATTCGGTGCCGGAGGGGTCGCGGGGTGCAGACCCAGCCCTGGGGGCAGGGGAGCACCAAGTGATGTGCCGGGTTGGGGGCTGGGGTGAGCATGGTGGGGACATGGCTGTGGGTTTGGGGGGGTTTTGGGTGCCCCACCACCACCCCCACCCCCCTTTGCAAGCCCCCATCGGCTGCGTGAGCCCCAGGGATACAGCGGCTGCGGGGTGCAGAGAGCTCCGTGTCCAGCCCAAGCCCCATGGTGGGTTCCTGACCTATTTCTGGGGGAGACACATGGGGAAAGCTCCTTGCCCGCCCCCCACTTATTGCCCCCAGGGCAAGCAGGACCTGCAGCCGCTCGTCGCTGCTCCCCTGTCAGGGCGGCTGCCAGGGAGGCAGCTCTCCATCCCCTCCATCTCTTCCTCCCCTTCCCTATCTCCTGCCCGGCATTTCCAGGAGCTGCAGTTTTCCTCCAGGCCTTGATGTGGAAAGATATTTATGAGAAAAACTTGGGGGGGAGCAAAAAAAGAGGGGGGAGACGGGATTGTGCAGGGGCGAGGAGCGGAGGAAGCCCTTGCCCTGCCCGCCAGTGCCCGGCCGGGCAAAGTGACGTTGGCTCCACCATGCCCCAAAAGCGTGTGCCCCCCCTCCCCTGTCCCAGCCAGGAGGACGTGCTACGGTGTCCCCTCTTGTGGGGACATGGCCAGGAGAGGCGTGAAGGGCCATGGGTCCCCTGCACTGAGTTCCTTCTTCATCCCTCTCCCCCTTCCTCATCCTCCTTCCCCCTGTTTCAAACCCCACACGGTGCGGGGCTGTGTTTCACTCCTCC
The DNA here is from genome assembly GCF_964199755.1 of Larus michahellis. Lineage (NCBI taxonomy): Eukaryota > Metazoa > Chordata > Aves > Charadriiformes > Laridae > Larus > Larus michahellis. The sequence continues at coordinate 657,037 of NC_133918.1, read as the reverse complement.
ACCTCTTTTGGCACTTTCCCTGCTGTAAATCCCTCCCCCCCAGTATCCCTCCCCATTAGCCAGGGAGATTTATTGCTCCCAAACAGCCCTCCCAGGAGGGCTGAGCCCCGCTCAGCGCCCCCAGGGGTGGGCAGGGGGAGGTGAGCCCTGCTCTGTCCTCCCTGCGCCTCTGTGCCCCCCATGGTTGCCTACGGGAGCTCAAGGAAAACCAAACGTCTCCCGACACGGGGCATCCCGATGATTTATTCCTGGTGCCCATGCAGCGTTAACCGGGCGGATGGTGGAGCGCGGTGGCTTCATTGTGTCTGGAGCCCACCATGACCGCGTGTTACAGGTGTGATGAGTTGGCTGGTCTCAGCTTGAGTCCTCTGGGGGGGAGGAATTTGTGGGGGGAGGGTTTGAGAGGAGGAGGAGAAGGTGCTGAGGGAGGGTGTGAACACGAACAGGGCTTGAATTCGGGGGCCCAGGTCCCCCCGTAGCTGGGACTGATGCCTCTCAGCTGTGCTCTTTACCCCAGGTCCTCCCCGTGCCTTGTGGTTGGCATTTTCGGGATGTTCCAGGCTGGCACCAGGGTGGGATCTGCTTTTTGCCTCCCTCTAGAGCAATAGAAGGGACAGGAAAACACCCACCTCTGGATTTCCCTTTCTTCTTGCTATTTTCTTTCCCCTGCCCCAAGCTTTTCTCCCCGTCCCCTGTGCAGCAAATACAATGTCCCGCTAACAGCGGGATTGATGCGACCTGTGCCAATCACCCCGAGAGGGACCCTGCTGGAAACCCGTGTCCTGTCCCCCACCGGTCCTCCCTCCTCTCTCTCCTCATCCTCCTCATCCTCCTCCCGGCGGCCTCCCACTCTCCTCCTGATCCCTCCCACGGGGGCTTGATGGCAGCCTGGGGTGGCTTTATCCCCCCCTGCCCCGTCGCTGGCTCCGGTTGAGCAACAGGGCGATGACTCCCTGTCCTGCTGTTGCACGAACCGAGTCTGCTGGGTTCTCAGCTCCAGATGCTGCGTGCAGGGAGGGCTGTGGGGAAAGGAGTGAATCCTGGGGAGATGCTCTTCTGCTCCGTACCTTGCTTTCCCTTACGGCCCAGGGAGGAAAATGCACTTTCTTTCCCTGTACCTGCATTAGGCGCAAGGTGGGAGTCTGCTGTGCAGAGGTGAGATCCTCCCAGGAGCATCCCCAGGGCATTCCCAGTCCGGTGGCAACACAGGAATGGCTCTAAGCTGAAGAGCGGTTCATCTGGGGCCAGCCGGGATGGCTGCGGGCAGGTTTTACATCTACCGGCAGCTGACACCAAGCAGCTCACGTCCAGAATGAATAAAATAACACAAAAATCAGAGGGATTTATGGGCGAGATGGCGATCGCCTCGCTGCTGCCGCCTCGCTAGCCTGCTCCCGGCCGGGAGGAGGGCTGAGAGCTCACGTGGGCAGCGGCGGTCCTGGGGAAGGAATCAACTGTTTGTTCAGGTTTTGCTTCAGGTTTTCTTCCAAAATGGGAATTTTTCCACTTCAAATAGGAGAGGAGAAAGGAAAGACGAGTTTGTTGGAAGAGACAATGTCAGGCCTGTCTTCCTCCCTCCCTTCCTAGCAAATCCACTGGTTTCTTTAGGAATTAGGCTGCCAAAGCTCTTTGTGCATCTGGTTGGTTTTTTTTTTTAAGTTAAAAAATGCCACGTTCCCCCAGAAAAGCTTTGTATATGGATTTTATTTTTTTGCTAATAATTCTCTATGGAAACAATTGGCTTTGACACCTCATTTCTCACCACGTGAGTGAGTTTATCAAGCAGGTCGGATGGTGGGGATCTCGGCGGGGGTCTTTGCAACACCCTTGCCCTGGCGCTGCCCAAGGAGACCTGTGCGAGTCTGAGCACGGCCCTGGTCTGCACAAATGCACTCCTGTCCCCAAATTCTGCAGCAGGGAGGAGCTCACTCCACTGCCCGCCTCCCCTGGAGGGGAATGGATGATGGAGGGCTTTGGATGCACCAGAGAAAATGTCCCGTGGGGCTCAAATGCCACACTCCCTTTTGCAGAGGGAGCTCTGGTTTTCCCCTCAGGTGAGGATTGCAGCAAAGGCTGGGCCATCAGGCCATCAGGCCATTTCCCCCCTCTCTTCTTGAGGAGTCCCTTGAGGACCTGAGAGTAGCTGCCCAGCTGGGTGGGATATGTAGGACGGCCACCCCTCTGCCACTGGGCATCAAGAGCCTCACACAGAAACCTGAGTCACCCAAGAGCTGCCACCATGCAGGTACCAGCACCCTGTCTTGTCCTGCCATCCTCCCCTCCATACTGCCACTGCAGACACAACCCGAGGGCTCTCAACAACCCCATCCCCAGTCCCATCTTCATCCTGCCCCATATGCTTTCCTGATGTAAGGGAGGTTATTTCTAGAAGGGACAGAAAGAAGGCAGGAAATACCAGTTTGGAGCTGGTATCTGGAGAACCACCACCATGGTGGGAGATGAAATAATGACCAACATCTCCTGGTCCTGAATGGAGTAGAACAGCTTCTGGGTGTCCCTTATTGCTGTGCTCATGTGGACTTTTGAGCATTAGCAAGGTGGTGGCAGGCAGCTCCCTCTCACCAGTGACACTGTGTCCACCACCAGCTGCACCATCTCTTGCTTATAGAGCCTTCACCGGCACCAGTCTGGTACCAACACCCCAAGGACTCAGCACCACACCAGCAGCTCCTGTACCCCAGGATGGACACAAAAAGCCCAAGGCAGACAAAGGCCAGGAAGAAACAGTTTCCTGCAGTGACGAGAAGCTGAGTCCAAGCTCCTGAGATGTGGTGCTCCCACCACTAGGCTGTGGCACATTCCCACGTGGATGGAGACGGACGTGTGCCAGAGGCTCTGCTCCATCCCTTCTGCTCCCTGGCCTCCTGGGAGAGCATCTCCTTCATTAAAGACAAGTGCTCAAGCCTGGCCTGTTGGAGACGACGCAATCACTGACATCGAGGCCTACATCCTCCATGTAGGCCCGTTCTCCAGGTCTCCATTGCCTCCATCATTCAATACCCTCGGGTCCTACTATGCCGATGTGCCTCTGGGAGAAACAGGGGTGGTTGCGTGGAGAACCCATGCTTTGCAAAAAACAATGAGCGTTGGGAGAGGACACCTCCACACCTAGGTGCTCTGCCAGCCCTTATCTGGGGGAGGCGCATCCGGAGGAAACAAGGAAGAGCTAAAGGGGACATCTGGCTGCTCGAACCCTTGGCCCCCATCTCCACGTACCAGGTGAAGATCCTGGCGTCCTCTTGACTGAAGCTAGGCAGAACGGCTGCATCTCCGGCCTTCCTATCTCCTTGCAAAGCGTGGCAGTTCCTGAATTGCCCGGCCGCAGCAGGCCCTAATGGCCCAGAGCTGATGTTTTATTGTCGGGTTTAAAAGTGTAATTAGTTCAAGTGTAAACAAAAAAACCTTGCTTAATTAAGAATTTTTAAACAGGGCAGAGAGAGATTCCGGAAACATTAATGAACCCCAGGCAAGCACCATAAAATTGATCGAGGGAAAAGAGACAGCGGGGAACGGGGGAGGGCTGGGATGGGGATGCGTGATGAGAGGGTATTACCACAGAAATCGCCTTCAGTTTACTTTGGCCGCTTAATGCCGGAGTGCATTTGGAAGCCTGTGTTTATGGCGATGGGTCTCCATAGAAATAACTAATGATTTTTTATGCATTAATGGGAACGATGGACAGTGGTAATATATTGTTTAAGGAGACGGAGAGGATCCTTTTAAGGCTCATATGTTATAGATCAAGAGAGTCAGGATGGGCCCCGGGTTGAGGTTCCCCGCACCATGGCCGGTTGGGCCCCGTGCCTTAACAAGGATCAAATGCCAGCATGTACCTTTAAGAGTCCATAAAAAGAACAAATAAAATCAAAGTGCTGTTTTCCCACCATCCCATCTCTCCCTTCAGTGCTCTTTTTGGCTGGTGCCAAGGGAAGCTAAATATATCTGCCTTTCCCGTCTGTGGGCAATCGGTTGTGTGGATGGGAAGAGGGTCTGAGTGTTTCCCATCCAGACAGTTCCCTGGACCGAGCAGCAGATGTGTGTCTCCAGGTTGGTACGTTCTCTGTAGGTTGAACCCTCTAGAGCAGGGCAAGGCATCTGGAAGGTCTTTCATCTTCCCTTTGTCTGGGAAGCAGCCAAAGGCTCCGTTGGGCTCTGCTCAAGACCAGCTGGCCTCACCCTGGCTGGTTGGGTTGCTTGGCATGAGGTGGTGGTGAAGGTCAGGAGAAGGAAGACCATTGAAGACTTTCTGTGCATGGGTGTCCTCTTGAAGGTGACAGGCAGGAGAGCCAGAAGGGTCCAGAGTAAAATGAAAAAAAAGAAAAGTTAACTTCCAGCTCGGGAAAGGTCATCCCTCTTACTCTACAACCAGGGACGAAGAGCTCGCTGCTCAAGAAAAGAGTCCTGCTGTCTCTCTCTCTTGGGCCTAGAGCCAAGCTCAGCTCAGAGTGAAGAGCAGCCCATGCTGTTGGCAGCTGAAGGACTTTGAAGATCAAGGCATGTTTTGGCTTTTCCCTTCCTGGCCCAGCAAAAGGTCTTAAGCATGTTTTGCCCAGTCCTCTGGAGCAGCTGAGTCTTGGAGAAGGACTTCTCTGTCATTCTGGTCAAAGTTCCCTTTGCCAGACCTCCATATCACAAGCAGTGCCTCTTGGAGCTTGACAGGAATATCCACCTTCTTGTCCCCCAGACCTCTGTAACAATCATGTTTGGTGCCACCACTGGCCGTGAAAGAGAAAACAGGTCCTGCCTAGGAGCCCACTTTCAACCTCGCATGGTTTCTCCTGTCCTCCCCGTAATAGAGATTGAGAAGAAACCAGCCAGTGTGCTGTCCTACTAGGCTTGCTGCTGCTATCTTCTTCCTTCTGGAGTGCATGAACTCACTGCCTTCTACTCTATGCTAGAGCCCACGTCTTCCACACATCTTATTCTTGCTCCTTGCCTCCATGCTCTCCAGGTTGTCTACATTATCCTTACAAACCTGATGCCTAGCCCAGGTGAGCTGCTCCAGCAAGGACCTCACTAAAGCTGAGTCAAACAAGAAGGTGACTGCCAGGTCTGGCCCCTTGCCTGGCCCCTGAGCACTCCCCAAGCTGCCCATGGATTTTCCCCAGAAAGCAGGGCATTGCGGGCTCTGTTGAACACTCAGGTCTAGCTCCTCACCTCACAGGAATGACCAGGGCCACCCGGTGACACATCGGTCCTTAGTGAGATCCCACTCTGTGAGCTGTCAGCTCCATGGCGGGCTTTGCTGGGCAGAGAGAGGACCTGGATGACCAATGTGAGAGAAAACAAGTCCTCGCTAGATGTGTCTCACTCAAACTTACCCACTCTCCCAACAGCTCTGGGAGGTGTTATCTAGAGGTTTGAAAACTGAGCTATGGGGACTTTAGACCATATCTACTGCTTAGGTAGATACACCACCAGCCATGCGGGACAGGCTGTGCTGCTAAGGGAGGGACGGCTCCTGCCAGCAGAAGGAGATGGAGTTACACCCCGAGGTGGTAGAAGAGAAGATCTGAGGTCAGTAGATTATTTCTTGCATGCTGTTTGGGTCTTACTGGGGTATTTTTGGCAGCAGAGCAACTTCCATTACTTTTCACGCTCCTGGCCACAGGAGGGACAATTTAGCAGTGGCGTTCTGCTGTTGCTGTGATGCCGAGGGTGGACAGATACCTGCAGCAGTGACGGAGCCCACACCTTGTGTTCAAAAGAGGATTTAGACATTCATACAGGTGCCAGGAGGTCCCTGCAACGCCGTCGGCTCTCCTGTCCTGTTGGACGTTGCGGCGTCCCAGGCTTCCGGGGCCACATGCCAGCACAGCACCCTCCCGCGGAGCTCCCACAGGGCTCCCAGGGCTTTTGTTCTCCCGCCTCCTCTTCCGTCCTCTCCTCTCTGCCTCTCCATTATTTCTCTGCCTCTTCCTTCATTATTTCTCCGCTCCTCCCACCCTCTCCCTGCCTCTCCTCCCTTCCCCTGGCTTTTGTTCCTTCTCTCCTCTTCCCCTCCCTCCTCCCAGAAGCCTTCCCCCATCTCCAATCCCTGCTCCGGCTGCCCAGCCTGTGTCAATTAAGTATCGATCCCCTGTTCTCTATCAGTGGTCAGCTGAGCTAACCAGTCCTGCTAGGTGCTTTTCACAGTGATGAATAATAACAATAATAATAAAGGGGTAGGGGGGGAGGCAGCTGCACTTCGTGCCTACAGCCCTTCACCTCTCCCTACTCCGCGCACGCCCGCCCTCGCCCCCTCCACAGCTACAGGCAAAATCGATAGCGCGCGGAGTCAGGAATGGAATATTTTTATCCTCTAATTGGGAAATGTGCTTTGACAAAGCCCAAGGAGCAGGGAGGGGGCCGGGAGATACTCTACCGAGAGGCAGGGAAGGCGGCAGAGCCCGGCCAAGGCAGGGATGCTGGGGATTTGCTGCTGCAGCTGGCGACAGCCGGGAGGAGGTGACAGCGGTGGGGACCTTGCCTGGGTCCAAGGCACGGCTCTGGAGGACTGAGGCAGTGTTGGTCCTGTGAAGGAGCCAGTCTTGACCCAGGGGATGTTGGTAGAAGGACAGAAAGAAGACAAAAAAGCCCTTTTCGCCCTCTCAACTCCCTGCCAGTACTTTGCCATTGCAGTTGCAAGGAAGAAAGCGTGTGTGCTGCTCACTTCCTGATGGCGCCCGGGGCCCCGCATCCCGTGCCATGATGTGCCGCATGTGCTTACCCAGCCCTGGTGGTGCTGAGCAACGTGGGGCAGTTGTGCACGGGACGCCATAGCGAGGTGTCCCAGGAAGCCACCAGCCCTCCCTGGGTTATCCTTGGGGGGGGTCCTTATCCTGCTATGCCCAAGGCAGCTGGTACTGCTGTGCCTGCAGGGATGCAGGTTGGACTTGATGATCTTAAAGGTCTTTTCCAACCTAAATGATTCTATGATTCTAAATGATTCTATGATTCCAAATGATCCTGTGCCTGCATGGGTGCCAATCCTGCAATGAGCCTCATGCTGCAGCTCCAGGTTTATCACAGCTAGAAACATCTTCCTGTCTCCAACCATGTGGGACAGATGAGTTGCTCTGTCTTTAAAATATCCCCTTCCTCCAGTCAAACCAGCTACTGGTGGGTCCCCAGGCACCACCAGGTCTCCAGGCATCACTCGGTCTTCAGGCACCATGAGCCACATCCCGGTCCAAGGCACAAGGGTGCAACTCACTGGAGGCCAGCACAAGGGAAGCCAGGGAAGGACTACAGCCCCCTAAAGAGGAGGACAGCCAGGATTTATGGCTGAGCCTTGGGGAGATGGCTGGAGACCCTGGGGACCCTCAGCATGGCTAAGGAGACTGGACAAGGCCATGACACAAGCTTGGGGAAGAGTGCTGGGAAGTCGCCTGGCGGAAACGGACCTGGGGGTGTTGGTCGACAGCCGGCTGAGTATGAGCCAGCAGCGTGCCCAGGTAGCCAAGAAGGCCAACAGCATCCTGGCCAGCAGGACTGGGCCGGTGACCGTCCCCCTGTACTGGACAGTGGTGAGGCCCCACCTTGAGGGCTGTGTCCAGTTTTGGGCCCCTCACCACAGGAAAGACATTGAAGTGCTGGAGCATGTCCAGAGATGGGCACCAGAGCTGGTGCGGGGTCTGGAGCACAAGTGCTGTGAGGAGCCGCTGAGGGAGCTGGGAGGGTTCAGCCTGGAGAAGAGGAGGCTGAGGGGAGACCTTCTCGCTCTCTGCAACTCCCTGAAAGGAGGGGGCAGCCGGGGGGGGTCGGTCTCTTCTCCCAAGGAACAGGCAATGGGACAAGAGGAAACAGCCTCCAGTTGCCCCAGGGGCGGTTTAGGATGGATATTAGGAAAAAATTTTATACCGAAAGGGTTATCAAGCATTGGACCAGGCTGCCCAGGGCAGTGGTGGAGTCGCCTTGGAGTCATAGAATGGTTCGGGTTGGAAGGGACTTTAAAGATTATCTAGTTCCAGCCCCAATTCCATGGGCAGGGACACCTCCCACCAGCCCAGGTTGCTCCAAGCCCCGGCCAACCTGGCCTTGAACCCCTCCAGGGATGGGGCAGCCACAGCTTCTCTGGGCAACCTGGGCCAGGGGCTCACCACCATCCCTGGAGGGACTGAAAAGCCGGGCAGACGTGGTGCTGAGGAACACGGGTCAGCGGTGGTTTTGGCGGTGTTGGGTTGATGGTTGGACTCCATGATTTGAAAGGTCCCTCCCAACCTCGATGATTCCACGATTCCATGATTCTGTACCTCCCACCCCCAGGTCAGCCTCCCCCAATCAGACCCAGGCACTGCCTTTCCCCACCAATCCCCTGCTGATGCTTGGCTCCAGCCCAATACGGGTCCTGCTTCCTGCCTGCAGGCCTCGCCTTCCCCACCAATCCCGTCCCACCGCTGCCTGGCTCGGGCCAATCGGGGCCCACCAGCCCCACCTCGGCGGGTACATGAGGCCACCGCCCCATGGCCTCCTCCCAGGGACAGGGACCCCATTGCTCTGCAGGGAGAAGGAGAGTGAATGTTTTCAGGGCTCTGTTGAGCCTATGTTGGGGCAAAAAAAGACAATTATTCTCAAGGAGGTGTCTGTTTAGGGCTGTAAAAATGATGAATTCTGTTCCTGGCGCTACTTCTTCCTGAGACTCCTGTAGCCTGCCCCAGCCAGGCCGGGAGGTCTGCAGCCATCAGGGCTACCAGAGAAACCCTGGAGCCCTCAAAATCCCAATCCCCCAAGAGCGAGGGCTCCCGGAGCCTCTACCAGCCAGAATATTGGGGCTGCAAAATCCTGGAGATCAAGGAGGTTTGAGTCCCGGCTCTGCAATATGGCCCTGCTCCCTTCCTTGGGCTGCAGAGTTTGGGATGAATTAGTCTGTTGCCTCTGAATTAGGTCGGTGCCTCTAAATTAGTTTCCAGTCCTCAAATTGGGAGCATGTGGCGTTCTGCTTGGCTCTTAATTAGAGCCTCGGTGCTTCGGCAATATCAGGGTGACGGGCTGGGGAGAAATCCAGCTGGGGATGTGTGCCAGGCGCTCAGGACCTCGTGCTTTAAATAGCCGGTGAGGCAGGACCCTGGCTGTTCACTTTGAGGAAAGATGGGGTGAAAAATCAAAGAAGAGATGAGCAAAGAAACGGCTTGGGAACCTGCGCAGCGACGACTCCTTCATCGGACAAATCTGAGGAACGGTGTTGACTTCAGCTGAATGAAGCGTATGAGGGGGAAGCTCCGGAAGGAAATGCTGTTTAAAAGCTGAAATTAAATACTTTGACCTGCCAACACAGGATGTTTCAAATGGTACTTAATTTCCATGTTTAAGGTGCCTATAATGTTTCTGAGTAAGTTAAGTTACTAGATTTTAGTCTAATTGTTTCTTCCCCAGTTCTATTTCACAGGAGGTGTTGACAAGTTGTAGTTAAGGGAAAAAAAATCAAAAGGCTAAAGATTATGTTTCTCATTCTGGCCTTCTTCACGGGCCAGCCCTGTTGTGCTGGGCTGGTGACCCTGGTCCTCAGCAGAAGGGCTGAATGTGGCCCGTCTGCTTCAAAGGACCCTGATGGAAGCAGAGTGTCACCCAAAAACATGGCCTCACTGCAGACCTCGGGACGGGTGTTAGAACCTATAGAAGTTCTGTCTTCAGCAGTAAATGGCAGGTTGGAAAAAGCCAAAAGAGCCCTCAAGTGCAGGTGCTGCTTTGCAGGGACATTTCAGGTGACCTCAGAAAGGAGTTTGGGTAAAAGCCCGAGGTGATCCCAGCGAGGCACCCACAGCATGAACCCCACAAACGGCACCAAACAAAATCTCCTTATGCAGTTCTGGGAAGGAGGTTGTGAGCGAGGCCTGGGCTTCCCCAGGGGCTGAAGGAGATGGGGCTGGGCTGGCCAGGGACCCGAAGGGGTGATGACCGCCCGTGTGTGAGGCCGGGGGGGCTGGCCAGACCAAACCTCACCCATCTTGTTTACTTCAGCCACAACCAACAATCTCCTTGAGGAGTCTGAAGTGATGCTGAGAAGCTTGGGGTGGTTTTACACTGTGCAGTGGCTGTCTTTTTGATCTGGGTTTAGGTTTGCTTTCAAACCTTTTAAACATCTCATGTCCTTGCATCCAGCCCATACCTTCGCCACAAGAGCCCTCTTTGTCTGCCTTTGGCTGGTTTATTTTTAGGTGTCTCTGTCTTCTCGTGACCGTACACACGAGGCCTTTGCAGGGATGGAGGGGGAGATCCAGCACCGAAACCACAACTCTGCTCCTTTCCACCCAGCTCCAACACCTTGCAACCCCTAGATTTTTCTTGCCTCTGGCTACCCCTTGCCCTGCCAGCGGTGCACGGGGCTCACTGGTGCTGCCTGCGGGTGAGATGCCAGTTTGCCCACCCAAGGGGAGCCTGGCTCGGTGCATGCCTTGGGCTGGGGCTGAGCCAATCTTCTTGGAAATAAATACAAATCGGCAGCTCTGCCTCCCTCAGCAGGGCAGGGAGTGATTGCAGTTGCCATAGCAGTGGGCACAGTCCTCTCCCTCCAGCCTTCCCTGGCAGCCTGGTTTATTTTTGGCTATTGTTTTCCAAGCTGTTTTGGATGAAACCAAGAATGGGCTGGAGGAAGAAACAAGTCAAAGCTGGATTCCTTTGCTTCTCCCCATGTCCAGGGGCACACGGGGAGGTGTACAGCAAAGGTTACTGGGCCGATTGGTATGGTTGTGGGGGCTGCTGCATCCCTCGGGACACAGCGTGGCTGAAAGCCAAGGGGAGGTGATGTAGCATCTTCATAACTTGGTTGGAATGGAGGTGAAAAGGATCTCCTTCATCCATGGGATGGGTAGGGGCACAAATCCCAGTCCCCTCCTCTTTACGTAGACCCCGTGAAAGCAATTGGATCCCCCCTTGGGGAAAAGATGCCTGGATTAGGAAGGTATTTGCCTTCACCTACAAAGCACTGGCTGACTGTCAGCCTGGCTTCTCCATCCTGCTGTTACAAACCTCTGAGTAGCAAGGAAAGGATGAAGACTTGTGCCAGGGAAGATAGGGTGGCTCGTGGGGAAAGGGCAGCTCTGAATCCCCTGCCCAAGGAGAGCCTGTCTCTGAGCACCTTTGCTGGGGTCGGTGCCCTGCACTGTTCCCCGGCCGACCCAGTCCCAGGGATCTGGGCTGCATTGCCTCCATGTGCTCCTGGAGACCACCAGGGTCAAGGGCCCTGCAGACATCCCAGGAGAAAACCCTGCTCTGCAGGTGCCCAGGCCACAATTGCTCCCGTGGGATCCCAGCCCAGGGGATGGATGAACTGGACAGACAGACTTCAGGGTGGACATGCGCATGCAGGACAGCAACAAGGGCTTGAAGGCAATATCTACATGGGGAGAAGCCTTGTGTGTGGGTGAAGGACCTTCTTCAATGTTCCTGATTATCTTATGGGATCTCTTGCTGCTAAATTCCATGTTCTCTGAAATTACCTGCCTTCTTATGCCATGTCCTGGTCCTGATATAGGTTTGCTTCTCCCGGAGGGCCTGGGACCAGGAACGTGGCCAGCACGTGGCTGGACGTCAACCCTTCAGCATGAGACCAGCTCTCATGGAGGACTTCCACGTGGGGTTCACAGGGATCAGTGCTGGGACCCACTCTTATCCACACGGTCTTTAATCTGGGGGAAGAAAGCAGAAAATACAGCAATAAGGCTTGGTGGGGAGGCAGAAATTCTCAGGGTAGTTGACACAAAGAACGACTGGAAAAGTTTGCAGAAGGATCTGAGGAGACTGGGCAACAAAAGGGCAGATAAAATACAAAGTTGATAAATGCAAAGTCATGCACATGAGGAAAACAACCTTAACTACCTATATACCACGATGGGATCCAAATTAGCTATTACTGCTCCGGGAAGGGCTCTTGGAGTTAATGTGGGTAGTTCTCTGGAAATGTCAGCTCAATGTTCGGCTGCAGTCAAAAAGGCAAATCGGATGTTAGCAATGATTAAGAGAGGAACGGAGGAGAAATCAGAACACATCATTATAGTCCTGTGTCAATCCATATTCCATACTCCCATCCCCTCCTGCTCTGCGAGCTGAGCGAGGAGAGGCGCTAAGGGTGGGATTGGCTGGTACCCGTGTGCGGGGACATTAAGGGGCACATGAGGAGCCCTTAAGATTGTGAGCAGCCTGGAAAAGAAGGAAAATGGTTATTTTCTTGTTTTCCTGACAGAGGAATGAGGCAAACCCCCAAATCTCTCCGATAAGCAGGCTCAGAGCAAACAAAAGGGAATCCTCTTCCCTCTGTGTTTCCATGTGTTTAGGAATTCTCTGCCTCTGGGCTGCATAAATGTGTTTGGAGGGGCTGGAATAAGCCCTTGAGGGCGGTTACATGGGATGGCCAGTGCAGCCTCAGCTAAATAAGTCATTAAGCTGAAGATAAGGAGAAGTGGTTCAGCACAAGGACTGTCACCAGATTTCTTACCAGCTTTCCCTTTGCATCTCTTCCTGTGGATAGGGATGTGCTGAGGGTCCCAAAGGTCTCCTGGAGTTCAGGGGAAGGAAGAGCGAATCTGTGGGGCAGGAGGAGGGTGGCAGAAGGAATAAACTTCTCCCCATGAGACAGACTCGTGGAAGCCCATCGTCGCTTCAGGCTGCTCTTGGTGCTGGGCTAGGAGTGAGGGCTGGGTTTGGTCTGTGCTGCCCCAAGCGAACTCCAAACCCAGGAGATCTGGTCCTCTGTTCCCTGATATAGTTGCGCCCTTCCTGATGCTGAGCAGACACCAGGCTTGAAAAGTAGGAAATCAGCTGTGAAAATCCCACATTTCTCTCCCACGCCTCCCTCACCACGCAGGAGCAACAAGGTCGCCCTTGCAGCCAAAACTGGAAAGATTGAATGCACAAGGAATATCTGAGCAGGGGCCCGAGGGGCATCCCTCCTTTCCCAGCCATTTGGAGCGTCATTTAGCTTCTCTCCTCACCTTGGTTTACCCATTTGCGTGGCAAAGGCAGCCACAGGACGCAGGGTGAAAGCCAGAGGAGAGACACTGCAGGCTCTCCAGAAGTGGGCTTTGGGGAGGGGGTGTTTGCGCTGCTGGTCCTGCTGTTAGCACTTCGGTTAATGCCTCCACACTACCTTGTCTTTCAGTGGCAAACAATAAAGCTCAAGGTGAGCATCACCTCTGCCCTATCTCTTAGATTCGCCTCTCTCCTGTCCATCCATCACACGCTTGCTCTCCTGCAGCCGATTGCAGCCGACCTGCATCAGCTATTGATTTATTGACAGAGGCCGGGTCTGGAAGATTCAGGGAAGCAGCTCCCCACAGAAACGCTTTTCAGAAGTAGAGATTTGATTTTTTATTTATTCTTCTCTTCAATGTATGGATTTAACAAGCTCTAGGCAACAAAGAACTTACTCCTCCAGCACGCAGGCTCTCACACTCCCTCCATCTCCTCCCCTTTGCTGGCAGTAAAGTCATCTTTAAGGGATTACTCTTTAAGGGCAAAACACAGCCCGGTGGATAGAGGCGTCCCTAGGGCTCAGATGCTACATAACCTCTGTGCTGACCTATTTCGAAGGGGTAAATGTCTCCCTTGGTCTCCGTGTTTGTTATGCGTATGTGGTAGTGTCAGCGTGAGACCAAAATTCCCTTTTTTTCCCTATATCGCATTGATGAACTTCCAGCCCAAACAGGCGTTATGGACCAGAGGCACCCACGGGTGCAGGGCTTTCCCCAGGGCCACCAGCAAGGCCAGGCACAGCTGGCAACATCTGCATCTTCCCCTTTCCCATGACTGCAACGGAGTTTGCTGCCTGGTTTGGTTTTAATTTCCCCCTGTTTTCCCAGCAGCTCGCCAGCCAGGAGTTTGGAGAGACTGAAACCAGGAGAAAGGAATCCTTTTTCCCCTCTGTGCTTGATTTCCCCATCTCTAAAGTGTCAACCTGTCACCCCAGCTTCAAACCTGAGCAATTCTGCTGCTGCACCAGCCGGGATGGTTATAGAGAGATGGGGGTCGGTCTCTTCTCCCAAGGAACAGGCGATAGGACAAGAAGAAATGGCCTCAAGTTGTGCCAGGGGAGGTTTAGGATGGATATTAGGAAAAGTGTTTACACTGAAAGGGTTGTCAAGCATTGGAACAGGCCGCCCAGGGAAGTGGTGGGATTGCCATCCCTGGAGGGATTGAAACGGCGGGCAGACGTGGTGCTTAGAGTTATGGTTTAGTGATGGTTTTTGTCAGAATTGGGTTGATGGTTGGATTTGATGATCTTCAGATCAGACCTTCATTTCAAGGTCCCTTCCAACCTGGGCGATTCTGTGATTCTATGATTCTATGTCGCTACGGGCTTTGCTTCTTCCAGGACATCCCCAGAGGACATCCCCAGCCCCACATCTCCCTGTGCCTCTGGGTGCAGTGGGAACGCCCTGGAGCTTTGGGATGGGGTGATGGCTGGGCAGAGGGTTGTGAGGAGGAGGAGGAGGTGATGCTGCCCTTCTAGCATGGTACTGGTGGCCAACCCTGAGGTGAGGGGGTGGCAGCTTTTACGGGGCCAGGGAGATGCTGCTTTAGCAAACTCTGAAAGGCAATTCCCTGGGACCCAGCAGGGCCAGGCGCCTGTTGTAGTGTCTGGGATCCGGCCTCAGCTCATCCTTCCCAAAACAGTAATTTTTTGACTGGTATCTCTGGTTTTGCTCCAACTACACCAGCTGGACTTTGGTTCATCAAAGCCATCCACCTCCACATGCTTTTCAGGCTGGTGAAAACCTCACGCTCAGAGCATGGCTCTTGGTGCTCCAAGGTGGCCCCGGTCCCCCCATCCCTATCCCATGGCCCTAAAGAGGTGAATCCAGCCCCACTTGGGCTCCCCCTGCCCTCGCTCCAGGGGGAATTTATTGGGCCACTCCTTTACGGACCACTTGGTCTGAATAGTTAATGATGGGTGATTTCATTTGCGGCTGCATTAACCATCTGATTACTCTCCTGTGGAAGACTAATTTGCAGACGATGGAGACAGATGCTTCCCAAACTACCAGCCAAAAGACCTAATTCCAGGACAGCCAACTTTTTTAATTTACTTCCTGGCTGATTAAAAAAAAAACAAAAAACAGTTTTAAACAATAGCAGGGGCCAAGCTGGTGCTAAGGCAAATCTTGCCAGAGATGCTCTGAAGCCAGCTCTGCCCACAGGCTGCCGGCACCTGGGGCGGCTGCTTTGGGTAGCAGCTCTGGTGGCTCCAAGTGTGGGATTTGCCCTCGTGGAGGACAACTGCCCAAGTTCAGGGATGGGTAGTTGGCGCTCCGGAGCTGCTCATGAAGATCTCATCCAGTTTTGGTCCCGTCTGCTTCCAGCCTGTCCCTCTTCATCACTCCCACCGCCCTGTGCCCCTTCCCTGCTGCAGGAGGGACGTGGCTGCTTCAAGCATGGGTTGGCCACGGTTGTCACCACGAGCCCTTTGACTCCTTGCGAGGAAACCTGTCTTGCAGCGTCCCCAAAATGGGAGGACGTCTAGGGCCATTCGCGTGGTTCTGCCTCGCCAAGGTCAGCCGCTTTCTGCAAGGACATTTGCAGCAGTATCTCACTCGCCGTCTCCCCCAGCTCCACACGAGCTGCATTGCTTGTAAGGGCTTAATGATTACCCTTAGATAACTTTATTGGCTGAGGAGTATTGGCTGGCTTTGCTGCAAAGACAGCCGCCTGCCTGGCTGCGCAGCCAGCCATAGGTGAAGCCCAGCATGAACGGTGGGCGAGAAAACCCCAGGAGCCAGGGCGAGCCCTAGAGGGGTGGGTTTGGGGGCCTCTGGTAGAAGATATGGCCCAGGGTGTCATTCCTTGCGTGGAAACAAAGCAGGGGATGTCCATCCTTGGCTGGGCAACCTCCGGCTCCGTTAAGGTTTCTGACCACTTTTCTCAAGCGTTTTTCATTTCCAGAGCACTTTAAAGACAAGGTCTAATTAATTCCTCCGAGCCCCCGGGGGAAGGAGGCTGGTAGGGAGGTGGAGCCGGGAATCTGCCCAGGCACACGGGCGTTTGGGAGCTGCAATTTCAGCTGTGGCCCATCGGAAGGAGGGAAAACAGGATGAGGATTTTCTCCTCTGTTGGCCGTACCGCGGTGACACCCCGCGTCACATCATGTGAGGGGCCTCATCCAGCCTATCGCTGTGGCCGTGAGGGCAGCTGGACCCCCATCACCCCTCGGCAGAGAGCGTGGTGGGGCGGCTGCCCTGCCTTGGGGTGCTGAGCGGGGTCCTCAGCATCACTGCAGAGGGCTGGGTGGCGGGAGAGCAGCCCATCGCCATGGAAACGGTACATCCTGTGGCGATGCGCATCCTGGCAGGGCTGGTTTTTTTTTAAATTTTTTTTCCCCTCCCTTCCTCTCCTTCTGCGAGACCTCGGCATTGATCCGGGAACGTGCTCTTCGCATGTATGATCCATGCAAACACCGTGTTCCTATTGATCAGGCTCCTTTGCTGCTTGGGGTCCGCGCTGGCAGCAGAAACAAAGGCCGGAGGAAGGAGGGGAGAAAATTACCCAGCACCGCACCGAGCAAATAGCATTGGCAGCGTCTACAGGGTCTCTCTGGAGCTGCCTCCTCCCGTTCCTGCCAGCTGCCCTCGGTTTTCCCTTCTCCATTTTCCCTTCTGCCGTTCCTCTGTCTCTCCTGCCCACCAAAAATGTCCAAAATCTCCCCTCTTTGCTCCAACAGTGACTTTTTGGGGGCTATTTCCGAGGAGCTAACATGTCCCTGTGCAGCTGGGGGATCGGTGGCACTGCCATCCCCCTCCCAGCCCTCTCCGGCATCGGGGGGCACACGTTGTGTGGGGGGGTCCCAAACCCTCCTCTTTTGCCAGCCGAGCTCTGTGTGAGCCTTAATAATTACAGTGATGAGTCAATAACAATTAGGCCTAACAGCCACTCAGCAGAATTGACGCGAATTATTTTAATTTTATGTTTCTACCGATGAACTTTTCCAGGTTGGCACCTTCTCCCCCATTCCCACGTCCCCCCCCCCCGGGGGCACCCTGTTGCCTGCGCCCCAGCTCGGGCCATCGCTGCTGGGGGACAAAGTGGGGCTCCACCAGCCTCTTCTCCCATCCTTGCTTCAAAAAGTTGCATCCAAAGCTGGAGCTGCCTGCAGGAGACGGTGTTTGTGCCTGGGTTTCTCTACTTGGGAGGAGAAACTCTGCTTTTCCCGAGAAGGTGGTTCCCAATTGAAGTTGCCCATCAGGCAGAGCCAGAGGGAAGAGGCTGGTTTCAGGCTTGGTTTGCTGGGAAACGGGTACCGGGGCTTTGTTTCACCAAACAGAGTGCAACTTCAACAACCTGGTTTTTGTGATGTTTTACGCCCAAATCTCCTCGTTCATGACATACGTCGCGCCAGGTTTTGCTGGTAGTGGGTTGTGTTTATTTTTCATGCTATTCTATACAATTAACCTACTTAATATGTTTATATTGCATAGAAATTATAATGTATCTGATCAAAGCGGTACCTCAAAAGCAATAATTTTCATGATCCCACTTCTAAAGCTGTATTAAATGGCTTCGTACGGAAAATACAGCCGTGCTCCCTCTACCCAGAGGCTGCAGCTCATCCCGCGGGCTCAGGCTCTACATCTCGGCGTTTGCAACATCTTCAGCCCTTCCAGTAACTAAGAAGCCCCCCAGGATGTGTACCCCCACGGGCAGCCATTCATCAAAAGCAGAAAAAAAAAAAGGCATAGATAAAGATATTTTTTTTACGCTGTCTGACAATCAGTGACGGATTCCTCGGATTTTTTTCTTTCCCATTTAAGGGACTGAGCAGCTCAAGGCACGACCTGCTCCACATCCCCTGGGGTGCTGGGAGCTGCAGAGCCCCGCGGACCACGGGGTGACCCTCAAGCTGTGGTCATCGAGTTTCCCACCCATCCCATGAGGGACCCGTGGGGACAATTCTCATGGCTCCTTTCTCGCTTCTGCCCCTTCGGGTGGTTTCTTCCGCCCTCCTCGGAGCCGGGAGCTGGCACTGCAAAGCTGTAAATTGCCAGCATCCCCATCACTGCTGACCTGCATCTTTTCTCCGCTCCTGTCATTACGGCGATGCAGCCCATTCAGTGGGTGACAGGTGCTCAATTGCTCTTAAGTGGCTCCCAGATAATTGGGGAGGTCTTTAGCTACTTGTAACTTCCAATAATAAACAATAGAGAGAGGGAAAAATATCCACGTGGAGCACTTATCCGACGGCCTCGTCAAAACTGCATTAGGGCTCTTCTTCCTGCAGCCAGCCCCAGGCCATCGCTTGTACAACACCGTGCCACCTTGACGAGCAAAAGCCACCTCCTTGCCATCACTTTGAGGTGGTGGATGATGAAGGACGAGACCCCGGGTTTGGCCCCACTGCCGCTGGGTGTTGGGAGCTGGGGGGGGGGCTGCGCAGGGCCTTGGGGGATGGAGGTTTGTGAAGCCCTCCTGGATTTTTTGGGGCGGAGGGGATGCAGGTCCAAATCTAGGATCCAAAAGCCAAGTTTTACATCTCAGGGGATGCTGCTGAAGGAAAAGATGATCTGAAATCCCCCATCTTTGGTGCAGTTTGCCGGTGGCTGAGCCCACTTTCAGATCTTTTTTTTTAAATCTAAAACCAGGGTGTTTCTTCTGCCGGCTCTGAGCCATCCGCAGTCCCTCTGCTCCGTGCAAGGCTCTTCCCAACCCAAAAGGGGCTGAGAAAGGGCCTTTTCCCAAAGCTCCTCAGTGGCTCTGCAAGGAGATGTGTCCATGCAGCTTCCACCCAGCTGGTGTTAGCCCAGAGAGCTGCTGGGGGGGGGGCCTCATCCGTGGCAGGGGGAAAAGCAGAAAGGAAGGATAAACCCCTTCGAAATTCCTCAGCTCGGTGGGCAGCTGTGTTAAAACTGCAATTCCCTCAAAAAGAAGCTCTGAGAAACACGGCTCCGGCTCCTCAGCTGGTGTAAATTGGCCCCGGGCGTCAATGAAGGGCTCCTGATGTCCACTCAGTCGGGATTTGGCCTCTGCTTCCACAGGCCAGGCAAAGGGGAGGCGTGGACCCACACCATGGGAACCCCGACAGGCAAAACCATCCCCTGCCCTTCGGAGAACCCCCTTCCGAGTGCAGCAAGCTCACAGAGCTGCAGGGTTGGGATTTATTAGACCCAGCAGATGCCAGAGGTGGAAGACACCCTGCTCTCCCACACCTCCCCCCGCCCCCCTAGTGAGCTCAGGTCATGTCTCCGTCTGTTCATTTTCTAATGAAGATCTGACTCTTGGGAATCACGCAAAGAAATAGCTTCATTCACCCTGGCTTGGGCTGGGAAGGTCCCCCCACCTCGTCTCCTCTTCCGGTGACCTGAGGGTAGACCGGGACTGGGGATGCCAGGGATGGGATGGGATAGGATGGGATGGGATGGGATGCGATGTGATGCGATGCCATGCGATGCGACGGGATGGAATGGGATGCAGGGCTCATTGCAGCATTAAATACCCGTGCAGAGGCAGGAATGAGACTTCCCCTTGCCCCATTCCAGGCTGAAGGAAGCACAAGCTGAGACATTGGAACTGGTGGCAGAGCTGGGAAGAGGGTCCAGGTCTTCTCCTAGGAGTTTCCTTGGGACTCCTGCTCAGCAGTACCCTAAAGCACTGGAGTAGCTGCACCATGTACAGAGCTTTCCCGGGAGCATCGCTCTGCTTTAAATTCCTCCGGAGGGGCTTTCTCACAAAGTTAAGCCCCTGCTTCAGGCTGGCAACCCCAACTTCCTAAATAAACCAGCGAGGATGTGAAGAGACATCTCAGATATCGTTGGGCTCTGCCAGGTGACCTCCGAGCACGCATGTCCGTCAATGTCCCCATGCACAGGGTGCTCCTCCCGGCTGTTCAGGTGCTGCTGGGGGGGTTCTGAAGTCATCCGTCCCACCATGGAGCATCCTCCCCTTCCACTTCCGTGCCACCCTGAGGTGAGGCAAGGCAAGGCTTGACTTTGGCCAACAACGAGTGAAATCCTTGTGGCCGTGCCTGGGGTGAGGATCTCTGTGTCCTGAGGCCCAGGGAGAGGGTTGCAAATACCCCAGTCTTTGCAAATGCTGCTGCCCACACAGCGAATGGTTCCCCCAATAACGGGGACCCTCTACCATAAATCGCCATTGATTCACCACCAGAAGAGAAGGGCAACAAATATTATTCCCGATGAATAATTCAAGCAGCTCTAAGCCATGCGTTGCGCGTTCATTACCCTGCACGAGGACCTGGGGGATACAGCTTGAAAGGCCCTATAAAAGGAAACGGGGGAAGATTTATTTTTAAGGTTGGGCAAATCCCGATAACCCACCGCGGGAGGGGTCGCGCCTTGCGCCGGCGCGGGGTCTGCTCGGAGGCCGTCGCGCTGCTCAGCCCACACTCCGTCCTCCTGCCTTGCTGCTGCTTTGTTAAAAAAAGAAAGCACTTACGGTGCTGTTGGGGGATCAGTCCATTCGCCTTTCTTCCCCGCCGAAGCTTTCAGGGATGAAAGCACTCTAAAGTGCTGGCTTCGGTGTTTGGAGCTGAGTAGTGAATAATCCCCCTCCTTCATCCCCCTGCCTGCCTGGGAGGTGGCGGCAGGGTCACCGCACTCTCCCCAGCCTTCGCAGCGCAAGCCAGGAGCAGATCTTCGCTCCTCGGCACGCTGGGGGTGGGTTGGTGCCTTACGGAGATCTGGAGCTCACAGGGGTGGTGTGACTTACCCGGTGCCACCGGGAATTGAGTGCTGAGACAGGGAACACGGTCAGGCATGAGCATCCTTCTGCCAACCCCATCCCGGGGCAGTGATTTCCATCAGGTCCCACCGGGGCGGGGGGACCAGGCGTGCTGCTGTGGGACACGGCTTCACGGTGCTGCCTTCTCTGCCTGACCCCCTTAATCACCCTTAACCCCATCCCTGGGGAAGCCAAAGACCTGGAAATTTGATTTTTGGCGGGGGCTTCATGAAGCCACGCGGAAAGGGAGGCACTTTTACTGGTAAAATTGCCTTTGCCCTTGCAGGAAAGGTACAGGGTTTTGCTTTTTTATTGTAAGAAAAGTAGATAAAAAGGCAGGATCATACGGTTTCAATGAGAGTCTGGCGCTGCTGAGATTTGGAGTCAGGTGTCAGCTCTGCCACAGAGTCACTAAGTGGCCACCAACTCGCCACGGCAGCCGTCTGTCTGTGCTGCTGAGCTCCTCGGAGCACGTACGGACTCTCCCTGGGTACAACCCTCCTCTCAGTTTGCTCCTCTAGCAGAAATGAACAGCTTCGGGTGACCCCACTTACCCGCTCCTTCAAATCAGCAGCACCATTCCACTGGAGCTGCTCTTGCCGTGCCCGGATGGACCTCCTGGGCTGGAATGCTTTTGCTTCCCTGGAATGCTTTTGCTTCCCTGACTTGTGCTTCCCGCTCTCCTCTCTGTTTTCTCTGCCAATAAAACCCGCTTCTGCAATTGAGCCCTTGATCAATGATGGCAGGATCCATCTCCCATCGCCCGAGCGGGATGAGAGTGAGATGGCCAGGGTGGCTGGATGGGGAGATGTGGTCTCCTCAAGAGGACAATTCATCCTGGCTATCGGACACCAGCCGTCAGAAGGGACAAATGGCTCTCCGAAGGTGGCAATCCTTCTCTGCCAGCCATCAATGAGGGTGACCAGGCTGGAATTAACACCTTACTTTTGGGCAGTCGAAGACCAAGTCTCGGCCTGTCCTAGTGGAGGTCCCCTCTGCCACCGCTCCCATGATTCGAGGGGACAAGTGACACCCAAGGGCTCAACTTGTTGGGTTTTCAGTCCTGATGGTCCCAGACCAGGAGGAGAACTCTGCCACCTTCCTCCATGTCTAACTGGTGCCTCTTACGTGTTTCACTAAGGCAGCAGATACCTTTGGTTTGGTCCATCATCTGTCAAAGCCAAGGGGAAATTCCCCATTGCTCCCCAGGCTCCATGGTGTGAAGGCCACCAGGACCATCACAAGACTGCTCCATGTCCACCTCAGTCTTGGGCCATGACTTCTATGCGAGCCAGGGCACACTCAGTAGGAAGGTGCCAGTGGCGACTTGGAGTCCAAGTGATGGAGAACCCATCTCTAGCACTAGATAACTGGTGGTGATTAATTACCGTGCCTATTAAGAGCATCCGCCCTGTTCCCAGCTTGGCTGCCAGCAGCACAAGTGTCTCATTAGGTCTCTGTCACAGAGACCCCATGTCAGTATTTGCAGAACAAACCCATCTTTTAACCTTCTCATGGACCTGTGAAATACCCTCAGACTTGTGGCGTGGACGTCAGCCTCTGCCGAAAGACGGTGCAGTGGTGTCAAATCCCAATCCCAGACAAGAAGCGGAGGGGATGCGGCGTTGGAGGGACCAGGGATCAACAGGAGAGTGGGCCCGTGCTGGACACGAGCGCGAGGGGGACTTTGCCATGGCACAGGCTGGAGGCTCAGGAGGGGGGACAGGGACACCCATCCCTCCCCTAATCGGGCTGTCACCCACAATGCAAACCCGGGCTCCTGTCCCCTCCCCGGTCCGGCCACTCCGTGGGATGCTCCTCAGGCCTGGCCTCCGTCACCGCTCCCCCCAAACAGCGCGGCACCGACAGACCCATCAAGTGAAAGGTGGAAAAAGGTAATTAATCTACAGAGAAAAAAGTGTTAATACCTCTAAGACACCGGGGACACTGGCTGTCAGCTTCCACCAATTAGTCACCTAAAACCCTGCCTGTATGATCTCTGTGGTACAGCTGAGTTGATTACTCTAATTAATTTTGCATTGATCTGCATGGATCTGCAGCACCAGGGCCTATCACGGGCGAAGGAGGAGATGGATGCGTGAGCCCTGCTGGAGTGTGGAGGAGGGAGCGCATCCCAGGCACCGCCGCTCCCGCTTCCGCAGCCCGGCTCGGATGCCTCGTCCCGGTTCCCCCTGTCCCAGGGCTCCCGCCGCCGGAGGTGACAGATCTGTCCTCAAAGCAGGACCGGGGCGGGAGGAAGGAACAGAAACGCCTTTTGGGAGCACCCTGCCAGGAGTGGGACATCCCGACTGGCCTGGTCCCATCCTCTCCCACCCGCCGTGGCTGCCCCTACACACATTCCTGCACCCTTTGCTGATTTCCCCATCTCCAAAATGGTTCCTTGGGGGGTTTTCCTTTGGAGCAAGGGTACCCTTTTCCATCTCACGTCCAGCAAACACCGTGTTCAGGAGCCCACCCAGCGCAGCCCCGAGCCGGGTGCTGCTGTTTTCCCCCTGCTCTTGGGTGGATCCCACCTTTCCTGCCAAGGGAGTCCGACGCTTCCCTCCTCGCATCGTGCCTAAACACCGAGGTTTATTCCGCCTCAGGCAGGCTCAGCCTCCCCTTTTTGAAGACCTTTTTCCCTGTGTTTAATTTGGGGGGATGTTTTGTGGCAGTGGAAAGCCGAACATTTGGCGTTTTCTAATTTTTTTTTTTGTTTTTTTTTTTTTCTTTTCTTTCTCACACACATTTTTCCCTCCCTCCCTGGCTGAAATTTGACCCATAATTCACAAACCTGTTCTGAACAGCCCACAAACACCCGACCTCCTCTGTGTCCTCCCTGCGCCGGCGGCACCGGCAGGACCCGCGCGCGGCAGGGTCTGGCACTGCCCTGCCCAGCAGAGCCCGTCCTTCTCTTTAGACGTTATTTTCCCCCCTCCCCAGCCCTTTCAGTAGGGGGATTATTTTTATTATATTATTTATTATATGTTATTCTATATTCTTTTATTATATATTATTATTTCCATATTATTTTGTTTAATATTATAAATTTTTTTTTAGGGATTATTTTCTCCCCTCCCCAGCCCTCTCAGTAGGGGGATTATTTTTATTATATTATTTATTATACATTATTATATAAGATTATATTATTATTATTATTGTTGTTGTTGTTATTGATTATTTTCTCCCCTCCACAACCCTCTCAGCGGGGGGGATTTTTTTAATATTATATTATTTATTCTATATTATTACCACATCTTATTCTATTCTATTAATTATTATTCAATTATTGTTATTAGGGATTATTTTCTCCCCTCCCCAGCCCTCAGCCTTGCAGTAGGAGGGGTTTCTGACTGCAGTGCCGGAGGTTTCGTGGCTTATCTTCCCATCTCCTAAGGCTCCCTGCAATCCCGTGCTCCCACTGCCTACCAGTTCTCACCGTGCCCTGACGGCACGGCCGATGGGCTGCAGGAACCCAGCATGGTTTGCTGGAGGAGCAGGTCCTGGAAGCCAGGACGAGCAGGTCCCCGAGCGGCTCGCCGTGTCCCAGGGGCCTCTTGCTGCCTTTCATGGGGTTTTTGCCAGGGAGGCAGCGGCGGCTTTGCCGGGATGCTGCTGCTCCCGGCAGCTCTTTGATGTGCTCGGAACACTCCGGCTGCTCCGAAGGCTGCGGCCACCTCCCCGCCGCATGTGGTTTGGCTCCGAGACACACAGGTCCCTGCTCCGTGTCATCCCAGAGCCACCACCCAACAGCCGGCATGAAACCCCTCCTTGGTCCAAGGTCTTGCAGGACCCCCCGGCGCCCCACTGCTCGCACTGCGCATCCCCAACCATCATCTCCTTGGCAGTTCATTAAAGGCTCAGTGCTAATGAAAGCTCCTCGCTCGGTGCGTTAACCAGTGCTGCTCTCAACTCAGGATTTATTCATCTTGACGAAGGAAAACTGAGGCGCGGAGAGATTTAAACCACCCAAAGACGGGATGAGGCGAGCGAGCAGAGCATCCTCCTCGCATAGCCCCAGTACGCAAAGGGTTAGCCACTGCCTTCATAAACATAATTTCCTGGGATTAATATTAAAAATGTTTCTAATGGCTCCCACTTGTTTACTAAATAGCCAGTGCGGAGATAAGTTATCAACTGTGGCTATAATTCGCTATTAATCAAATATTCAAATCAGTACTGCAGTTGGCCGCAACGGGACACGTGCATAATTCTCCAGCTCTGGTAATAATTAATCTTTTTCCCCCCTTTTCTTCCCTTCACTTTGGACTCTTGCAAATATCTTTTGGTGTTAAGAGGTCCCCAGAGAGACCTGCCTCTAAATGAGGTGTAAAAATCTAAGCCGCACAAAAAATAGCATGCGGCTGGGATCGATATTCTCTTCACAGCTACATCGATTAACAACAATATTCTTCATTTATTAATTATGAAGGGGAATTTTCCATCCTTGCATCTCTTTCTCTGCGCGTTGCTTGGGTGGGTTAGTGGGGCCTCGGCGCGCCCTCCCCGCGCATCCTCTGGGTACCGGCCAGGCGAAAGGGGAGATGGCAGCCGCCGGGGTGGGTGGGGACAGGACGGGACTCGATGGGTGCGGGGGCGAGGGAGGAGAGTTTGTTTGCATGGGGGGTCAGACCAGCCGGAGGCAGCTCTGCTGGGTGGGCTGAGACCTTGCGTCACGAGTTGATGGGCAGGAGAGGAGGTGATGCAGAAGGAGGAGGAGGGACGGGGCCGGCTCCAGAGCAGCTCGACTGCTTGGGGAGCGGGGTACGGCCCTGCCGAAAGCCCCGTTGCTGTCTCAGCTCCGTGCAGCCCCGGCATGGCCGACGGGCTGCAGGAACCCGGCACGGTTTGCTGGAGGAGCAGGTCCTGGAAGCCAGGACAAGCAAGTCCCCAGCTGCCTCGTCCCCGAGCGGCTCGCCGCGTCCCAGGGACCTCTTGCAGGGTGGGTGTCCAACAGCCACCCTCTCCCCGCTCCATGGGTTCTCCGCTCCTGTGGAGGCCACCTCCAGTGAAGCTTCCAGGTCCAGCAAGGGCTTTTGCTGGGCTGCGTCAAAAATGTGCAGAGCTTGGCCCTGTGTTTTACTTGGGAACCAGAAGGTCCCCGGCGGGCCGGGGACAGCCTGGCTGGGTCAACGATGCTCCGAGCGAGACAATTCCCTCAATGGATCCACTGGACAATCCCCCTGTGGAGCATCCTGGCAGCTCCCATGGGAAAAGCCACTCTTCAGCAGTGGGCTTTGCTGGGGACATGACACTGGGGAGCCAGCCCGGCTTCTCCAGGGTGCACAACGGTCACGGTTTGGGGTGAAGGAGATGGGAAATGGCAGGGGGAGAGGGCAGGAGAGGGCAGGGGAGATGAGGGGAGGTGGGCAGCGGGGTCAGAGACCTCAGGGGCTGAGCCCTGTTCATCTCGCAGCCCCTCCATCAGTTGTTTTTTTTTTTTTCTCGGGGTGCTCTCAGGAGCCCTTCGGCTCCACCTGGGGGGTGGCACATCGCGCTCTGGGTTTCAGAGATGCTCCTCTAGCAAAGCCCTTCTGTGGGCAGCGATGGCGCTCCTGTCACCGGCTCTGCATCAGGCCTGACATGGGCACTTCCAAATAAAAAAGTTCGCCCCAAACACCTCCTTCTAAGTATTAAAAAGACTGACATAACGGGTACAAACAGGAATTGCGCTTGTGCAGCACCCAGCACTGTCACTTGGGTCCTGCCCCCAGTGAAGAGAGCAGCCGGAGACCCGTCCTCGCCGCCGGGGGGGTCCTCAGTCGGGAGCCCAGGCACACCTTGTACTTCAAAGCGCGTAATCTTTATTTAAAGTGAAAATTACCACCGAGCTCTATTAGACTTTAAAATAAAAATTAGAGATTTTTAAAATAGATTTTCCCTAACGAGGAGCGTGACGGATAGGCGTATTGGAGACCGCGCGAGCGCAGTGCTGCTAAGTGAAATGAAATGGCATTAGGGAGCATCCCTCGCCCTCCCCACTGCTCTCCTCCCTCGAAAATCCATACCGGCACCGTCCTCCCGGAGTGGTACTGGGACGGGGGCCAGGACGCATCCTTCCCTCCAGGTTAAAGTGAGCAAAGACATTTCCTTCCTCTCCAGAAACAGACGTTTCCCTGCTCCTAAATCAAAGGCAGCATCAGAGGGGCAAATGGTCCATCCCTTCCCCTCTAAATGCCTTTGCACCCCCTGGAGCTGCATGTGTCCCCAGGCGCAGGGAAGCAGCCCCGGCCGGTATCCCGAACCCTCCACCATTCATTCCCAAACACCCTCAATTTTGGAGCAGAATTCTGTTTAGATGGCAAACTTCTATTAAAAATTCAGTAGGTTTAAAATACTTTATTTTATCTATTTTTTTTCCCAGGTGACGAAAATGTGAAAACTCGAGCTGCGTGAGAGCGATGAAGGTCAAACCTGGGGGTGTGGAACAACCTTTGGTTTTTTGTTTGGTTTCTGCTGCTTTTCTTCCTTAAAACACGTTTTGCAAATAAACATGTGGGGCTTTCGTATCTGTTCCAACGCCGAAGCATTTTCATGGGGAACGTGGAAATGAGGTCTCTGCAATTCCGACAAAACACAATTGACGTTTTTCCCAGCTTCATTAAATGTGCCATTTTTACCTTGCAAGGTGTAATATCCATCCATGCCTCGGTAGCAAAGGGGTTGGGACATGTTTAAAGCAGCAGCTCTTGACATGAAGTTCCGTTTAATTTCTGTGTTATCTTTCCAAGCACCTTATCAGCCGCTCCGGGCTATCTGCCTTCCCGATCCCTCCCCTCGCGGGCTGTCAACGAGCTGGAGGATGCTAAATGCAAAGATCCTTTTCCATCAAAACCTCAGGGCAGGTGATGTCGAGCCAGCCCTGGCCCAGCCCGGCCGAGCCAGGAACTCATCCCGTGGGTTTCTCCTGGGAGCTGCAGCCCAGGAATGCTCAGCCAGGGCTGAGGGCCTTCAGAGCTCTCCTCCAGATCTCCTGCCATGCCACCGGCCGCGGGGTAGGTCCTTGCTCATCCTGCCCTTTCCATCCAAGCACTGCTGGGAAGGACAGGCTGCTGGAAGGTTCCCTGCTCCCACTGCTGCTTTCGGTTCAGCCCCATGAGCTACAAATGGTTGTCCTCAGCCCTCCTCTTCCCACCATCCCGATGACCCCAGCTCATCCAGCCCCAGCCTTGGGAATCTCACAGCTCGGATGCACCTCTCTAAGAGTCTCTGAACCCCACAAATTGTGCCAGAGCAAGGTGGTCCCCAAGACTGTGGTGTGAACCCACTGGGAAGCCCCAGGAGCTGCTAGCTGTCCCCTCTCCCTCCAGCTGAAAAGTGCCACCAGAGACTCGAGCCTGCAAGGTCTCTGCTTCCTCCTGAGTGCCCCTGCCAGCCCAGAGGGGGCGGCCAGGACGTGTGCTGGGAGGGGGCAGCAGGGCTGGTGTTGGGGATGACGGTGCCGGGGGAGAGGAGGTAGCTTGGGGCTCCGGCATGAGGTTAGCACTGAATCCGCAAAAATCACCGTACCTTGAAAAGTGCTCAATACGCCTATTGATCAGTCCTTTCGCCTTGATCAGTTTGCTGGTGTGTGCTGCCGCAGTGCTGCTTTCGGGAAGGGAGGGAGAGGCAGAGGAGGGGGCAGGGAGGCGAGAGCACGCCTGCACTGGACATGCTCCAACTTTCCAAGGCCAACTTTGTGTTCTCCTGCTGGCCTCAGCGCCTCTCGGCCCTTCTGCGGGAGGGAGGCTGAGCTCCGGCCTCGCACGTTGGCTCAGGGGGTGGTTTCAAGGCAGGAGGGAGGAAGAACAGTCCAAAAAGCCTCCTCTCTCCTGTCCAGCAGCCTTCTGGCCAAAGCCTCCTTAGATGCCTAAAACTGGGCATCCATCCAATGCCAAGAGCGGAATCCGAGAGCCAAAGGAGGTAGAGGTAGATGTGGTCTTCATCCTGCCTTGGAGCCCACTGAGGGCACCCAGGTGAGTGGGGGGAGCTGTGGGGCACCCATTCCTGCTCCAAGGAAGGCCCCTGTCTCTCTACGGGACAGTGACTGTGTAGGAACAGATAGGGGGCTGGGGTGTCCTATCCTGCCCAAGGACAAAGGGATGGTCGGATACCCAGAGGCATCCAGAAAGGTGCAGTGGGACGGAGCAGAGCAGGGAAGGTGGGTTGGGATCAGAGAGACCCTTTGGGCTCAGGCGTAGGGATGTGTGAACGCACACCCAGGGGCCAGGACAGCTTTGGGTGTCCAAACAGCCTGGGCTGGGGCACCTGCATCGTACGCCATCCTCATCATCCGAACACCCTCAGCAGCCTTAGGGACATCTGCCAGGAGATTGTTCACACGAGCAGCCCCGTTTCTGCTAAGAGGACCGGCAAAACACTCAGGGCTCGAGAGCGGAAGGGAGGCAGGGAGGTAAAAACCCACCCCCAAAGGTCATGGAGTTAATTTCCAGCTCGTGTCCCCCTCTCACACCTCGCTGATTAATAATTGAAGAAAAAGTATTTCTTTTTCGGCTTGGCATAAATCAAAAATAAACACAGCATCCATATTCTGCCCCAGGGAGAGAGCAGGCGCGTGGGCTGGAAGATGCTGAGCCGGCTCTGCAGCGAGGGCCCCCAGCCCCTCCGAGCTGCCTTGGAACAGGGGGAGGATGGGGTGGCAGTGGGGGTCTTCAGAAGAGGCTGGAGTTGGCTTTGAGCTTGGCGCATTGAAATCGCCACTAAAAGGCTTCTTGAGATGAGACCTGAAAGGGGCCAGTGGAGCTGCGCTGTGAGCCCGTTGCTGCAGGGGGAGCCTGAGGTGTTCTTGGACACTTCCCAGTGCCAAAGTCCTCCATCCCTCCTGCTCCCAGGTCTTCCATCCCTCCTGCTTCCACATCCTCCATCCCTCCTGCTCCCACTCTTCCATTCTTCCTGCTCCCAGGCCCTCCATCCCTCCTGCTCCCAAGTCTTCCATCCCTCCTGCTCCCAACCTACCCGAAAGGAGGGTGCAGAGAGGTGGGTGTTGGGCTCTTCTCCCAGGGGAATAATGACGGGACCAGAGGAAATGGTCTGAAGCTGCGGCAGGGGAGGTTTAGATTAGATATCAGGAAGAATGACTTTACTGACAGAGTGGTCAGGCACTGAACAGCCTGCCCAGGGAGGGGGTTGAGTCACCATCCCTCGAGGTGTTTAAGAAACGTCCAGATGTGGCACTTCAGGGCATGCTCTAGTGGCACAGATTGTAGGTTGGTGTGTGTATGGTTGGACTCGATGATCTCAAAGGTCCTTTCCAACCATGAAGATTCTGTGATTCTACGATTTTATTCTATGTTCTCCGTCCCTCCTGCTCCAAGATTCTCCATCCTTTCTTGTTCCCAGATCCTCCATCCCTTCCTACCCCTAGCTGTGGCTCACCTGAACTGCCGGCAGCCTCTGGGGAGACATTTTTGGGTTGCTGGAATAGTGCTGGGGGAAGTCACCATCTGGAGCTGGCGTGTCAGTGCCTGTCACCCGCATAGTCCAGGGAAACCTGGAGAGGAAGGAGGAGGCAGGGTAAGGACACTGCCCTGCCTCTGCCAGGACCTCCTGCCTGAGCAGTTCATGAGCACCGACCACCCTCCTTGCCACTGATTCCTTCTCCCACCTCTGAGGGTTCTTGTTGAAGAGGGTTTTGGCTGGAGCAGGGCCGTACTGAAGCTCCTGCCCTCTCCATCCATGCTCCCGGGGCGACCCCATCCCCGGCTGCTTCTCGCTGCATTTCTCCCCTCTGCCCGCACTGGTTCCCCGCTGCCCGTCCCCTGGGCTGCCCGTCCCCTGGGCTGCCCGCAGGAGCTGCCCCCCAACATTTTGGATTGTTGTAACATCCGTTTGCTGTGAACCGGTTGAAGGACTCCCCCCACCATGCAGAGGCAGCCCGGGGGCTTTGGCCATGTGCGTGAGGGCACTGCTTTGAACATAAAAGGATGATTGCATCTTCTTTCATCTGAGCAACAGGCCTGCGGTCCAGGAAAGCTTAAAAATGGGATTGGGAGGGAGGGGTGGGGAAGATAAATCAGGAATCGCCTATGGCCCAGCTGGACGGGGCCGCGCGGGTGCCAGGGCTGGCTGCTGCCGTGATGGATGCTCGAGGAACGCCCAAGGAAGACGCAGGCATCTTCAGCCAGATCCAGCTCTTCCATATTCATCTTCCAGTTGTCGTGGGTGGGTACGTGTTGTCTGTAACCTCACATCTGGGGGTGGGTGGTGGGTGGGTGCGCGGCGCTTCCACACAGACACATAATTATGCAGATCCCCGTTAAGGTGGAGCTTAATTTTGCCCTTCCGGCAGCAGTTGAAGCCCTTTGTTGGGAAGATGGAGTTGTGCCGGTACAGCAAGGATGGGGCATAGAGAGACCTCGAGGTGGAAGAGCTGCCGGAGAGCCGGGTGCTACCACCGACACCCGCAGCACCCTCCCGTAGGGTTGGGACCTGCAGGGCTGCGGGTGCGTGGGTGCGTCTGCACCCCCCAAAATACCCCCGGGAGCCTGGCCGCTGCTCCCTGCAGCCGGGAGGGATCCAGAGGATCCGGCTGTGCCCAGGCAGACCCCCAGGGACCGGATTGCTCTGATTTCTGGCACCCGCCTGCCGGCTCCCTCCCCTTTTGGTTAAATAAAGCTTTGGGCTGTGATGAAGCCCATTAAAGTCAGAGGCGAAGGTGTGGGATTGAAATGTAGGACAGCAGCCGCTGCAGAATGTGGTTGCATGGGATCGATGGGAAATCAATACCCGGCTCTGCTCTGTGGGCTCCCGCCAGGCCCTGCTGCTGCTGCGCTCCCTGGCTGCTCCCCAACTTCCCGCACCCCCGGGATGTCCCCCGGCGAGACTCCCCCCAGCCGAGCACCCCTGGGAGAAGGGAGAAAGTTGGAGAAATTTTGGCATCCCGGTTAGAAGCTCTGCCGAGCTGCTAGCACAAGGCTAAGGGCAAAGCTCTGCGTGGCAGCGGGGGTCTCTGTGCTTTGAGGGGGGGGCTCGGATGGGGCTGAACCACCCCCTGCACCCCCAGCTGAGCCCCAGCCACCGATTTGGGAGGGTGCTGAGGATGCAGCCCCGACCTGCAAAGGGGACCAGGGTTTGGAGCCAGTGCCAGTTCCGGCGTGGGGTCCATGCTCCTCCGGAAAGTGAAGAGCACCCAGCAGCCAGGGGAGGGGGCTGCCCCCGCTGCCTCGGGCAGGGATCACCCAGCAGCTCGGCCGCGAGATGCAGGAGAAACACACCGGCTGCGCAGCCATCTGCTTCCCCCTGCTCCCATCCGCACCTCGGGATGAAACTACAGGTGGTCCCCGGGGATTGTCCTCTCCCAGGCTCCCAAGCGCGGCACTGGCTGTGAAGGAACCTCCGCATCCCTCCGCTGCACCGCTGCCGGCGTCAATCCGGCTGCGGCAGGAGAAGGGAGCACCCTCCGAGCCACGGCCGTCGGCTGGAGCGGCCCGGCGGGGAGACGGAGACACAAAGGGATCTATCAGAAATGATAGTTTAATTGGAGGGAGGTGAGCACAGCACTATTTAACCACCGCTGCGCATTGATGGATTGATCCAAGTCTAGTTACACTGTGTTTGTGACATTCAGAGGGCTCCCAGCCAGCCTCGGCCGGCTCCTGGGATGGGGACTGGATGGAGCCCAGCACAGCTGGGGGCCGATCCTGGGACCGAGGAGGTGGGGAAGGGGCTGCTGACCCCCCCCAGTGCTGCACTCAGTGGTGACACCCACCCGACGGTGACACCCACCCGACGGGTGTCATCCTGCTGCCCTCCGTCATGGCAAGGGTGCCCACCCAGAGCACTGCTGTCACCCACCCCCCACACAAACACCCTGCCACTGCCTCCTCCCGGCAGAGCCAGCCCCCCCCCCCTGCCCTGAGCCCCCACAGTGCTGTCGCCCTCCACAAATGGCTCTTTGGGTCTCCTGGGGGGTCACCTCTGTCCCTTCTGCAGGAGAGGGGACAGCCCTGGGGAGGGCTGGGATCGGGAAGGGATCTGCAAAAGCTCCATTAAACAGTCAGTTTTATCATCCCAGCTCACGTGAAGATGGCAAAACCGTGACATGATCAATCAGGGCTGAACATTAATTATGATTACACCCTGGGATCTTGATTGCGATTGATTAATTGATTCCTGGGCCCCTTGCGGCAGCGGCCGCTCTGTTGGAATTGCACAGCGCTGAGACGGCTGGGTGAGATTTGGGAATGTGGGTGAGATCTGGGGAAGGGCGCTCAGGGGATGCTTGAGAGGAGAGAGGGGATGCTGCATTCGAGAAGAAGAGGGAGGGAAAAGCCAGTGTCCCCTCTCCTGCCATGCCCAAGCGCTAACACCACGGCACCGGCTGCATAACATCACCTCCTCCGTGCAGCCACCCACGGCAGAGAGGGGACGCAGCCACCAAGGACCTCGGGCACCATGTCACTGCGGGGGACGCTGATGAGACCCCAAGAGCGGATCCCGGGGTGGGATCCCACTGAGCCGCGGGCTGATGAAGCCTCTTTGTCGCAGGGTCTGCACATCCCCCCCGTGCCTCCCCGCTGCTGATTTCCATTGACCTGCTATTGAAATCAATGCTGGCCATACCAAGCCCTGCTCCAGCGGGGAGGAGGGACGGGGCTGCAGCACCCAGTAGGTATTTTTCCATCACTAGGCTCCTGGAGGAGATGCCTCCGGGCTGCACACGCTTGGTACATCCAGCAGCGCTTCCCAGGCCGGCTCGATTAGCGAGGGCGGGAGAACAAAGCCGCTGCCCCGATGGGGTTCACCCTGGGGATGCCGGGATACGCGACCCCACTCCAGGCATGGAGGGGACGTTTCTGCAGGGCTGCGATCCAGCATCCTCCTCCTCACCTTGGCTTCAGGACCATCCTTCCGGCATGGCATCCCGCCAAACCACCCGAAACAGCAGTTCGTCAGCTCCAAGCTGCTGCGGGCTGGCAATTAACAGGGCTCCAACCTGCTCCCGAAGCAGAATCAGCCCTGCATAAAGCATGGACACGGGTGGAAAGAGCAAAGCCATGAGGAAATGTGCGCTGAGCTCCCATGTGTGCTCCTCGACCCAGTCTATAGGCATCTCTGGCCCTCACCGTGGTATCGGGCACCGGGTGCCCACTCACCCGTCCCTTCCAACAAACCACTGCCAAATGATGCCCGGGGATGTGCCAGCCACGGGGTGCCAAGCGGAGCCGAACCGATCACTTCTGGGGGCAGCCAGGCTGCCCGAGCGGTGGGGAAATAAACGATTTCAAATAAATCGGTATTAATAGAATATTGATAAACAGCGCCGTGCAGCACCGAGGGGAAACAAGCCGGGAAAAAGCTTCCTAGTGAATCTCCAGGGGAAATTTTTGCAAAGGTTAAAAAAAAAAAAAAAAAAAAAGAAAAAAAAAAAACCCAACCCAACTGCTGGACAATTAATTTATTTTGACGGTAATTTTTCTGGCTGCCATTTAAGGCGGACACTCGGGAAGTGCTGGGGTTATCGACATATAGACCGAGGAGATGGCAGGACCCCCATCCCCCTGCCCCTCTGCAGCAGGCTGTAAGTGGAGGGCCTGTGATTTATTTAGTATCCATGAATACTGAGTGAAATCAGAATAATGGGGCACTTAGCTGTGTTACTGAGAAATCACTATTGTGATGCAATTTACTTCAATTAATTAAGCCTTTTTTGTTACCATTATTCCTTGTTTTACATTTTGTTTTAAATTTCAAACGATTGGGCGCGTTGTGGTGGGAAGCTGATAGCTCTGGTTAGAGCCGCGCAGCAAGAGGCCATAAATTCCTCCCCCCCTGGTTGTTCTCCTGCCGTCCCAGCCCCACACAGCCCATGGTCCCACTGCCCTTCCCAAAATTCAGCGAATACCACTTAGCTCCAACCCGCGGCTCCCCGGGCTGTGCCGGCTTTGATGCTCCGGTGGATTTAACGTGATGCAGCCCCAGCAGGGCTTGCTCAGAGCTGCGGACTCCCCGAGGCTTCTCTCGACTTGGCTTGTGCAGGAAAAGCCTGAGCTTTGGGTGGCCCAAGTGAAAAGGAGGTTTTGGTTTTTTCCCGAGTGTGAACAGGGAGATACCGGCTCAGCTCGGGCAGGGTGGAGAGAAGGATGCGTCCCTCCCCTGCGGCTGTAGAAGTAGCTTTTTCCGGGGTGGGAAGGTGAGTTTCGCTATATGTGGTGTCTCCACGTCCCCAGGAGACCTTGGCCAAAGCCAGAGCTGGGGGAGGAGAAGACCCCAGGAGAGCAGCCACCAGCGGTGACCATGGGGTCAGGCTGGCCCTGCGGGGATCAGCATCTCCCCGTGCCGTTGCTGAAGGACAAGAACCCATGGCAGAGGAGCAAGGTGAGACCTGGGAGGGCGCTGGTCTCCTCCACCACCACCAGCCACGCGCACAGCCCACCTTTGCTTATGCCAGGAGAGGAGACCCACATCCCGCGGAATGCTGGGGGCTTCACGCTCCTGCCGGTGGGCGATGAAGTGAAGCTTCAGCTGGTTTTGGTGCCCAGATGAACTGCTGTGTTTCTGTTTTCCTCTCCTGGTGTCCGGGGCTGGGTCACAGGCCTGAGGACATGGCTCTGGCGGGCTGGACATGAGCACTGAGGAGTTGGAGACTCCTCTCTTGGCCACCCTGAGCCCTGGGTGCTGCTGGGGGCCCCTGGGGGCTCCTCCCCAGGGTGGGCACTTCAGAGTGAAGGATTTAACGTTAAACTCAACCGGGATCTCCCCGGAACAGTGCGTCCCAGTGCCTTCAGCCTGGATCTGTGGTCAGGATGAGTCCCTTCTGCAGCTGTCGATCCCGACAAAGGGAGCTGAGGCTCAGCTACGGAGCACCCAGCTTAGGTGAATCCCAGCACCACAGGGATTGCAGGTATTTTGGTCCTCCTGCGTCTCCAGCCCAGCAGCCCTGGGACCTGCTCAGCATCCCGGCCCATCCCTGCGTCGTCCCTGCCCCTCTCGCCGCATCCCCCGCCACCAGCAGCACGCAGAGCCAAGGAATGCAGGACGCCATTGGCAAATAAAAGAAGTCGTTTTCTACGGTCAGGAGTTTTCCTCCCAGCCCTCTGGGTAATACCGTTTAACCTACCGTGATTTTTATCCCCCCTGTCATGATACCCACCGCTGTGGCGTAACTCCTGCGCCCAACACGTGAGGGGTCGCTGCATCAGGCTGGTGCTATCTCTTTAATGGAGGGGAGAGAAAATATTGGTGCCTCGGACCCCCCTGGGAATAAATTCATACTGCTGTATCGATTCGATTTTTTTTCTCCTTTTGCCTGATTCCTACGGCCTCCTGGGTAACGAAGATTAAGCTTCAAGCCCTTCTGATATTACTTTGAAATGCAGAAACCTTCAGAAAAAGAGACTGCACCTTCTCTCTTCTTGGAAAACAGCAAATATCTTTGGGGATGGGCCAGTCCCAGTCTGTTTTCCTGCCGCCTCTGGAGCAATCAGGACACGGGCGCGCGCGCTCGCAAACACGGCCACATGCTCCCACACACGTGTGCATCTGCACGGAGGTGCCCGTCTCCCTTTTGCTGCCTCTCACTGCGGATCACGTTAAAGATTCGAGGGCTCACTTGATTTAAACCAGTGTTAAACTGCAGCGGGGAGCTCGGGTGAGCGCGGGAGCCAGCCATCTTAATATCAGATCAATTAATTATCAGCCCTGTTATGACAAAGGCTGCTGAAATGTGGGTTGAGAGATCTCAGAGTGCAAGCAAAGAGCTCTCGTTTCCCCAGTCCGGTAATCGCTGGAGGCAGACCCAGCCTGTGATCTTGGTTACATGGGCATAAATCTGAAGCAGCTCCAGTTATTTAAATGGTGTCACTTGGGAATTGCCAGCGACGCCGGAGAGCAACGTCCAGCCCTTTGGATGGGAGCCTCGTCCTTCAACCGCACTGACCGCAGCAATTACTCAGTTGGGCGACAGCGGTGGCTGGAGGCTTCACCGCACACGGAGCTGGAGGTAGAAATTTAGGACATTTAGGAAATTTTGGAGAGAGCGGGAAAAGCTGAGAGATGGGGAGCAATAGCTGGAGAGTCCTGAGGCCATGGGGCTCCTCGCTGCAGGGAGACGAAGCTGGAGAAGAAGGTGAGGAAGAGGAGATGGAGGAGCTGCAGGAGGAGGTGTGAGATGGAGCGGGGAGCAAAGCAGCCACAGGCAGAGGGGTGGCGAGGGGACAGGGACAGTGCAGAGGGTTTTGATATGGCCATGAGGTGTTTGTTTTCCAAGCTCTTGGCTGCAACGGGCTGGTGAGTGCAGTCCCCGAGCAGAGGGCAGCTGGAAAACCCCGAGCAATGGAGGTTTTTGCACAAGCCTGGCTCCGGCTGAGTGTCTGGGAGCCACCAAGTCAAGTCTTTGCCGGTTGAGCTTACTTGGGCTCTTCCGTGGTCTCAGCCACACACTTCCCACAAAAGCAGGTCCTTCAAGCTTGGATACGTCCCCCCCCAGATGCTGCCCTGTGTCCCCTTCTTTGACAGCAGAGTCCTGGATCAGTCCAGACTCTTCCTTGTCTAGTTCTGCTCTCAGCCTCGGCACCTCCCTGCAGGAAACAAGACCTGTCTCATAACCAAGGCCAAGTCTGCTGCCTTCCTCTTCCCGAGCATCCTGCAGCTCTGGGCATGTCCTTCAGGCTCTGCAGCATCTAGATTCAGCTTTGCTGCCTGCCCTGGCATCTACAGAGGGGGAATTTTGCTGCTCCCGGACCCTTCCTGAAGGCTGGCCTGGGTTTCATTTCCCTGCAGGGAGTTTTAACCTCCCCTTCCAAAGCCCTGGAGATCTGGAGGAGACTCATCACCTCAGCCCAAACTCCTGAATGTGCCCACGTAGAATCATAGAATGGTTTGGGTGGGAAGGGACCCTAAAGCCCACCCAGTGCCACCCCCTGCCCTGGGCAGGGACACCTCCCACCAGCCCAGGTTGCTCCAAGCCCCGGCCAACCTGGCCTTGAACCCCTCCAGGGATGGGGCAGCCACAGCTTCTCTGGGCAACCTGGGCCAGGGGCTCACCCCCCTCACACCAAACAATTTCTGCCTCACATCTCACCTCAATCCCCCCTCTTCCAGTTTCAAACCGTTCCCCCTCGTCCCGTGGCTCCCCTCCCTGCTCCAGAGTCCCTCCCCAGCTTTCCTGGAGCCCCTTTAGGGACTGGAAGGGGCTGGAAGGTCTCTGCGGAGCCTTTTCTTCTCCAGGCTGAACCCCCCCAGTTCTCTCAGCCTGTCCTCCCAGCAGAGGGGCTCCAGCCCTCCCAGCATCTTCGTGGCCCTCCGCTGGACCTGTTCCAACAGGTCCATGTCCTTCCTTGTTGAGGACTGGAGAGCTGCGTGCAGTAGTGGGGTCTCCCCCGAGCGGAGCAGAGGGGCAGAATCCCCCCTCTCGCCCTGCTGGCCATACTTCTTTTGATGCAGCCCAGGCTGCGGGGGGTTTCTGGGCTGTAAGCACACATTGCTGGCTCATGTTGAGTTTCTCCCCTGCCGAAACCCCCAAGTCCTTCTCCTCAGGGCTGCTCTCCAGCCATTCTCTGCCCAGCCTGGATTTGTGCCTGGGATTGCCACGACCCAGGTCATGACCCACCTCCAAGTCTGCTTCAAATGGGCAGCTCTGGACCCCTGCACTCGCTCCTGAGCCTGTCCCTGGCAAAACTCCCTTTTGAAGGACCTCGTCATTGAGTCCCGGTCGTGCCCAGGGAAGCTGGGAGCCACGTTCACCACGTGTGTCCACGGGTCACCACTCTGCAAAGCCAACCTGGATTTTTTGAGGCAGGGACTATTTTTTTCCCAATCCTCCTAGGCTGCGAACAAAGTGATATTCCGACTCTATTTTTCTATCAATAAACTTTATTGTCCTTTTCTTGCAAACCCTTCAGCAATTAAAAAAAAAAAAAAAAAAAAAAAGGAGAAGAAGAGGAAGAAGAAGACAAAGGGAGTTGATGTTTGACTGCTGGGCTATCACTTAAGTCCTTGTTCCTGTTTACTCAGGACTTATTAGAGCTCATTCAATGCCTATAGCATGGCTGGATCAATACCTGCTGGGAGCAAGAGAGATTCCGCTTGGCCACTGTAGCCCATGTTGCAGAATTGATCTGCTTGGCTGCTGCAATCTGAAAATCCATCTTTTTGCGCTCTCTGCCTCTCTCTCTGCCGTGGGTTGCTAAGCAACGGGGGCTCCTTTGGGCGGCCATTGGTCAGCGCGGCGGCCGGGCGCCGTGGTCCTCCCTGGTCACTTGGGCCACTTTGGGCTGCAATTCCTCCTCCAAGGATGGCTGCGGGCCGCGGGGAGGTGGGGAAAGGGCAAGGGAGGAGGGGAAGGGGGCCGGGGGGCGGCGAGAGGAGGGACGGGGAGGAAAGGGAAATCGATATCACCTCACATTTAACCTTTCTTTAAAAAAAAAAAAAAAAAAATCTTTGAGAAAACTATATTGACCCATTCCTTATCACTTTGCGCCACTGCAGCCTGCTCGAACGGGGGCTTCGCTGCCTGCACATGTGCTTCATAAGCACTTCTCCCTCCCCTCTTTTTTGGGCAGGTGAAGCTGCCTTCTTGCCTTCTCCCTCTCTGCCTCACCTTGGCCGGACACGAAGTTACGCCAGTTTAGCTAAAGGTGTGTTTTTAAACTGATTTCATTAAACTGGGGCAAAACCTTTGTGCGGATGTACTGAAATCAATGTAAACCCCATTTGCATCGATTTCGCTTCGCTTTGGTAAAGGAATCGAATTATACAAACCAATACCAACCTGCTTTAAAATGATTTAAGAGTGTCTACACAAGACCAATTTTGGCTTGCAATTTTGTGTGTAGACAAGGTCCATCCCTCCTCTCCAAAGAGCCATTCATTAGGCAAATCTCACTGCCATAAAAAGGCTCCGAGCTCTTGCTCCCGTGGCCTCCCCAACAGCGTCATCTTTGCAGCCTCCAACAGCTCATCCTAAAAGTGGTGCCCAGGCTTTGCTTTTCTTCCATCAGACCAGAATCAGGGGTGGGGTGGTTAATTCCCAGGTGCTGTAGAGTATTTACTGTACAGCTATCGATCCTGGTCTCAATCCATCCCACCGTAGATACATGCATCTCGTGTGTGCGTCTTCTAACAATGCCTTTTACGATGGTCCCTAGATGATGATCTAGGTCCCCAAGTCTTTGTACGAGAGCATTACAGCCCCTATTTCGTGATTAACTTAACGCAGGCAAAGGACAAAGGGGTTAATGCTAGCCCACAAGAGCTCACAAGTGGACGCTTTCCCTTGTGAGACACCTACGTGAAGTGGCTTCATTTCCGCAAG
The DNA here is from genome assembly GCF_964199755.1 of Larus michahellis. NCBI lineage: Eukaryota > Metazoa > Chordata > Aves > Charadriiformes > Laridae > Larus > Larus michahellis. Next base: position 617,124 of record NC_133918.1, on the reverse strand, counting down.
TGCAGCTCGGCTCCCTCAAAAGCCAGGAAAAGCCACATTTCTCCAGGGTCATCAAAGTCAAGCTTTTATTAGCTACTACAAGAGGTAATTCACATGCAAAGATGCTTCCCAGACAGAAAACGTGAGACCAGTGCTTGCTCAGCGAAGATGGACCTCTGATCCCAACCCTCAGCCCTTGGCACGGCCTGTTTGACTCCAGTTAATCTCAGGGTCACCCACACCAGTATGTCCATATTATCGATGGGTCAAGTGTTCTCTGGGTCACCTCTTTGCTTAATTTTCGGGTTCAACACAAGACTCTTGGGCTCTCCGCCGTCACAGTTCAGGGTCAACCTGCAGTGGAGAAGCTCCCTAACATATTCCTGATGGAAAGGTGAGACAACGAGTCCCTGGATTGCATCTGGGGACACTACGGCTCACCAGTGGAGACAAGAAACCAGGCCAGGTGGGTCTTTGATCTGACCCCTCAGATACTGTGTGCAGGTTGATGGACCCTCATCTGACCTTGCAGCCTTCAGTTGAAGGAGCATCAGAGGACATGTATATTATTATTCTATGTTAAAGATATATTAAAATCTTTGGAGATGTATTGTTATCCTAATGTAAATTAAAAAGCCCAGTAGTTTCAGCTCAGCTAGAAGAGCTGAACATAAGTCAGGCCAAGGCAGGTGCCATCATAAGCTCTCGCTCAGACTTTATGTGCAGACACCCAGGTAAGGCCGAATTTCAGCTGTGGCCCCCATCCTGCCACAGGGTGACGAAAGGAGCCAAGTCCTTTGCCATGAAGAGTCATCCCGACTCTGCTGCTGTCACTTTCTCCTCCTCTGCAATGGCCTTTTGGAATTTGCTTGTCCTACACTGATTTTTCACCTGGAGGAAGGCAGGACACAAACCTTGGAGGAGAGGGATGAGAGCTCGAGAGCCCTGTCGGCGTAGGGCTCCGTTCCTCGTCTCTTCCCCATCGAGCAGAGATGAGGTCTACTCTAAAAGTTTTGAAAATCAGAAAAATGTCACTTCGTCAAAAGGAATCCTTTTCCCAAAGGAGCCAGCTGCTTCATTAAATCCCCCTTTTCAAACACTTCATTGGCCACCTGAAAAGAGTGGGAGTCATCAGATTGTTCCGTTTCAGCATTTTCCAAAAGAATAATTTTCCTCTTCCAGCCCCATGTGATTTTTATTTTTGTTTTAAAATCATGATTAATTTACACTAAAAGGAAATTTGAAAAACCGCCCAAGCTTAAATTTAGCTACAACTTTAAAGGTTGTCAAAACCATCTACTTTGATTGACAATGTCTGTAACGGCTTTGATTTTTTTTTTTCAATTTCTTGCTTTATTTCCTAATTGAAGAAATTAAAATTCATATAATTTCTCACAGAAGGAAGAACTCATCTCCTGTCAGGTCCCAAAACTCTTCCCCAAATTCCCAGGGGGGTTTAAGCGGGTACTTACGGGCTGTGATGAATAGCACCACTTCCTCGAATCGGGGCGGCGTTTTTCCTCTTCCCACTGGGATTTTTTCGCATATTTTGTTTTATACACATGTTAATGGCTGCTGAATGATCACTTTACTAAGCAGTGCATCAACCCCTCGCAAATCGTCCGCCCCAGGTTCTGCGAGGGCTCCCCACGCCAAGACGACGGCTCGGCAAGACCATTAACTGATTTTTGCGTTCACTTAGAGCTTGCAACATTGACGTGCCTGCTCGATATTTGACAAGCTCTCCACTGGCCCCAAGAGCTGAGCGGCGTCTCGGGAAAATATTCCTGGTCTTCACCGCCACAGAAACCTTTGGGTTTCATCTTGAGCCACAGCATCCTGGCGGGGCGGATGCTCCCGTGCTCTCCCGACCGCCTCTCCCCAGATCTCCGGGTCCGGCAGCCTCCCAACAGCTCTGTCTTCAGGAGCCGCTGGATGCCAGTGCGATGGGGAGCGGGTTTGAGCCCCAGCTTGAGCCCCTCCTGGCGTCCCCACGGGGGACAGGACTGTGGCCATCCCTGCCCCAACCTCCCCCTGTCTTCCAGGCACCATGCCAGCATCGAGGACATTTCATAACGCACTGCAGTGGAGCACATGCTGGAATAGGGATTCTTGCTGGTGTCTCTGACTCAGGGACCCCTAAGGGAGGTCCCACAAGGAGGGACCTGGCCGCTGACTCCTGCCAGGCCAGGTTTCACGGGGGGTGGTGAGGGTCTTCCTGCGCTGGGTTTGAGTTTGGGGCACGGGTTTGACAGGTGGTATCTTGGGAACGACTTACCCCCGTCCCTTCCAGCAAGACGGCTGGGGGTGGGGGGGGCATCATTTAACTTGCTGCTTGGCTTGGAGGTGGGGATCAAACCTAGACATCAGCCTCAGCATCCCACGCACTCGGGTGTTTGGCCCTTGCAGGCATCTGGCTGAGTCTTGCCGGTGCGCGTGGGCCAAGTCCCCAAATCCTTTTAGCAATTCATAGAATCACAGAATGGTTTGGGTGGGAAGGGACCCTAAAGCCCACCCAGTGGCACCCCCTGCCCTGGGCAGGGACACCTCCCACCAGCCCAGGTTGCTCCAAGCCCCGGCCAACCTGGCCTTGAACCCCTCCAGGGATGGGGCAGCCACAGCTTCTCTGGGCAACCTGGGCCAGGGGCTCACCCCCCTCACAGCAAACAATTTCTGCCTCACATCTCATCTCAATCCCCCCTCTTCCAGTTTCAAACCCTTCCCCCTCGTCCCGTGGCTCCCCTCCCTGCTCCAGAGCCCCTCCCCAGCTTTCCTGGAGCCCCTTTAGGGACTGGAAGGGGCTGGAAGGTCTCCGCGGAGCCTTCTCTTCTCCAGGCTGAACCCCCCCAGCTCTCTCAGCCTGTCCTCCCAGCAGAGGGGCTCCAGCCCTCCCAGCATCTCCGGGGCCTCCTCTGGCCCCGCTCCAACAGCTCCATGTCCTTCCTGTCCTGAGAATTACCCCATCTCTCCCCGCCACCTGCTTCTGACTGCCCTGAGGCCACACAGGGACACTCTCCTGGCGGATCCAGGACACGCACTGGGATTTGCCCGGAGGCGGCACTGGGCACCAGGCACCTTCTGAAGGTTCATGGCTGAATCGGAGCCAGGAGCCGGCAGGGAGGGTTCCCCTTGTCCGCAGAGATCGTGTGTCTGGGAGGTGAACCCTGAGAGGCCGTTAAAAAGCTCAAGTCTGGAATTGCCGAAGATTAACTGGCTTTTTTTTATTCTCTGCTTGTTTTCCATTGAACATCTTCTGCAGACAAGGAGAGGGAGGAAGAGGAGGGGAGGTGAGTGGGAGGGAGGGGGAGAGAGTCCATTGACAAAGTGAGGTTATTAATTTTTCAGAAAAGAAAATGCATTCTACATTTTGAGGAGAAATATTGATATGTGCTTTAATGTTTCTTTATTTCTTTTGCTCTCTCTTCTTTCTTGCTGTATTTTTTGTTCTGGAGGTCCTGTGTTTTCCTAAGTCCCTGTTCCCTTTGCAAGCCCCCAAACACCTGAAAGCCCCTTTTCACATTCCCTTTGAAGCTGCAGTTATCTGGGGGAGGAAGCAGAAGCTCCCCCTTCCCAACACGCTTACATTTGTTGTATAATTAACATGAGACAAGTGCTGAGAGCGGAGCCCACGGCAAGAGGTCTCCCCCTCCCCAGAGACCCCAGAGCCAGGCCGGGCAGGTGAGGGATGTAAGAAGGGATAACGGATTTGCTCTGCAGGTCACAGCCGAGCCACCTACGTAGGGACCAGGGGGACATGGCGTTCCAGCCAGCATCTCCTCAGGAGCTCCCCGCAGGTGGCACGGCCAGGCTTCGCTGTGCTGGGGCTCTGGGGGCTGAGGGTCTCCACCAGAAGGTCTCCACCAGAAGGTCTCCAGGATGGCTGGAACTGGCACCTCGCTTTCCCAGCTCAGGTCCCCACGGACATAGCAGCCGTTGCTCTGGGTCTGCAGTGCTTTTCCAACCTCTTTTGGCTCCTCACTCTCTTCCCATTTTTTTTTTAGCCCGCTCCACCTGCTCCTCTCCTTTTTCTCTCTGCATCATTTAACTCCCAACCCCTGGGGGGTTTTCACCCACCACCGGGTCTGCTGGCCCAAAGCCTCCCTGAAACGCCACAGCAAGGACTCCAGCGCCCAGGGGAGAAGGAAGAGTCATGAAATAACCTCCATGGCCGGGTGACACAGGGTCTGTTTGCAAACGGTCTGGATAAATCAGCCAGAAGACTCGGTGTCTGGAGCGCACACGTGTGCATTTCACCCTTTATACGCTACGTAAATGAAGGGCAGGAAACAAAAACTTCATCCATTAACATAATGACAGGTATTTCCCTGTTCTTAAGCCAGGCCTAGTCAAGCAAAACACTTAAGTACATGATTAATTTGAAGACTAAGAGACTTAAGCACATGCTTAAGTGTTCTGCAGCTCCGGACCTAACAACAGAGGTTTCTACAGAGCAATCCACGCTCCCGACATGTTACAGTGGTGCTTAGATGTATGGATTAAGGGTGCCATAAACAGTTGAGATATTCTGTTTAAACAATCATTTGTTGACAAGACTATTCTAAGCCCATCGAATCCCTAAGTGATAGATGTATGTTGTCTTTCTGAGTCTCATGCTGTATCAGCCATTGATTTTTTTCAGCCTGGATGCTAAGGTAACCTTTACCTGAGAGCTTAAGCAGAAAGCGACGGGTGTACGCTCACCATACCAGCCACTGTTTGCATTGCCGGAGCCAGGACAAAGCGGAGGCTCAGCTTCCCACCCACCCGCATAGCATGAGGCTGCCCTGGACCACGAGCTGGTATCGCTCGGTGCCGCAAGGGGACAGCTGGGGACACCAGCCGAGGGGTGCTTCCCCCTTCCCCAGAAGCACAGAGTCTTGCTCCGACCCCAGTCACATCTCGTGGTCGTTTCTCGTCCCCGGTTCTCCGCAGACCACCCCGAGCAGCGTTTTCCTGCCGTCCGTCTCCTCACTCAGCACCCGCTTCAGGAGACGTTTGTCTCCAGAGACCCAGAGGTGCCCCGATGGCTCTGTCCCTGTGCGGGCGCCGTGTCGGGACACCCTTCTTTGAGATCTGTTTTAATCACATTTAAACGGTGTAACCAGGGGAAGGAATCTATTGACAGTCTGTCTTCACATTTCTGTCAATTCTTCCGGAGACATCATTAAATCCAAGAGTGGATCTTAATTTAACGTGTTAGCTAACGGGTTATTTAATTAGTTTTCAATACCCCCCAAAAAAAGTGGGAGGTGGGGAAATGGGCTAAGTATTAAGGGGAGAAAAAAAAACCAAACAAACAAAACAGAGAGCAAGCTGATGCACACATCCAGGTTTCCCGGATCTGCAGAGAAATCGTCTCCTCGGCCCCTTCGCCCCTTCTCTCTCACAAGAAAGAGCCCTGTTGCGTTTCCCCTTCTCCCCACTGTGTTCAATAATAAATGAAAATGGTAAAAAGCAATTCATACACAGGCTAAGCGTCTGGATTTATTATCAAGACAATTACACTGAGGAGAATTCCCGGAAAATTACTCTTCAAAGTCTTTCTCTGCCACCCCCTCCTAGTTTGGATAAATACAGCAGCAATTACTGCCATGGGGGAGAGGAGGGCACGAGGAAAGGGGTGCCGCTGCCTCGCGCCCCAGCCGGGCTGGCTTTTGGGGTGGCATCTGCCATGGGGGCGACTTTGTGCACAGGACAGCAGCAGAGTTTGGAGGGGGGTGGTGGGGGTGGATTTGGGGCAGCAGATGCACGTATGGGTATCGGCCATGGCCGGCCAGCGCGCTCTGTGTCTGTGTGGATATGAGCCACCCTGGATTATTTTGGTGAGAGTCGCAGCATGACCCAAGCAAGCCGAGGTGGGTAAAGGGCAGGCCTGGGTGTCCCACCCTGTGGGGACCCGCTGCCCGGCCCCGCTCAGACCAGGGCGGCTGCTTGGTCCAGCTGGGGCTTGGCCAGTCCCTTGCCTTGTCCCTGCTTCATCCCCCGTTCCTACGTCGGTTCCTGTTTCACCTCGTTCCCATCCCTGCCTTATCCCTGTCCCTGCCTTGTCCCTGTCCCTGCCTCATTTCCCATTTTCCCTCACCCCCCTCCCTGCCTCTTCCTTGTCCCTGCCTGTCGCCATTCCTGACTGTCCCCGTCCCTTCCCCGTCCCTGTCCCTGCGTGTCCCCACCTCTGCCTGTCCCCATCCCTGCCTCATCTCCGTCCCCGCCTTATTCCCGTCCCTGCTTCTTGTCCCCATCCCCGCCTGTCCCCTGTCCCTGTTGGCCCCCGCCCACCCCGCGCTGCCTCCCCCGGCTCTTGCCGCAGGACGCGCTGTCTCGGGACGCGCCGGGTCCCCGCAGCCCCGGGGAGCGGAGGTACCTGTTGCGGGGGCTGAGTCGCGGGGACCGGGGTGGGGGGAGTCCGGGCCCGGCAGCGTCCCCCCCCCGCCCCGCACCACCTCCCCGGGCCGCTCCGCGGGGCGGCCGAGCCGGAGCAGGGTCGCGCAGGGGAGCGGGGCCGGGGCGGGGGGGGTTGGAGGGGCCGTACCTTCCCGCTGCTCTCGGACTTGGGGAGCGAAGTCTCCAAAACCGGGATGTTTTCGCAAAAAGCTGAGACGCTTCCCGAGCCGGGAGAAGGAGCCCTGCGGCGACAGGAAAACACCTGCGGGAAATATAGAGAAACAGAGAAAAAATAATATATAGATCGCTTATATATTAAATAAATGTGCTCTTTTTCTATATATATCCTTATATATGTTATGTATAAAATATGTCTATTGAATTCGCGTGTTTCAGTGCACGGTGTGATGCGGGAACCCGCTGCAGCGCTGCGGAAAGCGCCCGGTTCTTCTCGTCTCTTCGATGTTTCACAACGCACCGGCCCCGGCTCCGGTTTCTCGCCCCCGGCCCCGCGGCGGGACTGCGCTGGTGGCCCCCCCCCGCACCCCCCGGGACCCCCGGGGAGCCTTTGGGGTGCTGAGAGACTCGGGCTTGAGGGTCCCCGAAATACACAACGACCGAAAAATGGGAGAAGGGAAGAAGCGGGGAGGGAGAGGGGCGTTTCGGAGGTCTGGAGGACACCCCCACCCCCACCCCGCCCCGCAGAGCACCGACAAACTCGTTCCATGTCTCACGTCGTAATTTATAAAGCCGCCCACACTCCAGCCCGGCTCGGGGACGGCCGGGCCCGACCGAGGAAAGGCGGAAAGGGGACTGGAGGGAGGGGAAAAAATGGGAAAAAAAAAAAAAAATACTATCCCACTTCGGAGCTGGGCGAAATCTCAGCGATTTTCCCCGATTTTCCCCCGAAAGCTCCGGCGGGGCCGAGCCCGCCCGGCGCCGCTGCCAGGGTGTAAAGTTCAGGGCTGCTCCGCCGGGAACTTTTGAAAACAAATTGCGGATGAAACAGGCTCCCGGAGGCCCCCGTTGGTTTTCCCGGCGCTGGGGGCAGCGGGGGCGCCCGGCCCGGCCCCCGGTCGCGGGTGGGTGCGGAGCCCCGGGGGCGCACGGCCCCGTCCCGGCCTCGGCGGAGCAGCTTTGTTCGGGGAAAACCTGCGGGGGTTACATCGAAAACAGCAACCGCCCGTCCTCAAACTGCTTCCTCGGGGCGAAATTGGATGGAAACACCCCCCCGGCCCCGCTCCCCGCCGCCGCCGCGGCCCCGCCGCTGCCGGTCGCCGAGTTTCGGGGCGGCCCAAAGTTTCGGGATAAACGAGAAAAGTCTCCGGAAAGGCCGTAGAGGGGCCAGTTCTCCCCCCACCTCCGCCCCGCCGCTCCACCGCTTGATTTCCCCCCATTCCTGCCGCTTTTCCCCGCTCCCAGCCCGGCCCCGGCCCGACACAACGAGCCCCGGGAACGGCGGGCGGCAGAGGCGGGCGGAGCGGGGTGGGGGGGGAAGGTCCCGATGGGGCCCCCGGTCTGTCCCTCTCCCTAAACGCCCCCGGGGCCGATTCTACAGGAAGAAGGAAATTTTTCACCGGGGGAGAATTTAAAAAAATAAAATAATATATATCTTATATCCCGCAAAAGGGAAAGGTAAAAAAGGTAGGAGCGGCGGAGAAAGGGCCTGATCTTGCAGCTAAAATTGTCTTAAAATAAGAAATAAAAAAAGCCGCCGAGGGTGCAGAGTGCGAGGGGGTGCGTGGGGAGGGGGAGCGGGGGGGCGGATTTTTTAACGGAGGAAAAGGTCGGTGGGGAAATGGCCGGAGTTTTTTCCCGGCTGGATTCCTGCCCGAAGCGCCACCAACCCCGGGAGAGGCGGGGAAACAGGGGAAGGGCAAATCGCACCCGAAAAAATCAGGGGAGGCCGCCGGGAGCGGGGACGGGAGGCCGGGGTTGCGGGGCTGCCCCTGCCCGCGGCCGCCCGCGGATGCGCGGAGCAACGCGGAGCAGCGCGGAGCCCCGGGGCGGGGGCACGCAACAGGACCGGCGGGGATGGGGGCTCCGGTCCCGGCGCTGCGCCTCCCCCCTCCCCCCCAAGCGGCTTTCCCCATATCCCGCTTTAATAACCCCAAATCCGGGCGGAACTTTTCCAGCGTCGCCGTTTTTTTTCCCTGCCTTGTTTTGTTTTGGAAGCGAAAGCGTTTGAATCCCCTTCAAGAACCGGTATCAAAGTCTCTTTTTTTAAAAGCTATTGATTGCAAAAGTCTTATTTAAACCAACACATTTTAGTTTCTCACATTTTAAAACATCATCTGGGGCCCATTGTATGGAAAATCGATTAGCAGAAATTGCCACGCTCTTTGCCTCCCGCTTGATTGTTGTAAAATCGAGACATCCATAGGCAAAGGCTGGGCTGGGGAAGATTTGGAACCGAAATGAAAGGGTTTGCGAGGAATCTATAGGCACTAAATAATTCACCTGCCAGGCGATGGTGCTGTTATTTTGAAGCCTTAAAGAACTTTAAGGAACTTGGGCTGCTGGAGGGGCAGTGCTATGGCGGGATGTGCGGGAGCCACGTTGCCGGTTCCTTCTCCTTCCCTGCCCGGTAAAACAAAATGGTTTTTCCCCTGCCTTGTACCTGGTCGCCGGCTGCAATAAATACCGCCCGCAGGTGCGCGCCCCGCTCCTCTGGAGGTATTTCTGGCCGTGTCGTTTGGGCTTTTCGAGCTGTTCCTAAGTGGGGGTGGAAAAACAAAATATATATAAAAAGGAAAAAAAATTCAAAAATTTGAGAGCAAATCAACCCCCGACACGGCCCCGGAAGGCAGGCAGAGGGCAGAAGCCCTCGTCCTGCCTCCGACACACCTTTCCCCGGGCTCCGGGGCTGGCCGGGACGGCCGGGAGCGGCTCCGCCTCGCCGGTGGGGCAGCCCCGGGAGCCCCGTTCTGCCCGGGGGGGCGCTGAGGCGGGCAGGGATTGGGTTTTGTTGGCGGGGGGGGGGGGGTTATATGGTCCGCCCGACTGCGCCTCTCTCCCCGCTCGTCCCGTCTAAGCGAAGCCGTCGGTCCCTCCGGGGGGGCCGCGGGGACCGGGGCCGCGCTCCCTCTCCGCACTTACCGCTCTCCCCCCGCCCCCCGCGGGGTGCCGGCACTGCCCAGCTCCTCCCGGAGCGCTGCCCGGGCGGCTGCGGAGGAGCAGAGGGATGGGAATTAAATAGGGAGAGGGAGCCGGGGAAGAAAGAGGAGGCGAGGGAAGGGATCAATAGCATCCAGCTGGCGAATGGAGACCGGGCCTCTCCCCCGCGCTGCGCCCCGGCCCATCGCCGGCGCCTCTGGGCGCTCCGAGGGGCTTCCCCCGGGCACGGGGGGCAACAGCAAACCCCGCCGGGCTCCCGCATCCCGCAGCGGGGCCGGACCACGGGGGAGCTCCCGCCGCCTCCCCGCGCCCCCGGCCCCGCATGTCTCGGTGCCTCTCGCCTAATGATATTGCATCGATCGGGGAAGAGCCGGAGGGGGGGCTGGGGGGGGGGGGGGACGCGGGGCTACCGCATTACTCAATTATGTCCCACTAATTAGTAAGAAGTCCCTCTCTTTTTTGTTGTTTGCTCGGTGCGAAGCTCGGCGGAGGGCAGAGTCCAGCGCCTGCCTCGCGGGGGGGCCCGGTGCTGCGGGGCCGGCGGTGCCGGGGACGGCGGGGGCGGTGAGCCCGGCCCGGGGACGCTGTGCGGGACGGCGAGCGCGCTGGGCAGCTGCGGGGATAGATCTATCGATGGGCGGTCAATGGGCCGGTCGATGCGCTATCGCCATTATTACACTCAATGAAACCCTTCCAGACGCGGCTGCTTCATCCCTGGTTTGTTCCCCACCTCCTCCTCCTCGCTCCGCACCTCGACACCCCCCTCTCAGCATCCTCTGCCGCTGCCCGGCTCAAGGACCCCGTGCCCATCTCTGCCCGCCTCCGGAGGCTCCTGCCCACGTTCGGGCCCCCCCCGCCCGTCCCTGCCCGTCTCCGGAGGCCCTTGCCCACCTCCGGGCCCCCCCCTGCCCATCCCTGCCCACCTCCAGCCCCTCCGTCCATAACCTGCCCGGCTCTGGATCCCCTCCCCGTCCCTGCCCGGCTCCATGTCCCGTTACCTGCCTGAAAGCACCCCCCCCCCGCCCCGCCTCCGCCCACCTGGATATCGGGCACTTGCCATCCCCGCCGGAGCCCCCGGGACGCGGCTCCCTCCCGGTTTCGGGGTCCGGCTCATGTCCCGCGGGCCCCCCCCGGCAGGGACGCACCGCGGGGAGGAGCTGGGAACGGGACACAGACCGGGGAGGGGCCGGATTCCTCCCACACCCCGGCTCGACCGGGACCGGCCCGGCTCTAAGGGGCCGGACCGCGGTGTTAAGGGGGTTACAGGGGCAGAAAAGCCGCCGGGGGGAGACCTCCGCTCCTCCCGGGTCATCCTCTGCTCCACCGCCCTGCACCCGCGTCCCGGGAACTCCCGGGGGTTTGTTTTATTTGATTGGGCACTTAACCGACTTCCCGGGGGCGGGATAGGATAAATGGGATAGATGGGATGGGATTGATGGGATAGATGGGCTGGCATGGACTGGGCTGGGATAGGTGGGGTAGATGTGGTGGGATGGGTTGGAATGGGAGGGATGGGATGGGACAGATGGGTTGTGGTGGACTGGGTTTGGATGGGCGGGATGGATGGGATGGGGTGGATGGCGTGGGAATGGATGGGTTGGGTTAGATGCACTGAGTTTGGATGGGCTGTTAGTTTTTCTTGAATTATTCACTGCAAAGCCGGGTGGCGGGTGACACCCTCAGCACCGGCTCGCGGCTCCCCCCGCTCCGAGAGAGCGGGGACCCTCTGTGCCGCGGCTGCTGCCCCGCACCCGACGCCTCTCGGCTGTGGGCCCGGCGGGAGCCCGGCAGGGCCGGGGAACCGAGCAGCTCACGGGAGGCCGGCGGGGCCCACCCGCGGGAAACGATGGATTGGATTTTTATTTTTCCGGTGTGTTCAATAAAATTTGGGAAACGGGCGCGGCCCGGCCTGGAGCACCGGGCACAGCCAGGAAACGCCGGAGCCGCTCCAGCGGGGGCTGCCCGGGACCCGACGCCCCTCGTCGGGGGGGATCCCGGCCCGGTGCGGCGGGGCCGGGGGCGGCTGGAAACGCGTCTGGGAAGGACACCGAATCCCAGCCCGTCCGGTGGCCTAAACCCGGCTCTGTGGTGTATGAAGGCACGGACTCCGGCTGTGATGAGCACGAAATCGTTTATTGCTTCTCAGGCCTCGGCTTTTATACCCGAGCTCTAAAACTTTCCATGCAGCTGCTAGGCAAGTAAACGCATATTTCAGATCACTAACCCGGCCGCCTTATTCAGTTCCCACCAAGATAAGCACGCGAAGCTGTTTTCTTGTTCCACGTTTATATTGAACCAGTTCCTCTTCGTTCCATCTGTATCGATATCTGCGCTCCTGTTTCTGTGTGCTCTGCTCACCATGTCCTTGGCCGTACGCAGGCCTCTGCTCGTAGATCTGCCACACGGCTCGTGTCGTCTCTTCATCCTCTCTTCCTCCCCTTTCCCTTTCCTTTTCCGTTCTCCCTTCCCATTTTACATTTCCCTTTCCATTTTCCCTTTCCATTTTGCCATTCCCTTTGCATTTTCCCTTTCCCTTTCCATTTTGCCATTCCCTTTGCATTTTCCCTTTCCCTTTCCATTTTGCCATTCCCTTTGCATTTTCCCTTTCCATTTTCCATTTTCCCTTTCCATTTTCCATTTTCCCTTTCCCTTTCTCTTTGCCTTTCCCCTGCCCATTTTCCCTTTCCCTTTACCCATTTCCCCTTCTCCACCACCGCTGCCCAGGGCCCTGCAGCACAGCGCCGGGAGCCGCCTGTCCCTGTCACTCCCTCCCGCCCCCCCTCGTGCCAAGGCGACCCCCCCCCCCATCTCCCGATAGCCCCCGCTGCCCGGGAACGGGAGGCAGTGCCCACCGGGGGGTGGGAGGTGGGGGCATTCTGGGGAGACGCGTGGGGAAATACGGGTGTGTGGGAAGAGGAGGGTTTGGGGGGGACAGGGAGGAGGTCCGGGGGGTGTTGGGGGGCGCTGGGGACAGGCGCATCCGGGGGTGGGGGGGTGGGGGCAGCCAGGTGTGTGCGCGGGGGGGGTTGGGGTCAGCCAGATGTGCGGGGCACAGGTAGGCGCCGTCGCGCAGCACTGCCAGATGCGCGCTGGGTGCAGGGGGTCACCTCGGTGCGGGGGAGGTCACTCCGTTGCTGGGGGGTGGTGGTGACACCCGGTCCGGGGGGGGGTCACCTCGGTGCGAGGAGGCCACCCCAGTGGGGGGGTGTCACACCCCGGCGGCGGTTGGGGGTGCCGGCTGTTCTCCGCGCTCCCCCCGCCTGTGTGTCCCCCCCTGCCCGCACCGGGGGGGGGGGGGGGGGGGGGGGGGGGCGGCGCGGCTCGGTTCGGCGGGGGGGGGGAGGGGGGGCGGGGCAGCGCTGACGTCACGCCGCGGCCCAGAGCGAGGCTGCCGGGAGCCGGCGGCCGAGGCGCGCCGCAGCCGCCCCGAGCGCACGCACAGCACCGCACCGCACCGCACCGCTCCGCTCCGCACCCGGCCCCGCTCCCCGCTCCCCGCCGCAGCGTACCCGGGCGGGCTGGGGCGGGCGGGCGCGGCGCACGATGCTGGCCTGACCGCGGGGTGCGGGAGATCGATCCCCCGAGCGCGGAGTCTGAATTAATCCGGGCAGCCGGCGCGGGGAGGGAGGAAGGGGGGGCGGTGGAGGAGGAGGAGGAGGAGGAGGAGGAGGAGGAGGCGGCGGCGGCGGCGGCGGGAGGGGGGAGGAAGGCAGCCAGCGAGCGGGCGAGGCAGCGGCAGAGCCCGGCGGCCACCATGGAGCTGGCGATGGAGAACCTGGGCAGCCTGCACGGCGTCCCGCACTCGCAGCCCGCCGAGCTGCTGAGCCCGGCTCACGGGCGACAAGGCTCGCACCGCAACCTGGTACCGCACGGCCGGCCCGCCATGGTCTCGGGCATGGCCTCCATCCTGGAGGGGGGCGACTACCGCGCCGAGCACAGCCTGGCCGCCCCGCTGCACCCCGCCATGAGCATGTCCTGCGAGTCCCCCTCCGGCATGAGCCTCAGCAGCACCTACACCACGCTGACCCCCCTGCAGCACCTGCCGCCCATCTCCACCGTCTCGGAGAAGTTCCACCACCCGCACCACCACCACCACCACCACCACCCGCACCAGCGCCTGGCCGGCAACGTGAGCGGCAGCTTCACCCTCATGCGCGACGAGCGGAGCCTGGCCTCCATGGGCAACCTCTACAGCCACTACCCCAAGGACATGCCGGCCATGGGGCAGCCCCTCTCGCCGCTGCCCAACGGGCTGGGCAGCCTGCACAACGCCCAGCAGCCGCTGACCCCCTACGGCCCCGGGGGCCACTTGCCCAACGAGAAGATGCTCTCGCCCAACGGCTTCGATTCGCACGCAGCGATGCTGTCCCGGGGCGAGGAGCACTTGGCGCGGGGCTTGGCGGCCCCCAGCTCGGCCATGATGCCGCCGCTCAACGGGATGCACCCGCACGGCCACCCGCACGCCCAGCCCGGTGGCTCCCTCCTCGGCGAGCGGGAACGCCAGGCCTCGGCCACCGGTTCCCAACCCGGTGGCTCCGGGCAGGTGGAGGAGATCAACACCAAGGAGGTGGCCCAGCGGATCACGGCCGAGCTGAAGCGTTACAGCATCCCGCAGGCGATCTTCGCCCAGAGGATCTTGTGCCGCTCCCAGGGGACCCTCTCGGACCTGCTGCGGAACCCCAAGCCTTGGAGTAAGCTCAAGTCGGGCCGGGAGACTTTCCGGAGGATGTGGAAATGGTTGCAGGAGCCGGAATTTCAGAGGATGTCGGCGCTCAGGCTGGCAGGTAGGTAGGGCACGGCAAGGTCTGCTGCCACGGCCCCGTACCTCCGGCCGGGGGGGGCGGGGGGGGGCGCCAGGGGGGGCTGCTAACGGGGAGCCATCGTGGGGCGGGTGTTACCGAGCCGATCTGAAGCCTTTAGATGAAAGGGAATGAAGGAAATCGTATTTAAGGGGAATTGTGTCTAAGGCGAATTATATTTTAGGCGAATTATATTTAAGGTGAATTATATTCAAAGGGATTCCCCCCCTACCCGGGCCTGGTCCTGCCAGCGGGAGCCGGGAGTTGCCCGCCGCTCCCCGCCGCTCCCCGCCGCCGGTTCGGCCGCCGCTAGTCCCGGCGGTGATTTCCCCACCGAACCGGCCCCTCGTCCCACCCGGGCGGACCCCGGAGAGCCGCCGGCATCCCCCGGCCCACGCTCCCGGCCGTCCGTGGGTGCGGGCTGAGCCGCGGCCGGTGGCGGAGCTCCTTCGCCGTCCGCTCGGCCCCGCCGCTCGGTACCGGCGCCGCGCTCGGGAGAAGCACCGGTTCGCCCCCGCCGGGAACTCGCTGTGGAGCCGGGGAGGGGCGGGCAGCGCCGGGGCTGCGCTCCGCTCCCTCCGGGGCACCGGGAGAAAGAGGGATCCCCCAACCCGTTGCCCCGGTTCCCGAGCTGGGTGGGGGCCGGCTGCCGCCCCGCAGCACCGCGGGTGCGGAGCGCAGCGGTGGCTCGTTCGGCCTCAGGCCGAGGGTTTGGTGGAAAAAAGCGGTTTTTCTGCGCTGTGGTGGGGAGGGAGGGGCGGGCGGGGGTCGCGGCTCCCCGCTCCTCCGCGCTGCGCGGAGCCTCCGCGGGGGAAAGGGCCGAGGGGTCAGCGCCGGGCGGGGACGTGCCCGGCCCGACCCGCCACCCCCCGGCTCCCGGAACCTCTCCGGCCCTTCCTTCCCCCGGCTCCTCCGAGCCGGCCCTCCGCGGGGTGAAAAACACGCGTGTATAATTTATTTTTTTTTAAATAAATCCGAGCTCCCCGTGGGGCCGGGCAGAGTCCGGGCCGCCGGGCGCTCGGCACGGCGAGGAACCCGCCGTTATTTATGGAGGAGAGCAGCGTTCATATGTATTTAGTGTAATTCAGTTGCTCTTTAATTAGGGCAGGGTAGTGGCATCTTTTAGTTCCAGTCGATGCCCTATTGAAAAGCAGTTAATAGAATGCAAATTGTTCCTGGCTTTACAAGGTTCTGGTAAATAAAGATTTAAACACTGCCGCGATCGGCCGTTTAATGCCCCCGCTGTTCGGGCTAATTGAGCAGCGGGTGGCTGGTTTCCGACTCGCCAAAATTTGAAATAATAACCGTGATGGTGATGATAAAAACGCAGCCGCGGCTGGGGGAGCTCGGGGCGGTCCCTGCCCGCGGCCCGGCCCGGGCTCTGTCCCCGCTGCCACCGCTCCGCTCCTCCCGCCGCCTCGGGGGAGCTTCGTTCTCCCCAAAATGTTTTTTTTTTTTTTACTCCCCAGCGCCGACTTTCCCGCGGCCCCAGGGGCGCCTTGGGAGCATTATTTACGGAAATTAAACCCCCAGATTTTCTGGGTTTAATTCTTTGCAAAGACAGGGGGGAAAAAAAAAAAACCAACAACAAAAAACCAAACAAAAAAAAAACCAGGGAAAAACCACACCAAAACAACAAACCACCATAAATGCGCCCTCGTTCAGCCCCGGTTCCCCACTCGGGACCGGGCCGGGGCCGCCCCACGCCGCCCGTGGTGGTGGATCCGCCAGGCCCTGGCCCCGGTGTGGGGGACCCTCCCCCCTTTCCCCGCGGCCTCCCCTGGCCCGGCCGCTTTTTTCCCGGCCCGGCTGCCGCCCCACAGGGACCCGCTTTCGTTTCTCTCCCCTGGCTGTTTCCTCCACCCGGGCCAGGGCGTGGGGGCAGGTTGAAGTTCCCCCCCCCCCCCCCGCCCCCCGCCCCGGCTGCCCCCGAGAAACGGGGTTCTACGAGAGGGGGTCGCACTGGGCGGGGGGGGGGGCGGCGGGCCGTGCCCGGCTCCTCGGTGGAGGCAGGCGATTCCCCCCGACACAGCCCGGGGCCGCCCGTCGAACCTGCTCGTCCTCTCAGGCCCCCCCGGGCTGGGGGGCTGGAAGAGCCCGGAGGGCTGTGACCCCCCTCGGCAAGCAGGGAAGGGATCCCTTCCCCGCCTGGGCAGCGAGTGCTTTTTTTTCCCTTCCAGTTCAAGCCAAAAAAACGAGTGTTAAACGTGGAGCACGTCCGGGGCGAGGGCTGGGGCTGGTCCTGGTCCCTGTCCCGATCTCGGTGCCGGTGCCGGTCCCGCTCGGCTGCAGGAGCCCGTCTGATGGATTAGTCCGAGTCAGTAAATCGCGGATCAATAAACACGCCGGGCCCCTATAAATGGCAATTGCCGCTTTTCTCCTCTTTCCACTCCAGTTCCCCCTCTCGCCGCCCCGTCCGCAGATGAACCATTAATTATTCAGCCGGGACCCGGCCAGCGCCACAGCCGGGGGGGGCTGCAGTTCCCTCCGGCTCCGTTCCCCCCGTGGGGCTCCGCAAAATAAGGGGGTCCCACGGGGGAACATCTGGGCAGCAGCTGGCGATGCCCGGCCCATCCCCTCGGGCCATCCATCTCTGCGACCCGCTGTCACGGCCGCAGTCCGTGTCCCCCCCCTTCCAGATACAGCTCTACAAACTTCGTGACCCCCCTCACGAAGCCCCACGGGTGGCGGGGAGCCCCCACCGTAGTACCGTTGCGGGTCCCCGCACGATGGAGCGGGGCTCCGAGCCCTCCCCCGTGAACCCTCCACACGCCATCCTGGTCCGTTGGTGCCCTGGGGGCGAAAAAGGCATCGGCTTCGTTCTCGTGGGATCGTGGGGGAAGCGCCC